>NW_026585644.1:51359711-51424839 GCF_907164565.1 Psammomys obesus
CTATCTATCTATCTATCTATCTATCTATCTATCTATCTATCTATCTACCATCTATCTTTATTTACCCATCTTTAAGAACATCTGTATGACTGATCCACAATTCATTCAGGAATTACTGCTACAAGTTACTATCAAATATAAACACACTATTTGTTTAAAATTTTAAATGAAATTTTATTGCCTCCAAAACAAAAGTAACAATATTAACCCAGTACTCACTATTCTAATTTAATTTGTTCTACATTTTATTAAAACTCGACTCCAGCTTTAATTATATAAACTAATGAAAAAACACAGTCACAATTAGTACTTCTGTGCTGTGATTCTTTTGGAACTAGCTCTCAAAACAACAGCAACATGGACTTCCTTCTCAAATGCCTTTTTGGTAATGACTTTAGTCCCATCCTTCCTCCTCTTCCTCCTGCCTGTCTCCTTAGTCCTGAGGTTACTTGTCTTCATGACCTTTCCTTCCATTTAAACAGTTATGTTTGCTAATGCGAATACTTAGCTATTATATTGTTAATCACAAACTAATACATACTTGTTATAAATAACTTTAATGACATAGAAGAAAAATGTAGCTTTAATAAAAATAGGAAAAACACAAGGCCGGACCTCAGAGGCAGCCCCTGTTAACAGCTGTGTGATGCCAACGCATTAAACATTGCCCTTTTATCAAGTGCATCTTTGTAGTATTTGGTTCATGATTGAAGGTAGATGGTATCTACTGATTTGATGGAAGTTGTTTTCTTCAAAAAAAATTTTTTTTTAGTTACTGTTCTTGAAAAGCTCACCTTTCTGATATTTATCCAGGCTTTTGATAAACTGTTCAAATACTTTTATATATGGTATCTCTTATAATCTAAAGTGTGCACATTATAATTAGCATGTTGGCAGAAAGAAGATCTTGAACACATCTAAAAATTCTCTAGGGCTTTGTAAATCCCAAAGATGGGAGGAGGAAGACCACCGACCCAAATCATCATGGCATAATTAATTAGAGCAAGCAATTAATTAAAACAAGCTTTGCTCTTCCTGAACACAGGCTGCCCCCCCACCCCCGGCTCCCAAGGTGGGGTTTGAAAGGTTGGCATGGGATGTGAGGAAGACAAGGCTTTTATAGCTCAGGGGTAGGGGGTTTGGTAGCCAGAATAGGCAGGATTAGAGGAGCAGAACATCAGCATAACAAGTTAGTCATCACAACCTCCTGAAACAAAGATGTGGTCTCACGGAGGACACAGCAAGGTAGTCACAGGGGGCCATACAACCTTTTGAGAGAAAGGTAGGGAGGAAAGATGGTTACAAATAACTTTTTGAAAGAAAGACATGATTGCCATTCCTGGAACAGGCAGTAGAGAACCATTTGTATTTAAAGTTACAGGTGGGGCATAGCCCAGTCCTTGAGAAACAGAGGTTTATCAGAAATGGGAATGAACCCAGTTTGTCTTTACCGTAGGGTGGCTTTTAAGCTTATGAGAGAGGCGGGCTGCTTCTTCGGTCTAGGGACCTAACTCAGGGGTAAGGCACATGCATTATCTGAAGCACTTTCTACATTCCCGTTTTATTTTTATTTCTTATTTCATTGTTTTATAATTTTAAATAAATGATTTATTTTTATCTTATGTGTATGGGCGTTTTGCCCGAATGTCTGTCTGTGCGGCGTGTACATGTAGTATTCACGGTGGCCAGAAGAGGGTGTCAGTTTCCCTGAAACTGGAGTTGTAGACAGCTGTTAGCCCTCCTGTGGGTGCTGGGAAATGAACCCAGGTCATCTGGAAGAGCGGCCAGTGCTCTTAGCTCCTGAACCATCCTTCTGGGCCCATTCGTTCCCATCTTCTACAAGAACTTTGCCCACGTTCTTGGGACTGCTCCCATCCTTCCAGTCATGCTTGTCTCTGTTGACGGAGATCTTGTTTTCTCCCTGGCTTCAGCACTGGGATCTTAGGGCTCCCTTACAATTTCTCTTCGTCCATCACCTTTTCCGATGACAAGAATGTGGTTGAATAGTCTTGCTCCATTATTTTCCCGACATCTACTCAAAGGTGTTTTTTTTAAAGTGTGTGTGTGTACAATGTATGTATACAGGCGTGTGCATGTACATATATACATGTCATGGCATGCACACAGCCGTCAGAGAAAAACCTCCACTGTCAGTATGGACTCTGTTGAAGCAGTCCTGGGCTCATCACTGGACACCAGCCTAGCTGGCCAGCAGCTTCGGGGGGTCTTTGTTTCTGCTGTCCATCTCCCCGTGAGCACTGGCACAGTGTTCGCCTTTCACACATGCGAATGGGATGCAAAATCAGGTCCTCACACTGCTTGACAAGCGCTCTTGCCCACCAGGCCATCTTCCCAGACGCCAAATTAGTATTTTTGTGGACATTCATACTCTCCTTTTATCACTTACCTCACGGCTCCCCATGTAGTTTGGAATCATGTGTTTCTGTCATGCATCTGACCAACATGCATAAGACATGGCTGACCGCATGAGGCAACTTTCTGAATCCTAGAAGATTTCTCGTCATTCTTTCAAATGTTTTCTCTGTTAGAAGCATGGATTTGCGGTGCCTTCAAATTTTATTCTATCATTTGTTTTGTTTTTTTTTTGAGACAGGGCTGTGTAGCCTTGACTGTCCTTGAACTCACTATGTAGACCAGGCTAAAGTTTAGCCTGCATCTGCCCCCCAAAGGCTGGGATTAAAGGCATGCGCCACCACCACAAGGCCCAAATTTTAGTTACAACTTTACTGATCGATATTTACATCTACAACTTTAACAGTCACCATTCAACAGACATTTGCACAGTCACAAGTTTTCACAAATCTGACTATAACCAACTTAAGTACATTTTCTTCACCTCTAAAATTCTAATTGCTGTCACTCCCCACTTCCTCAGCCCTCCTGTTCCTAGGCAACCACCTATCCATGCCCTGGATGGACTTTCCTATTCTGGATATTTCATGTCCTCTGCGACTAGGTTTTTGTTTGGTTTTAATGCAATATAATGGTTTAAGATTTATCCATGCTATAGCATCTATCAAGATCTCCTGCGCCCATCTCCTGAGTGCTGGGATTACAGCCTTGTGTCACCACAGTTGGCTTCCTTATCTTTTATTGATGAGCTACATGCTATTGCAAGAAAATCCCACCGTTGTTTATCTGGACATCAGTTGGTGTGCACTTGAGTCGTTTCTACCTCTTGCTTATTATCAGGATGCCGCTGGCTCCTGTACAGCTTCTGCATAGACATTTGTTTCAGTTACATACAGAGGAGCAGAATTGCTAGGGTTGTGGGACAGACTTTTCCTGGAGAGATGGGACACACATGCCAGTCTACTCGCCCTAGCGAGGGAATCTAGGACATGCTGACATAATGACCGAACCAATGTCCAACTCAGTGAACCAGTGGTTTTCATTAGGGTCACTAGCAGGAGTATGTGTGAGGCGCTACTTACAAGGAGCACGACACTCTCAAAAGCAGCTGCATCCCTGAGAAGCCCACCTCGAAGACTCAAGAGCAGCAGCTCTTCACAGCTCTCAGGCAGCCACACAGTCAGAACATTGTCTGGTGGCGGTGGGCAGTGTCCTCCCTCAGCAGGAGTTTACTCCTTTGTGTACTGCTGGGGAGGGGCTCTCAAGAGTCAGGAACATTTCAGTTCTTCCAGACACATGACCTTTTGTTTACCTCCAGAGGCTCAGGAGCCTCCTGCTCCTTCCTGGAGGAAATGTTTCCATTCAGAGGAGAGTGCCATACAACAGCTGGTGGCAGCAAATTTAATATTTTGAGGAACATTCACTGTTTTTCAACATAATTGCAATGTTTTCATAGTCTGCTAGTAGTTGATGTAAGTTCAAATGTTTCCATCTATGTGTGTGTGTGTGTGTGTGTGTGTGTGTGTGTGTGTGTGTGTGTGTGGTGTTTCTAGGATTGAAGCTAGGGACTCATCCATGTGAGGCAACCATTTTACCACTGACCTATTCCCCCAACCTCCATGTCTCCATATTTTTCACATTTGTTATTTTCCATTTTAAAGCCACTCATGCTGGGGTTGGAGAGATGGCTCAGCAGTTAAGAGCACTGTCTTCTCTTCAGAGATCTGTGGTTTGTTTTCCAGCACACAAACAGCAGGTGACCATAGCTGTGTGTAACTGTGGTCCTGAGGGACTGCACACCCTGTTCTGGTCTCTGAGGGCCCCAGGCAGGCAAGTGGCACACAGATAGACAACGTGAACGCAAAGCAATCATGACATAATAATTCAATAAAAAGAAAAAATAAACATAGCCTTCCCAATAATGTTTCATTGTAGTTTTGTTTGCATTTCTCTAGTTTTCCTATTGGGCATCTTTTGATGTATTTCTTGGCCATTTTTAATATGTGAAAAAATATCTATTTAGATTCTTCAACAATTTGTAACTGGATTATTAATCTTTTATTGTTAACTTGTAAGAGTTCCACTTTTTTTAATTTAAATTTTATTTATCATCAGTGTATGTTTGTGTGTGCAGAAATGTGGGCACGCACATGTGTGTCAGGGTCAGAGATGGGTGCTGGCATTCTTCTACTGTGGGATCTGCAGATCAAACTCAAGTCATCAAGCTACTGTAGCACACACTTGCCAATGAGCCATTTCCCTGCCATTAAATTTGTATTTTATTTTATTAGTCTGTATGTGTGGTTTATTTGTGAACATGAGAATTGGTGTCCTTCCTTCACCTTTCTTTTTCATTTTAGTCACCTTTCTTCTTCATTTTAGTCTTGTAGTTTAAAGTGCACATTCAGAATGTATGCAACCCTATAAAGGAGACAAAGCAGCCAAAGCACAGGAAAGCCTCATTCCAGGCTCTGCCTTTTGAGTTAGTCCCCTAGAGGCCAAGCAGCTCAAACCATCAGCAGCTTTCTGGGAAAAGCAGCTTGTTGCTGCTCAGGAAAGCCCGTGTCATAGCCGTGTGATAAGCCTTGCTCTACTCCAGAGAGGCATGACAGGAACACAGGTTTCCACCGCGGCGACTTTGGCCAGAAGTTTCACTATGCGATCATGTACAGGAGGGCAGGAAAGTGTGCACACAGGTGAGGATTATGGATGTGGTCTTTTTGGACCCTCTAGGATGCGGTTATCTACCTGCGGGAGAAATGCCTAGGATGATAGATTATATTTATTTATTTTTTAAAGTTTAGGTTTATATGTAAAGCAGTAGGTTTATTATAGCACCTTCATACATATGTATCATTATACTTTTTAAAATTTACTTGTGTGTGTGTGTGCAGAGATCACAGGAAATCTTTTGGGAATCATTTCTTTCATTCTGTCATGTGGATCTCAGGGACAGACTTCAGGTAGTCAGGCTTGGTAGCAAATACCTCTACCCACTGAGGCACCTCACCAGCCCTGGTCTTTATCCTCTTACTCATCTTCTCTTCCCATTGCTCTTCACAACATCCCCTCCCCGATCCAGCTGGTTTCCTTTCTTCCCTTCTTCTACTTCCCTACCTCCTCTACCCTCTCTATTTCCCACCTCTCTTAAGATCTCTTCTTCATAATCCTGCCTCTAGTTTGTAGTTTCATGACCTACAAACACACATACACAGTTGTACTTACAATCTTGAATTTAGGACTACAAGTGTGTAATGGTTTGAATAAGGATATCACCCATAGGCTCATATATTTGAATGCTTAGTTACCAAGAAGTGGCTCTATTTGAAAGAATTAGAAGAGCTGGGCAGTGGTGGTGAATGCCTTCAATCCCTGCACTTGGGAGGCAGAGGCATGTGGATCTCTTGAGTTTGAGGCCACCCTGGTCTTCAGAGTAAGTTTTAGGACAGCCAGGGCTACACAGAGAAACCATGTCTCAAAAAACCAATACCACCACCAACAACAACAATGACAAAAGAAAGGATTAGAAGGATTAAGAGGTGTGGTCCCATTGGAGGAACTTTGTCACTGGGGGTGGCCTTTGAGGATTCAAAAGCCCAAGCCAGGCTCACTGTCACTGTTTCTGCCTACCAATCAGGTTGAAGCTCTTAGCTACTTCTTCAGCACCACGTCTGCCTGTGCCATGCTCCTCTCCACGATGATAATGGACTAGAACCCTGAAACTATAAGCCAGCCCCAATTAAATGCTTTCTCTTATTATAGTTGTCTTGGTTATGGTGTCTCTTTATGAAAATAAAATACTGACTGGGAAAATATGTGTCTTTTTGAGTCCAGTTTACTTCCCTTATCATTAAAATTTCCACTTGTATCCATTTTCTTTCAGTGTTACAATTTCTCTTTTCCCTAATGGCTGCATAAAATTTCGTTATGTGTACGTACTACATTTCTTTTTCCCATTCATGTGTTGATGGCCATCTTGATTGGTTGCATTTCTGGGTATTGTGACCTGTGCAGCTATGGACACGGAAGTGCAGTTGTTTCTGGCTTTGTTGACTTAGGGATACACCTAAGAGTAGCATGCCTGGGTTACAGGGTTGAAGCCTCACTTTTAATTCTGGAAGTCATTTAGCAAGTAAAAGCAATCTTTCTGAGTCTTCCAAGCTGGTGGGGATATACACAAGACAGTGATTTCTAAATTAAATATGGGTACAGGCCATCAGAGCCTTTGCAAGGGTAAATGTATAAGAATTTCACATCTCTACATGTGGTGGTTTCAATAAAAATGGCCCCCACAGGCTCATATATCTGAATGCTGGGTCATTAGGGAGTGCTTCTATTTGACAAGGATTAGGAGGTGTGGCCTTGTTGGAGGAAGTGTGTCACTAGGAAGTGGGCTATGAGGTTTCAGAAGCATAAGCCAGGCCCAGTGTCTTCCTGCTGCCTGTGGATCTGGACATAGAACTCTCAGCTGCTTCTCCAGCAGCACATCTGCCTACGTGCTGCCATGCTTCCTGCCATGATGACAACAGACTAAACCTCTGAACTGTAAGACATCCCAATTAAGTACTTTCTTTTTTAAGAGTTGCCGTGGTCATGGTGTGTCTTCACAACAAAGGAACACTGACTAAGACTGTGCCCGATGTATTTGTTCAAAAAATTATGTAGCATTGTCCTAGGCCAGTAAGTTCTTTTTATTTCTGGGGAGGAGAGGGTGGAATTTAGAGCGAAGCAGGAGGGCATGAGGTCTGCTGGAAGCTGAAAACCCAACCATTTGTCTCTTGTGTCCAGCAAATGCAAAACTTCCTTCGAAAGATCAAAGCTTAAAAGTATTCCCCAGAGTCTATAGTACACAACTTAAAAAACAAAAATTGCTGCTGCCCATGTGGCTGTGGGCTCCTATTTAATGTCTTGAGTAGTCACCACGTACTGGGTCAAAGCTACTTTAAATCTTACCTTCCGGGAAAGCCCACTGTCTTTTATCAACAACTTGATTGATGATCAGCAAAAATCTATAGCCCTCTGTGCCCTTTCTAAAAGGCTTTCCTTCCACACCGTGCCTCTTTACAGGGAATAAAACATGTTCATTTCTTGAATCGTGATTGGCTCGGAGTGCTGCCTGGACCCGTGGGTTATTGAGAGGCTTTTGTTCAGTGGGAACCCTGAAGACAGAAGGCTCTCACAGTGCAGCTGGGAGCCACAGCCACTGTTTTCTACAGAACGGGAGTGCATGCGGCCTCAGAGGCGGCGGGCGGTGCTCTGCAGTGCGCAGACGCTCCTGTTTCTAACCTCATGACTTTGCATTACGGCTCCACCAGAATGGGGGGTTGTGGAGGGAAGATTGGTCCAAAGCATAAGTTGGTTAGGAATTAAATTTGTTGGGAAAAGTATCTCAAGGAAAACTTTTTAGAAAGCTTTTCACAGTTTATCAGTCCCTGCGTTAGAAATTTGCCCCACTAGCCTGAGGCAAATACAAAAAGAGTACAGGACAGCTAAGGTGACACAGAGAAATCCTGTCTAGAAAAAAAAAAAAAAAAAAAACAAACCAAACCAAACCAAACAAAAAAAGAAAAGGAAAGAAATGAAAAGAAAAGAGAAATTTGCCCCCCCAAGGCAGATAAGTTTCCTTTCTTTTGCTGTTACCCAGCCTCCAGCAGACTGTTTGCCAGCACCCTGGGTTGGGTTGCCTTTGCAGTGCCCTGTCATGTGTCCAGCGTACCTTCTTGAAGACTTTTTCTTTTCCTATAGGTATACACATATTCTTGTATGTGTGTGTTGGGGCTCACTCCCCCTCCCACCCCATAATCTAAGGAATCATGAATCATCAGCATCAAAATGGGTTCTGATCCAAATACAAAGATGACATCTTCTCAGTTTTGTACATTTTGGCTAACTTTGCCAATTTCTGCCTTTTGTATTGTTGTCTTCCTAGGGAAAAGGACGTCAATGACAACTTGTTTCCTCTGAACTAGACAGTTAGTCATGAACTTCCTGGGTCAAAAAGCGACTGTCACTCATGATGACGATGATCCTCTAGCAGTCAAGGGTGAAAAGAACCCAGCTGGAACTTTGAGGAAAGAGACGCAGGAAACTGCTGTGTCTACTCAAAATTGTAATGGAAAGGAATCCAGAGTCTCCAGTTACCTCGGGATACTTAAGAAAGCCCACACTCGGGGGCTGGAGAGATGGCTTAGTGGTTAACACTGTCTGCTCTTTCAAAGGACCTGGGTTCAATTTTCAGCACCCACATGGCAGCGCACAACTGTAACAGCAATTCCAAAGGATGTAACACCTTCACATTAATTTACATAAAATAAAATTAAAAAAAGAAAGTCCACACTATTAAAACAAACAAATAACAACAAATAAGTGCTACTTGCAGAAATGGGATGCAGAAAGGCTTTGTTTTGCAGAGAGTGTGTAGAAGAGCGAGTAGCCTTGAGTTGCCTGTGATGAGGCAGAGAGTTCCTAAGAGTTCCTCCTGGACAGTGGGAGGAGAGAGGCGTGGCTCCTCTGCTCCCAGCTGGGGGTTGACAGCCAGGAGACAGCACTGCCAGACTCCTCATCCCTCAGAAGCAGAGGAAGGGAGTGGGGACTCACGATGCCCTGATACAGGCAATCCATCAGGTGCAGAAATGCAAGCTCAGCATTGCAAGAGGCCCTGTAAATGTCAGAAAGGATTGACTTTCCCAGCCTGAGAGGAATGCTAACAGTGCGTCCGAGGGCGTCCCTGTGCACAGCGCTGGTGAAAGTAGGGAAGACTGGGCTTTCTGGAGGCCAGAAAACTAGTTTTGTCAAACGTTAAGTGAACATTTCCTTTGTACTAGAAATTCCACTTGGAATCTCTTGAGCCACTGAATAAAGATGTATATATACGAATGCTGGCCAGCAGTGCCGGCCCTCATCACACTCCAGCTCTCAGGAGTCAGAGAAAAGCAGATCTCTGAGTCCTGGGCCAGCCTGTTCTACAGAGTTCCAGGACATCAGGGGATATGGAGAGAACCCTGTCTTTAAAAAAACCAAAAGCCAAACCAAAACAAGAATGTTAACCTCAATATTCAAAAGAAACAAAACAAAAAATAATAGAGTTCTGGCTGGAGAGATGGCTCAGAGGTTAAGAGCACTGACTGCTCGTCCTGAGTTCATTTCCCAGCAACCACATGGTGGCTCACAACCATCTATGAGATCTGGTGCCCTCTTCTGCCCTGCAGATGTACACACAAACAGAACATTGTATACATAATAAAATGTTTAAAAAAAATAATAATAATAGAGTTGTACTTAACCCAGGCTGGCCTTGAACTTGACATGTAGCTGAGGATGACCTTAAACTTTTGATCCTCTCGCCTCCCTCTTCCAGGTGGTGGGATGATGTGTGTACTGCCATGCGTGGCTTTATCCCAGGATTTCTGGGGCAGCGAGCGCTCTAAATGGAGAATGAAATCATTCACATATTAAGTACATCCACACAAAGGGGTACCATAGACACGGTGCAAATGAAGCCTAGATAGGTGTGCAGAAAAGGGTTAGTAGTCATTTTCCTCTGGGCAGCAAAATCTCAGGCTTGTTTTTTTTTTTTTTTTTTTTTTTTTTAAAGAACAGGTTTATTTAGTATCTTGTAAGGGGCTTGGCAGTAACAAGGGATTATCTTCCAGGATTATCGTTTGTTTAAAAAAAAAAGTCCTTGGTGTAACTAACCCCCAAATCGTTGCAGGCAAGGCGGTGCACGCTTGTAATCCCAGCATCAGGAGGCAAGGGCAGGGTTTAGTAGGTCAAGGTGCTTGCTGCCACCTCCGGAGTCAGAGCCCCAGTGTCCAATCACAAAAGGAGAGAACCAGGTACCTCAGTTGTCTTCTGACTGCCACACATACACACACACACACTGTGGTGCATGCCTCCTTTCCCAACTACATACATGGAGTAAAAAGAAACAACAAAGCAGCACTGAGAGAGAGAGAGAGAGAGATTCACTAAGGAGAAAAGTTTGCTGAGTGTACGTGCTTCATTAAAGTCAGAAAAACCTTACATCACAAAGGCAGGAAAACACTTCAGGACCAGCAGTGTGTGTGTGTGATGGGAAACAGTGTGGAGTCTTTCCGGTGCTCAACATAGGAGCCATTACATTTGCCCTAAATGTCTGGTTGCCTTCCCTTCATACTGCATGCACCGGCCTCATGAGGTGACGGTGGACTTTGAATGAAGGCAGCCACACTGTAAAGAGAGCACCATAATCCAGAGCAGAAGGTGATTTATCTGGACCAGCTGAGAACCTGGCAATTGCTCCTCAGGTCGGTAGTGATGCTTGTCCTTTAGGTGTCTCGCTGGAAAGACCTCTAATTCTGCTCACAGAGACCGTCCATCGTCCTGACACAGAGCACACACACCTGTGCTGCCTTAAATCAATACCTCATCACCAGCAGCACTCTGCCTGGCACTCCATTAAAGTCCAGTTCTTCTCTGTGACTGAGTGCTGGACACCTCGTGCTGATGGCCCTGTACTCAGGACCTCTCAAACAAAGTCCTCAGTCTTGTCTAAGAAGAGATTTATGAAGCGTTGCCTCAATTCCATTTCAGTCCTCAAGAGTCTGGTTTTAAAATTCTGTCTCTGTCTCCATCTCTGTCTCTCTGTGTGTGAATGTGTGTGAGCGTGGAGATCAGAAGACAATACTGGGTGTCGGTCTTTGCCCCTCACTTTGTTTGCTGCAGTTCGCTAGCTCACTACAGCGCACACCAAGCAGGCTCACCCGGGGGCCTGCAGAATTCCCTTGTCTCCACCTCCTATTTTTCCTATAAGCTCTGGGATCACAGACACACATATTAGGCCTTTCTGCAGCCTCAGCCCCTCAGGCCCGTGCTCCAGCCTACCCCCCTGAGCCGTCTTTACAGACCTGGTATCCACCTTTGTAATCACCGAAACCATGCCAAGCCTGCCCTTCATGGCAATGGGAAGCGAAGGGCTTCAGCTGCAGCTCACCGCAGAGAGGAGAGCCAAGCACCGAGGCTTGCCAAGCACCGAGGCTTCACGGTTTCTCCTAGAAGACTCGCCTCCACTTGTGACCGTCCTGGGCTCTGCTCGGAATGAACATGTCCGCCAAAGCCAGTGCTCACGCCCTGAATACCTGTGTCATCACTGCCGATACTGTCCCATCAGGAAGATGCTATATTACAATACAATTTCTATTTCCCTTAGCCTGTTCCCTTTTGAGACAGACAGTCTCCGGTAGACCAGCGTTGGGTTTTAGCTAAGTGTGGCGCCATGGACGAGCCTGAACTTTTGTGTGTGTGATGAATGTGTGTATCGTCATGGGAGGGTGGATGTGCACATACCATGGAGAATGTGTAAGTAGGAGACAACCTTGGGAGTCTGTGCTTGCCAGCTACCTTGTGTAGCTGTGACAGGCTGGCCGGGCGGAGAGCATTCGCTTATCCTTCAGTCTCTGCCTCGCTCTTGACCATACCTAACCACCAGCAGCACTCTGGGATTGGGATTCCGGATGTGGTTCTGGGTGTTTAAACTCGGGTCCTTACACTTGCCCAGCAAGTGCTTTAGCCACTGAGACATCCCTAGCCCCACCACCCTATTCGAGTCAAGACAGCATATAGTTCAGTCTTGATTCAGAGTTACTATATAGTGGAAGATGACCTTGAACTCTCGATTCTGCTGCCTCCACCTCCTGGGATTACCAGTGTGCTCTCATTTAACTTGGTAGCAGAAATCAAACCCAAGATGACCTACATGCTAAACAGAAACTGTACCAACTGAGCTACATCCCAAGCCCAGTAATTATATTTTTAAATATTTAAAGAAACTGGATTGCCTTTCTTATTGCCTAGGCAGAATTTTTTGTTTGTTTTTTTGTGAGACAGGGTTTCTCTGTGTAGCCCTGGATGTCCTGGAACTCACTCTGTAGACCAGGTTGGTCTTGAACTCACAGAGATCTGTCTGCCTCTGCCACCACCACTGCCCAGCTCCTAGAAAGAATTTTAGTAGAGTGGTCATGAAGATACTGCTTAAAATTTATCAGCTCTGAGTAGAGGTATGTGAAATAAAAATGATTAAAAAATAAATTCCAAGATTTATCGGTTTCCTGAAGCCCATCCCTAGCTAAGAACGCTGAAAGGGATGATCGCAAGCACAGGACAGCAGATAGCATCAGGGGGAGGGTTGCTCCAGGGAAGTTCAGGAAGCCAAGCTGCATTGCTGGCCTTCGGGAGCCTCTTTCCTGGTGACCAGGCTGCATTCCTGTGACTCTGAAATCATAAGTTTTGTGTACAGATTTAGATGTGAGATGCTCATCCACTGTGTGGACCAGCTGGAGAAAACCCCAGTGCACTCAGTGGGACCACAAGGAGGAGTCGATGAATTTTGAAACTGTAGAAAGGATACTTTAGAAAACTGACTGATGTGAGACAATGTTTCTGATAAGTTTAAGAAGAACCAGCTAAAGCCAGGCAGGGTGGTGCACGCCTGTAATTCCAGCACTACGGGAGGCAGAGGCAGGGGGATCTCTGTGAGTTTGAGGCCAACCTGTCTACAAAGTGAGTCCAGGACAGCTAAGGCTACACAGAGAAACCCTGTCTTGAAAAACCAAAAAGAGAGAGAGAGAGAAGAAAAGAAAAACCAGCTAAGAATTTTTTTTAACAAATTTATCATTTTTCTTCTTAGTTTTGGGTATTTTTAGTCTTGAAGGAACTGTGTATGAGTTATTTGGGAGGGGAGGATGGAGATTTTATTCTGAGACTTGCAGTATCAATAGCTTGGTTTATGGACCAGACAAGCTCACTATGGAAGAAGTGGGCCTCCTAGAGCAAAGGGAATGCACGCGTGTGTGGACCAGTTCAGTAGGAAAAGGGGAAGAGGCGCCTGAGAAGTCCTGTGCACCACTAGAGCTGCCTGGCCAGCAGGGAAGGCAACAGGCCGGGAAATGAAGGCAGCAGGAAATGAGGGCAGGCTTCCTGTAGCACACTCAGCAAGAAAGCCTTGAGCCCCCGGCAGCTGGCTCAGATGTGAGGGGCCTGGACAAAAAGACAGACGCGAGGGATTCTGCCCACTTTTTGCTGGTGGCTTGTGCTGGCCTCAGGCTGGTTTCAAACTCACTTTGTGGCTCGGGACAGCCTTTAGCTTCTGACCTTCCTGCCTCCGCCTCCCTCGCTTGTCCTGGGCATGCGCAGTGATGCCTGTAGCCTTCCACTAGCGCAGCTGCGTCCCCAGACCTCTTTATTGCCTTTCTTTACTCACTTGTTCTGGGCAGGAGTACTAGACTGTCCTTTCCTGGGTGTCTAAAGGCCCAGAAGTGATGATACAAACAATAGGTTGAAGAGAAGTTTGAGCAGACAGGGGTTTTGGCTACTCTACTAGGTTCTTTTATCTATCATCTTTCTCCACTCCAGTCTTTCCACCCCCCAACACTAGGTAGGAGAGAAAGAAGGCTAGAAGGAAAAGGAAGCAGAGGCCTGGTTAGGGGTGTTGAGTTCCTTGGGGCAAGTGCAAGCTTCGTGGTCAGAATGCCAGCAAACAGCAGTCCAGCAATCTAGCAACAGCAAAAGCAGCAGCGGGAACCGCAAGCAGCAGCAGCCGCCACCACGGGCCCTCTCGGGGTTCTCGCATTTATACCTTCTCAAGAGTCCCCAGGATTCCTAACATAAACCGTCTGCGGCTGGAAAACAAAGCACTGCCCTCCTAGAGCATGAAACAGATGGTAGTTAGTGACTGCGCACAGTCTGAGGCAGCGCCGTCCCACACCTGGGCCTGAAGCAACATTCACGTAACACACTGGAAGAAACCAAAATTCTCACCACAGTCCTGTTTTCCTTGCCCTTAAAATACCGCCCAAGGTAGGAATGACGGTGAGAATTCAGAGCCTAACGTCAAAGATGGCTCACCTTGCTTTGACAGATCAGGAAACAACTCATGGAGTCATTGCAAGCATGCCTACGGAGAGTCGGCCACTTGAGAAAGACTGTTTCCCGGACGGCGTAGAGACGCTACTGCAAAGCTGTCGAGGCGTCTGCTTGCAGAGCTCCTGTCAGATGACTGGACCAGGCCCAGAAGGTCAGCATCTGGGTGAAAACCAACAGAAACATTTTCTCACTCTCTTAAGGTTAGAGTGGTGTCTGTTGGTCTAAGAAATGACAACTGGAGATGGAGAGATGGCTTAGTGGTCAATAGCACTTGATGCTCTTGCAAAGGACAGGAGCTCAGTGTCCAGTTCACATCCTGGGCAGCTCACACACCTATAACTCTGGAGGATGCGATGCTCTTTTCTGGATTCTTTGGACACCCACACTTACCCATGCACACCCCCCCACCACACACTCACACATACATATACACACACATACCACATACACACACACATATATACACACCATACACACTCACATCTACAATACACACACACGACACACTCACACACATACACATACATACCACACACATGTTTATACATACATACACACACACACACCACACATGTACTCTCACACACATATATACACATACACCATACACACCACACACACACACACACACACACACACACACACACACACACCCCTCTCCCGCCCCCCCCACATACATGACACACACAAATACACACATGCTCACACACACAGACACACATGACCCAGGATGGATGCTGGGTCAGAGGTCCCTTCTAGGTGTCAGCTCTTTCCTTCCACCACGAACGTGGTCCCGGGGACTGAACTCAGGCAGCCGGGCTTGCTGACTCAATAAGCCATCTTGCAGAGCTTAAAATAAATCTTAAAAAAAAAAAAAAAACCCAAACAAACTATGGAGTCTGGCAAAATTCTGAAGCTTTCTGGAAGACGGTTCAGAAAGGCAGGAGAAAGGAAAAAAGAACTAAAGAAGAAAATCTTTTGTTGAGGTGACACACTGTGTTGTTCTGAGCCCAGGACAAAGAACCCCTCCCCCCAACCCCATGCCCGTGATTACAAAGCAGCGTCCAGCCAGAGGCCAGTTCTGCCAAATATTTTGCTCATGCTTTTTAGAACTCGGTGGTTAGTCCATAAAAATGTCTGCAACCCAGATGAGGTTGTTGGATTCTTAAAAAAAAAAAAAAAAAAAAAGACAGGAGAGAGAAGTGATTTACTGGAGTGCGTCTGAGGCTTTGTCTTTTTTTTTTTTTATTTTTTATTTTATTTTTTGCTTTTCTAATCCCCAGGCCCACAACAGCCTGTCTCATTGAATCTTGATTTGTATTTGTCTCACATGAATGTGAACATCCATCCTCCTAGCAGAAATGGTAAATAGCCGTGCGCATCTATGTCAGAGAACACTCATAAATAACAATCATTTACCGGGCTAGCGGGAGGGCGACCTTTGGGCCTCAGAACTGCTGGACCAACACTATTCCTTTTACATTGATTTTTGTTGTTTAAAATTATTATTTTAAAGTAAAAGTCATAGTTAAAAAACCAACCCATCAGAGTTCATAGAGTGGAATTAAACGAAAATGTTATTTTTAAGATTAAATTTTAAATATTATGTGTGTCTGCATGTGTGAATACCAAGGGCGAGTGATTGTCTCAGAGGCCAGAAGAGGGTGTTGGGTCACCTAGAGCTGAGGTTTCAGCGTTTGTGTGCCACCCACGGTGAGGGTTGGAACCTGCAAGATCTGTACATGCTCTATCCGCTCCACTGCCTGTGTCTTTGCCCCAGGGGTAGCCACGCAAGGATGTTCAGCTTTATGTCGCACGAGTCATGTTTGTTTGATAGTGAACCTTCCAAACCATGCATGTAAGCGCAGAGCTCTTCCCGACCATCCCCACGCCCTTCCTTCCCTCGGAGACGGCCGTCGTTGCTATAACAGTGCTTGCTGCTCTGACCAACACAGGTTCAATTTGTGCCTTTTATTTTACCCAAACGGCACACCACATTAATGATCCCGCCACTTGCTTTGTTTTGACTTAATGATATGTCTTGGATATTTTCCCATCCCAGATTCCACTTTAATATTTTAAATTGCGATCTAATATGACTAACGGCTATTCTTGGTTGTCAACTTGACTACATCTGGATTTAACTAAAACTCAAGCAGCTGGCTACACCTGTGAGGGATTTTTTTTCTTAATGAAATCTTCCTTTGAAGTAGGAAGACCCACTTTAAGTCCATTAAAAGCTGGATCTTTTGAGGTGAGAAGATCCACCTTAATCTGGACCACGCCTTCTCTTGGCAGCTTATATAAAGGACATGGAAGAAGGAAGACTACTTGCTCTCTGCCCACTTGCTCTTGCTGGCAAGTCCATTCCTTCACTGGCATTAGAGCCTGCTTCTTCAGGGTTCTGCATATGCTAAAGACCTTCTAGGAGCTTAGCCTTTTGGACAGAACAACTATATTCTTGGACCTTCCATTGGTAATTGTTGGATTAGCTGGACCACAGCTTATAACTGTTCTGATAAGTCTCCCTTGTATATAATAAAATATATATAATATACATATTCATTCTATTAGTTCTGTATCCCTAGAAAGCCCTGACTAATACAATGAGTAAATTTGATTATTTGTTTATGAATAAAAAACACTTAGATTTTTTTTTTTTTTTTGCCATGGAGCAAGGAACTGCAATGTTATTTCTACTTGTTAGTATATATGTGAACACTTTTTTTTTTTTAGCATAGACTTTTAGCTGGGCAGTGGTGGTGCATGCCTTTAGTCCCAGTACTCAGGAGACAGAGGCAGGCAGATCTCTATGAGTTTGAGGCCAGCCTGTCTACAGATTGAGTTTCAGGATGAGCAGAGCAACACAGAGAGACTCAGTCTTGAAAACAAACAAACAAACAAACAAAAAAGAATACTCTTTAAAAAAGCATATGAATTTTTAGTTCTTCTCTTGGTCACCATGATCATTTGGAATAGTATGTTTATTTGTCCTCTCCCTCTTGAGACAGGACCTTGCTATGCCCAGGCTGGAATTCTCTCTGTAGATAAAGCTGACCTTGAACCTGTGCTTCTGTCTTAGCCTGGGATTATAGGTTTGTGCCACAATTGTTCAGCCATGTGCTTTCTGTTTTCCGATCTTCTCAGTTGTTAAATGGATTGCATTTCCTTCCACTCCACCACACTCCAGAAACCATGTTGCATTTTGGTTTGAGTCATCTGTAGATGCTAAATTTATAATGAAATCCACTCATCTCTAACATTTCTTTACTCCTTTTCTTCCTCCCTTTCTCCTTCCCTCTTCTCTTCCCTCCCTCTCTTCCTTTCTCTTTCTTCCTTCTCTTGTTCCTTCTGCCCTCCTTCTTTCCCTTCCTACTTCCCTTCGTCTCCCCTCCCTCCCTCTTCCTTCCATTTCTTTCTGTTCACTCTTTCTTCTTCCCTTCTTCCGTTTGGTTCATGATTTCTTACTTGCTATAACTCCTTCTAATCTGTATTCACCTGTAAATAAACTCTTTTCCAGAAAGTCATCAGATTCTTTGGGCTATGAATGGTTTCTTTTTGAGTTGTCTTTCAAGTATCTTTAGTCATGTCTGAGGTAGAATTTGGATGAAAGGAACAGAAATGCATGTGTTCAGCAATCTGTCTTAAAGTAGACAAGTCAAACAATCTCTACTGTTTCTTTAAGACTTTTTAATCTTGTATGGCCTACAGCTTGAGCAAGCAAGACAAAACTTAGTTTTTCAATTAGCTGGAGACAGATAAAAGGACCTATAATCCAAACCACCAAACCAAACCAAAAACCCTGGTAGAAATGCCATTCATCACTGATTTTGTTACAGTCTAAAAACTTGGCCTCTTGATCATCTCTCTGTCCTGACTAACAAGAAGTGGGAACCAGAGAACACTTATTGTCCAGAGAGGAGCTAGTTTTTGTATCAACACATCCTTTATTAGGCTGCCTCAGAGACAAAGTAGGCAGGGGAAAACCATGATTAAAACTTAGGAATCCAGTATCCTGACTCTTCATAGCTTTGTGATTTTTCAGTACTTAACCTTTTCAACTTTGGCTTCCTGGCTTATGAAGTGGGCATCATAACACTGCTCATCTCAGAGGACTGTGGGACACACAGAAAACGCCTGATTCCATGACGACACATGGTGAACATCCAATAAATGTTTTTATAGCAAACCTTGCCTTTTGAATCCATACAGTGCTCCATGGGGAATTCCAGAGGAAGGAAGGAATTGTTCCCCACTGTCAGGTCCACTGTCTAAGATGAAGATAAAGCCAATATTTTCTCTCTACAGTGTTTCACATATGGCAAGAATTTAATAGTTATCTGTTGGCTAAATGATTCAATAGCTTCCTGGTCTAGATGGAAAGTTTGGCTCCTCCTTTCTAGAAATATACAGAGAAATAATCATATTATATGAATATGAATACTGACCACATTTTACTACAGGTCATTCATGACACTTGATTCACCTAATATTTGTTCATTGTTCAGTACATAAATATATTATGTGAGGAAATGTGAACCAGGTGTTTGTGGTGCCCCCTTTAATCCCAGCACTCTGGAGGCTGAGGAAGACAGAGCTCTCTGAGTTCAAGGCCAGTCTGGTCTACAGAGTGAGTTTTAGGACAGCTAGGGCTACACAAAGAAACCCTGTCTTTAAAAACCAAAGAGAGAGAGAGAAGAGACAGACAGACTGAAAGAAAAGGAAAAGACATTGTGCATGTTAGGAAATGTCCACAGTCTAGCAAGTAAGAGTCACACACAGCCAACCTCATTAGGTAAAGAGGTTACTCCGCTCCCCAGGGTGAGGCAGGTCAATAGGATCATGTCATTCCTGTGTCCAAGTGGCCCCTTCCCTCTTTGACATCTATCACCTCCTATGAGGCCTCTGTGGCAAGTTAGCTTCTGAGATCACAAAACAGCATGTAGGTTGTGTCTGAGGAAAACTGGTCACGGGTTTCTAGCCTCCTGCATGGTCTGCCTCCCTGCAGAGAAGGGAGTTTTGTAGAGAATGTATTTTGTTCATATTGATTTTCTGGCCCTTGCTGACTGCTCTGTGGTAGAAACTCTTCAGGCCGTTATTCATCTTATAAATAAATACACATCAGCTGGGATTCTGAGTAAGATCTTTTACTTGTAAATTCCACCATTAGCTCAAACTCAGAATGTATCTAAATATAGTGAAGGGTGAGGAGAAAAAAAGGCTTTGAAGCCAGCTAATATGGTTCCAGAATGAAGCTCCTCTGCTTACTACACACAGACTAGTGACCCTGGATGTGAATATGGTGCAAAGATATTCCGTTTCCTTCCTACTTATTCAGTCAGTCATCTTCTCTCTCTCTCTCTCTCTCTGGATGCATGCGTGCGTGCGTGTCTGTGTGTGCGCGTATGAGTGTGCACGCGAGACACATACCAGGGCACCTCTATGCAGGTCAGAACACAACTCTTGGGAGGTTCTGTCCTTCCACCATGGGATCCAGCAGTCGAACTCAGATAGTCAGGCTTGTGCTGCCAGTGCCTTTGCTGTCTGAGCTATCTTGCCAGCCCAGAGATATGGTCTTATGCTGTCCAGGCTGGCCTTGAACTTGTAGTGATCCTACTGCGTCTGCCTCCTAAGTGTTGGAATTGTCCTGCAGTGCTACACTTTAATAAGATAAGAACAACTGTATATGCCAGAGACTCCGAATTCTTTTCCTAAAAGTTCATCTTTCACCACAGCAGCTGGATTTCTAGCTTTGAAGCTGTCCAACCCAGAGGAAGCTTCCCCTGGTCATGTAAATAACTTCTGGCCAGAGATGTATGTAGAAGCATGGTGTGCTGGCAAATGCTACGTGATCTCTCTCACACACACAAATGTACAAACATGCATGAATGCACACACAACATGAACACACATACACACACTCACATACTAAATATAATGATTTTTTAAAAATTATGTATATGGTTTTGAAATATATGTTTATTGTATATACCTAAGTTCACACACATAAATATACAATAAACATGTTTATTACAGATAATAGCAAATAAAAAATACCCAGAACTTTTTTCTGTCTTAAAAAAAAAAAAAAGATTTATTTACTTTTATTTTATGTGTCTGTCTGTTTTGCTTGCGTATATGTCTTTGCACCACATGAATATCTGGTGTTCTCAGGGTCCAGCAGAGGGCATTGTGTCCCCTGGAACTGGAGTTACAGACAGTTGTGAGCCACCATGTGGTGCTGGGAATTGAACACGGGTCCTTTGGAAGAACAGCCAGTGCTCTTCACCACTGAGCCATCTCTCCAGCCCCATCCAGGACTTTTGAAAACTTTCATGGGACCCATGAATATTGTTGAATGGTTTGGGTGTTTTTTGCTGAAGTTATAGGAACATGTGCTCTAAGGTTGCAACTCAACCGTGATTAGGCAGGTGGGATTTCATCCCAATTCACTAGCCGTCCTCCCCACCCCATAATGTTATCAAGTTTGGAACATGATGTATTCAGAAGCTTGTTTTTTATTTTATTTTATTTTTTATTGGCTTATACCAACTATATTTACCAGCTGATATTTCCTTCAGCTCCAGAGTTACATGATGAGATGTTCCTCATTCATCAGTGATAGAAGCTATGCATTTCCTGAATTGGGGAATCTTCAGAGGTAGAGACCAGCTTAATATTTTCTCCTATTCACAGAGACTGTAGACATGCCACACCTTTAAGGTGAAAATATATTTTAATATTTTCTTTCTGAATTTTAGACAGCCAACAGTGCAATCGTTGAAAATGGGATCTGTAACATTTGCTAACTTCCTTGGTGTAAATATTCCCATCATCACTAAATGCAAGCTGCCAGCGGGAAGTTACCGCAGGCAGAGTAGGCAGGAGGTGTGCTTCATCTCCCTAAGAATGCCGGAAGCATCCGTCCACGTTGTTACAGTTAACTGCAGCCCTCGTTTGTACTTTCCTGCGTTTCCATTTGCTCTTTGCTCTCTTTCACTTGCAAGAACTCTGTGTCATCACTCAAATGAATCACCTGCCACTAGAATGTAAGATTGTGAATGCAAGGATATTCTTCATTCCATTCAGCTTCGCATCTGTAGCAACTATTGAATTTTAAATTTTAAAACAAATATTTCTTAACAAAATGGGTATGCTGCAAGTATTTTTCAAGAGAACTGTTTTTCTTTTCAGACTCATGCTGATGTTTTTGCTGTATAAAAATGTTAAATTGTATGTTGTCAAATATGTCTGCCTTTTCATTTATTGCGTCTGAGTTTTCTGTCATATTTAAAAATGCCTCTCTCACCCCAAGGTTGGTTGCTCTCCTAAATTTCCTAAGAGTTTCATTTCATGTTTGTTATGTATAATGCGGAATCCATCTGGAATTTATTTTTGTGTGTGATGTGCGTTTCTCCCAGATGGCTAGCTCGCTATGCCACTGTGGTAAATAAATTATCTTTCTCTCCAGAACTGAAATTCCACCTTAGTGGTACACGAGGTTCTCACATACTCTGGCTTCTGTTTCCTCTATTTCGTTCAGGCACGTGTTTGCCCATTTCTGGACTTCCACCCTTCTCTTCGTGTGCATAACTTTATGGTGGTTGTGATAACAGCACAGTTTGAGAAGAGTTGTGTGTCATGGAACTGGGGGACACATTCTGAGATGTGCTTTCTAAGATCCTTCTGTTGCCCCTATCCTATGTCATATATTACATTTCCAATAATTAAAAATGGTTGCTCATATGAAATACTCTAATTGAAAATTTTGTTTCATTTTTAAGGTACTTTTCAGCACACATAAACAAAAATATACAGACTGGAGAGGCCAGTTTCTACCCCTCCCCCCACACTCAAAATTTTTATTGAGTTTTTTAAAATCTTTAACAAGCTGTGGTGGTGCATGCTGACTGTAATTCCAGCGCTGAAGACATAGAGGCAGGGCAGTGCAATTTCTAGGCCGGCCTCAGCTACATAGTAAGGAGAGGAGGAGGAAAGAAGGAAGAGGAGAGGAAGAGGAGAAGGAGGAGGAAGAGGAAAGAAAAATCATTTGCACTGATTTATATTACTTAATTTTTAATTTATTACTTTAATCTTCACTAGGATATCTAAAACATTGGCTAGGCACAGGTAGCAGGGCTATCTTTATTGATTTTGCTTACAAATCAGTGGCTTAGAAATCTTTTGATGAATGCTTTTAGTGCATTTGCGTACTCTGATGCCTTCTGTGAGAGGAATTATCCCACAGTGGCCTTTTGTGTTTGACTTGCTGTTAGTGGTGGTGAAATGCTGAGAAATCCTTGGACTTGTCAAATAAGCACTCTATACCTTTTTAACTAACTAACTAACTAACTAACTAACTAACTAACTAACTAACTAACTAACTAACTAACTAATTATGAGATGGGCCAGGTTTGAAATTTCCATCTTTACCTCCATCTACCAAGGGTAGGGTTTTAGGCCTGTGCTGAAATCAGTTACTTATTTTTTTAAAAAAGATTATGAATTAATGAGTTTAAATCCATTTGATCATCAATATGATTATCTTTCTGAAGCTCAGATTTTCCTCTCTGAATCATATCAGCCTCTTTAGTTGGCTCTTCTTCTTCTTTTTTTTTTTTTTTGTTTTTTTTTTTTGTTTGTTTCTCTGTAGAGCCTTGGCTGTCCTGGACTCGCTTTGTAGATCAGGCTGGCCTTGAACTCACAGAGATCCACCTACCTCTGCCTCCCCAAGCGCTGGGGTTACAAGCATGCATCACCATGCCTGGCTGGCTCGTCTGTTCTTAAATGTCACATTATTTTCCCTAGGCAAATGGTATTATGGGATATTCTTGGTGCATGGTGTATATTTCTTGTTGCAGACCCAGAACCTTGGATCTCTCTAAGTTGCTCTGAATTTTCATGACCGGTTTCCAGACCACATTTTGGAAACTAGGTTAGTTCACTGCTATTGGAAGGCTGGTTTCTAGACACTTTCGGTAAACAAGGTTAGTTAGCATCTTTGTCTAACTTTTTCTTTTTTCAAAAAAAGGTTTTTGTTTTGTTTTTGTTTTCAGTCTTGGCTGTTCTGGAACTTGTTCTACAGACCAGGCTGGCCTTGAACTCACAGAGATCTACCTGCCTCTGCCTCTCTAGAGCTGGGATCAAAGAGGTACACCACCACTGCCTAGCTACTAAATTTTTATTCATAGTTTCCAAAGGCAAAATCCTCATGAGTTTATAGTAATTTCTATTCCAGACCAGTTTTTTTACTTAGCGTCTTTTGTTTTATAGTTGTCTCTAGTTATTTCTACAGTGAGAGTCCTGGTTCACAAGGTTATAGGGGATGATGGAATTAAAACATCATATGGTTATTCATTTGCTTTTATCCTAGATGGTTCAGTAAAGCAGTAATATTTAGTGAGAGAAGACTTTTTAAAATTTGTGTTATGTCCGCCTTATTCTAGTTACTGAAGGGAAACCTTCTATCAAATGAGCCATATCCCCAGCCCAGTGACTGCTAGGATTTATTGCCTATGATCAAGTTTGAGCTGTCACATAAAAACTAGAATTTTAGAAAGCTTATTTGTGCCTCCACCATCTTGGCAGCTTCTAAAACGTTAAGATTTTTCTGGTAAAAGCAGTGGTGACATTTATTCTTGTGATTTTCTTTTTTATCGTTACATAATGAAATAAGTCAAGATTTAGAAGCCCTGTATGATTCAGAAGCAAAGTTATTCAAATGATCAGCACATTGCTATAAAGTCATGAATAGGTAAAAGATCAACGCAGAGATTAAACCAATCCATTTTCATGGAAGAGCATGACACGTTTAAATGACTGGCTTCCATATTCCATGTTACAGCTAACTTTCAAAAGGCTCTCACTAGCAAAGAATGTTCTTAATTATTTGAAAAATGTAATAAGATATTTTTTTCACTTGGAACAAGACAGAGAAGGTCAGCGTGGCCTCTGCACAAGAATGGCATGCAACCTTGTAAAGCCTGTCGTGCGAGGCTTTGCCTGCACAGGGCAGAGGGCGTACGGAAAATGTCTGTTCCCCGGGGAGTTCTGCAAGGACTCCAAACTCGCCTATTAGGTTTTCAGTTTTAAAAATACATGTTTTCCTTGCCAATTACAGTCACACACCTGTGAAAAGCCAGCTTTTTCTTTTCTGCATTTACCTAATATAACATGTAAGAAATGGATTCCAGGAATACACATGAACTCCCAGCCCTTCTAAGTCTTGATATTGATTTTGAAGGGGGCCATGTAGATGTAAGACAATGGTGTTCTCCTCATCAAGTTGCCTTTTTGTTTTGGAAGACACAGATGTTTCTCCTAAGACGTGTTATCTAGTTTACATGTAACAGACACATTACTGTTTTAAAACTAATGAATGTTTTGAACATCACTCAGCACAGCAGGTGTGACGTGGCGGCGTGAGGAATCCGAGGCCAAGCAGGGCTGCGGTTCTCTCAGTGGGGCACGTGGCTAGCCTGCAGAGCCACCTTCAATCCTTAGCACAGGCTGAGTGTGGGGATGCGTGCTTGTGTAATCCCTACACTCACTGGAGGTGCAGGCAGGATGAAGAGAGGTTGGAGGTCATCTTCAGCTACATAGTGAGTTCAAAACCAGGCTGGGACGGGCAAGACCCTGTCTCAAAACAAAGCAATATTAAAAAAAAAAAAAAAAAAAGGTTTTGAGGATCCCCTCAGTATTTAAATAAATTTTAAAAGGTTCATTTCTTTTACTTTATGTGTCTGAGTGTTTTGCCTGCATTTATGTCTGTCCACCATGTCCATGTCTGGTGTCCACAGAGGTCAGAAGGGGTGTTGGGATCCCCTGGAAGAAGAGATACAGATGGCTGTGAACCATATAGGTGCTGAGAACTGACCTACCCTTTGTAAGAGCAGCAAATGCTCTCAACCACTGAGCCGTCTCTTCGGCGCCTCCCTTTTTTCTTTTTCTTTTTGTCTTTTTTGCAGGAGGGAGGGTTTTGAGACAGGGTTTTTCTGTTTAATCCTTGCTTTCTTGAACTCACTTTGTAGACCAGGCTGGCCTCAAACCCACAGAGATCTGCTTACCTCTGCCTCCCATAGTGCTGGGATTACAGGCGTGTGCAACTATGCCTGGCTCACAATTTTTTATTAGTGTAAATAAAGGCAAGCTGAGAATAAATTTCAAGCCCTTGGATTACGAAATTGCCATGCTTCAGATTATTATATTTCATTCTGTGATAACTTTGCCTGGTTGTTGGTCTCAGCTGCTTCCTATTGTTCATTTTTAAATATGGAGATGGTTTTCATGAGCCTCGGGTGGGAAGCTGGGTTCAGGGTAGCAACACAGAGCTTTCTGTTTTTTCATATAACATTTAGAAATGTATCTTAATACAAAAAGCTTAATTTTCTCTTTATTCTAAAATAGCCTAGAGGGGCTGGAGAGATAGCTCAGTGGTTAAGAACACTGGCTTCTCTTCCAGAGGTCCAGGGTTCAATTCTCAGCAACCACATGGCACCTCACAACTGTCTAGAACTGTACGGGATCTGGTTCTCTCTTCTGGTGTGGTGCAGCTACACGTGCAAACAACACCCATATACATGAAATAAACAAATAAAATAGCCTAGAGTGTAACTTACTATTCACCCTTTTTATTCCTTTTACTTTTTAGTCCTCGTATTTCGTTCCTCTTTTCTGTTTTCCTTAGCTAGATCTGAAGGAGATTTACTCCTCTTATCGATTCTTTCCAAACAGCAGATTTAGAGGTTTTATTTATATTCCCATGTACTTTTTAAAATTTCAACAATTTCAATATCTGACTTACTAATCACTTACTATTTTTGGTTTGGCCCCTCTCTGCTGGTTTCTCCTTTCTTTCTTTTTGGTATTCAGGCTGTAAATTTTTCTCACAATACACCTTAAGCTCTGACCCACTGGTTTTGTAATATAGTACTCTTCTTTTCAAGATTTTCTACACAAATTAATTATTTCTTTGATAAGAAAATCTTCTTATAAAAATAATGAAATATGTGTTGGAACAATGGCTCAGTGGTGAAGAGAGTGTGATGCTTAAACAGGATACCAGAATTCAGGACCCATTGCTCATAACTGCTTGTAACCCCAGTTCAGGGGGATCCAGTGCCCTCTTCTGGCCTCGGTGGGCACCTACACTCACAGACACAGACACACACACATACACATATTAAAATTTAAAACATGATTAAATATGAAATTAAAAAGCAAGGTAGATAAACAACGACATAAAAAGAGTAAATTTATATCTCCCAAAGCTTAGGTCATCTCCAAATCAGTAAGTTACTGAGAAGAGACACAGTTTGAGCAGGAGGAATGTGCACTCTGTTAGGTTGTTTGAGAATCAAACTGTTGGAGATCAGAAAAGCACATGAGCATAATGGCAATTATATTACCTAGTGATATAAGGCCAAGCAGAGGTGAGAGATAATTATATGATACTCAAGTAATATTCACACAGAGAGCAATGGTGACAATTGGTTAGCAGGCATGATGAACTCAAAAAGAACTGAAAATTGATTACTCGGAAAGAAAATAGCTGAACATTTACAGCTCGTGTATGAAAGAAGCCTGCTAACAAATGTGACAAAATTTCTGCCAAGTCACTTGGCAAGTGTTAGATCATATTGTAATGCCGAGGGAAACTTTTCTAAGTCATTGTTGATTAAAAAAAAAAATATATATATATATATATATATATATATATATTGACGTGTGTGTGTGTGTGTGTGTGTGTGTATGAGGGTACAAACCTTGTGTATACATGGTTTCTGCAGATGCCTATCTGGGAGTCAGATTCCCCATAACTGGAGTTAGTTGTGGTTGTGAGCCACCGTCAGTGCTCAGAACCAAGGCCTGGGTTCTCTGCCAGAGCAGTGCATGCTGGTTGCTGCTGAGCCACCTCTCCAGCCTCCAGGGCACTGCTCACCAGACAAACATAGTGTTTTCATGCACTACAAGGAAGAAGTTCTCTAATGGATTGGAGGCTAAGGAACACCGATTTCCAGATTTCCTAACTGTGTTCCCAAAAATTATCTTAAAATCATAAAATACAAAATGGTTTTTGGTTAACTTGGCAGCCATTTAGAAAACTAGAAACTGAATCACTAACTTTCTCCTTGGACCTGATATATTCCAGATGGATCAAAGATTTAAACATAAAACACAAAGTCATAAAATGCTAGACAAAAACATAGGGGAGGTTCATAGAATATCAACGTGGGAAAGGGCTTTGAATGTTTGATACTAATCCCAGAGGCCATAAAAAAAAGGACTGATGAATTTTAATGTATAAAAAGAAAACATTTTTTCCTGCTAGGAAACAACAAAGTTAAAAGAAAAACAAATTGAGAAAAATAACTCCTACTCTATAGGGCCTATGTTCTTTATATAAGAAAGAATTGCTACATATTAATAAGAAAAGGACCAAATACTTATTAGAAATATAGGCAATGCAGAGTAAAGATAGCTTATAGAAAAAAATGCTTTGTAAACATGAAAAATTGCAGTTACCTGTACAATAAAAAAAGAACTCAAATTGATTGACATATCCAAAAGACTGGGGTACACTGTACGGGTGAGGACAGTGGCAAGGAAGCTCACTGTTGGGGGTGGTCCTTCTGGGAAGGGCAGATTAAATTTGACGGTGTAACTTCATTTGTAGGAATTAACATTATAGACTTGGCTTAGTCAATAGCTATGGGTGAAAAGGCAGCCACTGTAGTATTGTTTACAACACTGAGGTATAAGAAACAACCCAGGGACTGGAGAGCTGGCTTAGCATGTCCCTCCGGCACCCAGATCAGGTAGATGGCAGCTACCTGTCACTCTGATCTAAGGGATCTGTCTTAGGGTTTCTGTTGCTTTTAGAAAACACTAAACAACTTGGGGAGGAAAGAGTTTTGTTTGGTTTACACTTCCACATCACTGTTCATCAATGAAGGAAATCAGGACAGGAACTCAAGCAGGGCAGGAACCTGAAGGCAGGAGCTGATGCAGAGGCCATGGAGGAGTGCTGCTCACTGGCTTGCTCCTCATGACTTGCTCAGCCTGCTTTCTTGTAGAACCAGGACCACAAGCCCAGGGATGGCCCCACCCACAATGAGCTGGGTCCTCCCCATCAATCACTAATTAAGAAAATGCCCTACAGGCTTGCCTATAACCTGTAAGTCTATAGCTTAGGGAGGCATTTTCTCCATTGAGGTTCCCTCCTCTCAGATTACTTTAGCTAGTGTCAAATTGACATAGAACTAGCCAACACAAGACCAACACCCTCTCCTGGCCTCTGAAGGCATCAGACATGCAAGCAGTGCTCAAACATACATTCATGCAAAACATTTGTATACATAAAATAGCTTTTTTTGTTGTCTAAGAATGAATGGGACATTGGCTGTTAAATGGATAAACTGAATGCTTATCATGGAACAGCTCCATAGTAAAGATAGTGGCTGAGTCCAAGCAGAGACCTGGAGGAACATGGGAAGCCGGGTGAGAAAGGCTTACTTTTCACCATGTAGCCTTTGTACTTTGCAATATTCTCATGTACCTATGGAACTTATTTAAATGAGGTGTTGTTTGTTTGTGTGTGTGTGTGTGTGTGTGTGTGTGTGTGTGTGTGTGTATGCGCATTGTTTTGTTTTTTGTTTTTGAGACAGGGTTTCTCTGTGTCGTCCTGGTTGTCCTGGAACTCACTCTGTAGACCAGGCTGGTCTTGAACTCACAGAGATATGCCTGCCTTTTGAGTGCTAGGATTAAAGGCATGCACCACCACTGCCAGGCTCTTTAAATGACTTTTATAGTGAATAATATATGCTCTGTAGGGAGGTTTGTTTCTGATCTAGACAATGTGCATGTACCTAGATAAAGCATTGTTGGGCTGGGCATGGTAGTGTATTCCTTTAAGGTCTGCAGTTGGGATGCAGATGCAGGCCAATCTCTGTAAGTTTCAGGCTAGCCAGGATTTACAGTGACATTTGTCTCAAATAAAAAAAAAAAGTTGATTTATTCCTGAAAGCATGCAATAGAGCGCGTGGAAAAAGAGCAAAGCAACCCCAAGCGTAAACGCAAGGATGCCCTGTGCAAATAGAGTGTTAGTAGAACAGTGATGGCCAGGCTGCTGGGAGTGTCAGAACCTTCCTAGTGCCAGCCATGGTCTACCCTCACGAGAACTCTGGAGTTCAGTCGTCTGAAGGCAAGCCTGTGGAATCTGTTACGGTTGGTTATCTTTCTGATGGATGGACACTGGTCAGCTAGAGCTAGAACAGAAAACCCAGACAGTACAGTTTGACCTTTTGGACCTGTTGGTCTGGTCCCGATGGGAGGAATGCTTCTAAAGTTGGTAACCGCAGCCGGGTGGTGGTGGCGCACCCCTTTAACCCCAGCACTAGGGAGGCAGAGGAGGCGGGTATCTGTGAGCTCCAGGCCAGCTTGTTCCACATTGTTCCAGGACAGCTACAAAGTAAGACCCTGTCTTCAAAAAACCCCCAGAACAAACAAACAAAAATTAGTAACTGCTATTTAGTGATTCTGCAGCTTGACTGAAAACATGGCTTTGGAGAGGAAAAGATTGGAGTTCAAATGTCAAATGTTCTATCAGGTGAATGATTTTTAGGCCAATGCTAATTCTCTGTGCAAAAGTAAGACCTGGAGAGGTGCTGTTGTGAATTCAAAAATACATCCATTTCAAGGCACACGTACTCCGGGGCCTGTGCAGATGGCTCTATTGATTAGGATTTCTTACCCTTAAGGACCTTTTATTTAATTTGCTTATTAGTTTTGAGACACAGGCTTTCAAGTGCCAGGATTACAGGTCTGTGCTATTACAGTTTACAGATTAAAAAACAAACCAATGACAACAACGATGAATAACGCTGCCATTTAAACAGCAAAAGAGCAATAATTGAAGTGAATTAAATGGAGTTAAAAATGTAACCTCTCTCCATCTGACAGGTCCTCGCAAAGCTGAGAGAGTTCTTTAGTTATTTGTTTTGAGGCTCTCACTATATAAAGTTCAGGAAAAAATTTAAAAGTGTTTTTCACAACCCTTTTTCTTTTGTTCATCTTTCTTTCTCTTTCCCTCTCTTTCTCTTTCTTTTTAACTTGTGTCAGGGATCAAATTCTAGGTTTTGTGCATGCTAGTCAAATGGTGTACCACTGAGCTACACCCCAGCCTTGTATTTTATTTTATTTGTGACAAGTTCTCACTACACAGTTCACACTAGCCTGAAACCCCCTATGTGGCCTGGCTGGCTTCTAACTCACCATCCTGCCTTAACTGCCCAGCTGCTAGGATTACAGACATGTTGTGCTGCTTTGGCTGGCTGTGTGGTGAATTTTAAATGTTATTTACATTGGCTGCTGTAATGGGTTCGCGCCGTTCATGCAATAATAATGACATGAGGAGTAGGAGTGTCTAGGGCCACAGGCAAGCACACCAGATAGATGAGGGTTTTACTATAAATGTCACCCTCTTTTAGGTGGTGTATGCTTCGGCAGCTGGATGGGGGATTGTCTTTGATGCTGAAGCCCTTCTTGGATGTGAGAAGCAGCCAAATGGCCTCTGGACTCCTCAGCCCCTGTTCTTGTGGACAGGAGCGGGACAAGAGAAAAACAGCAAAGCCCTTTAATGGGCCGCGTTCCTTTCCCCCCTCAGCAACTCTGTTTCCGGTGACACAAAGCCAGCATGTGCGGCGCTGTCTTCATCTCAGCTGGTGTCACACAGTCTTTAACACTAATCTGGGCAGGTTGCCGCTTGGGGGCCTGGGTAATTCCCTTGTAATGCAGAGAAAACCCAATTCACTAACATTTCCGTGGATCTTGGGGAGCTGTTCCAGCCTGGTTAAAATCAAGAAATGCCACAGTTAAAAGACTCTTAAAGAACCAAGAGAGAGCTCCTAAGTGGGGCCTTCAGTTGGACACCAAAGAGAAATGGCCCATTTTCTCCCTGGCTGAGTGAATTTTTGCTGCTGACCTGTACATTCTATGCTATTTCAAAGTTACTGGCTGGGAAATTAATGGGAACCGAGAAGGGGATTTTTTTTCTTTCTTTCTTTCTTACCCTACATGTGATGCCTTATTTAAAATAATTCAGATTGGAAGTGAATTTCTAGCAAATGCTTCTGTGGCCACTATTAAATTTACCGACAGCGAATTCATCACTCTTGCTTTTTACCGGTGACGTTGCTAATGTAGTGGGTTTTTTTTTTTTTTTTTTTCCTCCATGGTGAGATTTTCTTAAAATCTACTGCTTTCCTCTGCCCATAGTCCTTTAAGTAACTCCAGGTAAAAACGTCATTTAGCAAATTAATTTATCATCTTAGTATTTTATGATAAAGGCTTAAAAAACATGAAGTAAAACAGTGTATATATTATATTTGAGATGTTTTTGATGTGCCATTATTTTATATAAATTTGTTATCTTGATAAAGCCAGATAAATAAATGCTCATATTTGTGCCGAATAACTCAATTCTTTGCTTTCACAAGGCCAGAGCAAGGCTGAAAGGAAATTCATCTCAAAGCTATTAAGAAAAGCCAGATAGAAAAGGAACATAAAACGAAATGAGCTATGGCAAAAGGGCCAGACCCTCTCCCAGCCTGCTCTACATCATCCCAGCTACCCAGATGGAACAAAGATTTAGAGTTTCAAACAGAACTCCCGAACAGAAAGGAGGGAGGTGGGACTGTCTGAGAAAGGGATCAGTTAATTTATTCTGTGTTCTTAGACACAGGAAGACAAAGGAATCACCTGGCAATGACCTAGCTGGAGCCGAAGAACTCTCACTCCCAGACTGCCCCCATGGCGCCCCCTGAATGCACCTGAGAATCAGCGTTTGCGTACTTACTCCGGTCTCCTGCATGTATGTGCGAGAGAAAAAGCAGATGACGGGATGAAACCACCGTGTTCCTCCTCCTTAGCACTGGCAGGGCAGGCCGGAGGCCTTTTGCTCTGCCCAGAGACAAATTACTAGTAGATGAAAGAAAGTCCTTTACTGCTGGCAATCCCGAGCCTTTGAATGTTTAAAACTTGGGAGTGGACTGGTGGAGCCAGTGGTTATAGCCAAAGCCTCGTCAGCGGGGAGCTCAGTGCTCTAGGCTTTAGGAGGTAGCGTCTTGGGGCTCTAGTTGGTTGCTAGAGCTTGTTGCTCTGAGCTTCAGTCACGGATGGCCTTGGCACTTTATCACTGTACCTACAGCATTCCGTTCCTGAACAGGCATGGATGTTGAGATCCCGAGTTTCTATGGTAACTAAAACACAGCTCCTGGCCTGGGATGTCAGGACCCTTGGCCTTTGATAGAGATGTCCAGATCAGTGATTCTCGACATGTGAGTCGCAGCCCCTTTGGGGGTCAAACAACCTTTCCCAGGGTCACATCAGATAACCTGCACATCAGATATTTACATCACAATTTATAACACCAGCAAAATTACAACGAAATCACTTTATGGTCGGGGGTCACCACAACATGAGGAACCGTATTGAAGAGTCGCCGCGTTAGGTATTCTGAGAACCACTTACTTCGGGTTTGGCGCTCTTTCGAGCTCTCTTGCGCTCTTCCAATAACCCAGGTCAACAGTTTCTCATCCTCCGCTCTTCGAAGCCTTCCAGGTCACTGTCTGTCCTCTCTACCTTGTGCTCTGGAGTCCTCAGCTGCCCTCTTGGGGCTGCCGCTCTGCTAATACGGCTTGCGCTCTCACTGCCCTTCATCACAGCCACGTCTGCCATCTTTTCCTTGTGTTACCAGCTCAATTAACAATGAAGATCGAAAGTCGACGAGAAAAGTCCATTCTAGAGAAGCATTTTAATGAGCCTGACTTACAATACCAGCTGTGCCGCAGAGGGTGTTTCCCGGCTGGTTCTGAACAGCCTTGCGGCGTAGCCAGCAGGGAGTGGTAGCAAAGCTGCTTGCAGCGGCCTGGTACAGCCCTCGGGTCAATGGAGGACCGTGCTTGCACCAGTCGCAAGCCTCCTGCTGCATCGTCTGAAGTGCTCCCCCTCTGGCAGGAGTGAGGATAGATGCAGGGTAAGTGGGATTGAGTTTACCAGGTTTATTTAATTTAGAATGCTACTTCCAAAGCCAGTGCTGGCTGCCTAGAGTGGTCATGAATAGAGCATGTCTTCAGCCAGAGCTGTAGTGATCTCCATTGCCAGACTGCTGCCAATTCTAGCTAGCCGACAGCAGAGGCTCCGCTAGGCCGTCGCTTCCCTGCTTGAGGCGGCCAAGCATAATGAAAAGGCTGTCAGGCAGCCGCTCTTGATAATTTGCAACACTATAACCTGATTTTATTTTTAAATTGCTTTAAAACTAATTATTGTATTTAAATGTGTGCGTGTGTGAGAGACACTTATGTGCAGGTGTCCAAGGTGGCCAGAGAGGGCACTGGACTGCCTGGGCTGCAGTTACAGGCAGTTGTGCCCAATGTGGGTGCTGTGAACAGACCTTCAATCCTCTGAAGTAGCAGCCACTCACAACCACTGAGCCATCCGTTCAGTCCTGCCTTATAGTCTAATCTTAGGCTATTTTTATACTTAAAAAGAAGTCCCGCTGGGTGTGGTGGTACATGCCGTTAATCCCAGTACTTGGAAGGCAGAAGCAGATGGATCTCTGTGAGTTTGAGGCCGGCCTGGTCAACGAAAGGAGTCCAGGGCAGCCAAGGCTACACCCAGAGAAACTCTGTGTTTAAACAGCCCTTCCCTCAAAAAAAAAAAAAAGTCTTACGCTCACTAGTAGCTACTTCTCCTCCCCCCAACTCTGAGCTCTAAAGGACCACTAATCTGCTCTGTAGATGTGTCCATTTAATGGAATCAGGTGACGCATGTTTTGTGTCTGGCTTCTCCACTAAGCATGTTTTATGGCTCATCCATGCTGTAACACATGTCATTAACGTTTTTTGGTGGCTGACTAGTATTCCATTATGTGGTACATGCATTTTCTTTACTCATTCATTAGTTGACGACATTTGGATTGTTTCTGCTTTCTGGCTGCTAATGAACAATGATGTGAACCTTATCAGACATAAGTTTTTGTGTTGATAATATGTCATCATTTCTCCTAAACATACGTCAAGTAACAGAACTGCTAGGTCGTAAACATGTTCATTCTTCTGCACTACCATCTGGATAGATGCTGGTCCCTCTTTCTCTACCACCTTGCCAACACTCGCTCCTATTTAACAGCCATACTACTGTGCAGAAAGTGATATCTCATTGTGATTTTGCCAATAATTTTCAAATAATTTTTTCCTTATTTACTTTAGTTTCTCCTTATTTAGTTCCTACTGGGCCAAAAAAAAAATCTCAGAAATGTAACTGAGGTTGATTTTTAAAAAACCTTTTATTAATTCCTTGTGAATTTTGCATCATGCACCCCAACCCCACTCATCTCCTCCTCCCTTCATACCTGCCCTACGCCCTTGCAAACCTCCCCCAACGGAGAAAAAAAAAATCTCATTGTGGAAGCTGTAGTGTGTTTCAGTGTGTCCCACAGTATACTTTTTTGCCCACATTTTTTTGCTTGCAACCTCTGGCTTCTGCTACTCTATCAATACTGGAACACTGAGGTTGATTTGAAAAAAAAAATACTTCATTTATTTATTTATTTGTTTGTTTTCGAGACATGATCTCACTGTAAAACCCTGGCTTACCTAGAACTTTCTTTGCAGAGCAGGCCGGCCAGGAACTCACAAAGATATGCCTTTCTCTGTCTCCTGACCACTGGGTTAAAAGTGGATCTCTCTACCATGCCAGTTTATTTTTAACTATTTGTAGTGTGTGTGTGTGTGCGTGTGCGTGTGTGCACGTGTGTACATATGTGCACATGAGCACAGGTACCAATGGAGACCAGAAGAGGGTACCAGACCTCCTGGAGCTGGAGTTGTAGGAGGCTGGCCATGAGGTGGCTGATGTGGGTGCTGGGAACTGAACTTGGATCCTCTGCAAGAGCAGCAAGTGCTCTAACCCTCCAAGCCATCTGTCCAGCCCCTGGAACTGAGCTTTTATTCAACTGTGGACAAGCCTCTGGACGCAAGAGGCTTGCATCTCTTTACTTCTCCCCTGGGTTGGAATCCGTTAGGGTCAGGGAAGCCATTGCTTCCTTTTGTGTGTCCCTACGGTTCCGCCTGCTCTTATGTTGAAAGTGTTTCCCCACTTACCTTGCAATTCAGCAAGCATCTTGTTCATTCTCTCCTTAAATAGCGTCAGCCATGGAGACATGTGGCAGGTGCTGGGGACATGGATTTTGGAGACTGATTTGGCTTATTCTAATTCTGTCTCTAATGATTGCCAGCCCAGAGCCCTGAGCCAACTAACGAAACTCTGAGCTTTGGCTTTCCTATTTACGAAGAGAGATAATAACATCTCTCAGATAATTGTTATGAGGATGAAACTACATCCTGCATGTAAAACAATAGGACAACAGTGCATGGAAATCACTCAATAAATATTAGTTTCCTCTGCATCCTCACATTCCTCCCAGTCCCATCCTCACTGACCTTCCTTAGAGACACATCCTAGTTAAATGTGTTTCTTTCACCAGAAGATAGGACAAGGCTGCTGTATGTATGATTTAAGTAATGTTGTCTCAAAGCTATACTAAAGAGACTGGCAGTCAAGAGAGAGAGGAAAAGACCTTGCCTGAGCCTAGTTTAGAAGGCAGAGAGCTTAACAGAGGTCAGAGATGTCGCTGCTACTGGGAGGGAGGGAACAGGATGGGAGGGATGCCTGCCCTCTGCTGTTTACATGCTCTGTTTCCCCAAAGGACTCTGTTTTTGGATTATGACCACACAGGCATAGAATCTTTTTGAAGCAAAGTTGATGTTTATTTCAGATGATCTATTTCTAGGGGCATTCTGAGATCTGATGGAAGAAGCCTTGTATACACCACAGGCTAAAGGATTAATGTTGAGGAACAGGGGCAGGCATTCTGGTGTGGTAAGGGGAGGCCCTTGTCTGGCAGCTGTCTTTATCCACAGTGCATTCGGGGAAAGCTTCTATCCATCCTGGAGGGCTTAAAATAAAGTATCTACTTGAGTGAAACTTTTTGCAATAAGATTGTCAGCCTGGGAGCTGACATCTGTGTTCTAAACTAATGAAGTTGAATCTGGCTTTTGAATGAAGCTTAGCTGTAGGTAGGTCAGCGGCTCTCAACCTGTGGCTTGCAACCCCTTTCACAGGGTCGCCTAAGACCATCAGCAAACACAGACATTTATATTCCTTAGAGCAGCAAAGTTGCAGTTATGATGTAGCAACAAAAATAATGGTATGATTTGAGGTCACCACAACATGAGGAACTGTCTTAAACCATTAGGAAGCTTGAGAACCACTGCTGTAAGACATAAGTTTTTACTTTAGTATTAAAATCTTTCCTGTCTTTCCTTCAGTTACTTACATTTCTTTAGCAGAGGAATTAAATTATGTCATGCTGCATATTCCCCAGCTAAAGCTCAGGTGACAAACTTGGAGGATTAATAAACTACCACCTTCCTTAACATATAAACTACTGCTCTGGTGAGAATGCCTTCAGCCTTAGATTCTAAAACGGGCACTTCCTGAATTAAAAATCGAGCAGCAGGCTGGAAAAGCTGAACATATAGCAGTTAACTTTCTGTCTCCCCAGAACTTGCCCTAGGGCTGGGCGTGGTGATGCAAGCATTTAATCCCAGCACTTGGGAGGCAGAAGCAGGCAGATCTCTGTGAGTTTGATGCCAGCCTGGTCTCCATGGCCAGTTGCTACGTAGTGAGCTGCTATTTAAAAAGAAATTGTCTTATTTGGCTTTACATAGTCACCCAACAAGTGCATATTTCTTATAGCCCAGCCTCGGGGTCCTGAATAACAAGGGAGGACTTTTACCGTGTTATCATTTACAATGGTGATGATCCTTGTCCTCGGAGCTGAGGCCATGGGTCAAAGGCAGGGGCATTGGATGACCCCTCAGATCGGATGAAGAGTTTTGATGGCCTCCTGACAGCACCCTGTAACTCCTCATGCTCCTATTGACACTGTAGATTTATGAAACCATCGTTGTAACAGGACAGCCTGTGGCACATGATGACGGAGACGTAGGTGAGCACCCTGGCTGCCCGGCTCTGGAGACAAAATGCAGGATAGGGATAGACAAAACAAAGGCAAGTACACACACATGCACACAGTCACACATGCAAGTGCACACACACACACACACACACACACATGGACAACATGTACACACTTAAGGAAGAGTCTTCATTTCAAGCCAAGTCAATGTGACCAAAATTTATCTTTCTCTGTCTCTATCTCTCTTTGCTGTATGTTTAATTTCATGATTGACAAACCCAGACTAGACTCTAAGTGATAAAATTAGGAACAGATCATCGGTGAAAGCCCTTTTTTTTTTGCTCAGTGGTTGAGTGTACCCTCCTGCCGAGAACTGGAGATTGGTTTTCAGCACTCGTGTTCGGCATCTCACAACTATCTGTAACTCCAGCACCAAGCGAGCCAGTGCCCTCTCCTGGCCTCCTTGGGCACATGGACAGATGTGCACAAACCACAAACACACACACACACACACACACACACACACACACACACACACAATTAAAAATAAAATCTTAAAAAAAAATGAAGATTATCTGTCATCTTATTTTTTGTGAATTTGTTATTTGTGTAAAGTGAGGCATACCTGGGCCAAGAATTTACACTAATGTTATATGTAAAGATATTGATGTCACATGCTGCAGAAAACAACAACCACCTTCTCACATCTCAGGGTGGAGACCAAAAGTGTCGTTATCTCCATATTTCAGGCTGGAAACAGAGCTAGGGGGAGGCTTCATGGCTTCCTCAGGGGTCCTTCATATTCCAGAGCATCACGGCATCAGAGTGTGTGGTAAATCATGTAAGCATCCAGATAAGAACAGCAAATATTTATGAAGCCCCAGTGTCATCCTCATCTGATGGTGAAAGCTGTAAATTACTAAAATAAAAACATGTGATGCACGTTTCTGGGCTTAAAAAAAATCCTATAAAATGGTGAGACACCCCCAAACCTCAGAATCTTAAATTTATAAGAATACTAGAAAAAAAAATAAGGTTTCCAGAAAACATCCTGGGCTATGTGTGCTATGTTAGGAGTGGAATACACAATAAACTGGAGGTGTGTGTGTGTGTGTGTGTGTGTGTGTGTGTGTGTGTGTGTGTGTGGTGTGAATGGATAGAGGACAGACAGAGACAGAGAAGGCTTCATAGAGTTGTGGGGATTTAAATGGACCTTGGAGAATGCAGGGTGGCTAGAGCGTAATCATTAATATTGTACAAAGAGACAATGCTTATCCATGAGGGCAGCTGTGTAAATATGGAACCTTCCAAGTCTCCATTTGAGAGCACTCTTTGAACAGAAATCTGAAAGCAGTTCCCTTTGCATAAGCATCAAGAGAAGTGAGCAAAAGGCCAGCTCTGCTGCAGGCCCATTGGATCGGGCTTCCTTAAGGTCTCCGGGCCACAGCTCACACCCACACCTCCATCTGAAGGTCTCTGCAGTTGTGATGTGAGTAAATTCTTTCGCTCTCCTAGTCTGTGGTGCTCTGAAGCTTCGTAACTCCATAGACTTCAAGTGCTCTGCCTCGAGCCTTGTGTGATTTGCAGACTACCCACTTCAAGAGTTTTTTGAGGTGACCTCCTGGGCTTGGCAAACACTGTGACATGGGGTGATCTTGGCATGGTGGAGCGCTACTTTCACTGTGCCCTTAGAAATGTGGTTAGCAAGGGGTGGGAGAGGCAGTCGGTTAGATTCTCCTTCGTCTGGAATCTGGATGGCAAACTGAGCGAGGACAAAAAGGTCGTTGCACAAAGATGTTACCAGAGTCCTCTGGACTCACTAGGTTCCCTTCAGAGAACAGACTCACACTGGAGAATCTTTTTTTATAATGAGTCCTTTGCATCTGTGACCTGAATCCAAAAGCGTTGCCCTCTTCCTCACAGGCTTTTCCAAGTTCATAATGGCACCCTCTGTGCTCCTCCGTATTCTCATATTTACCTCAACAATGATGTTAGATAACCTACAAAGAAGAATGCATTTGTTGATAAAAATGCGAGCATTCAGCAATTCAAGCCTCCAAGTTTAGAAAAATGGTTGCTCTTTAGCTGAAGAGAACATTGGAAATTTACTTTCCACCCCAAAGAGCTAAATTGATATGCATCAGTTACATCTGAGAACAAAGGCAAACTTACAAGGCAGAAAGAAAATTTCAGGAATCAAGAACTGAGATAGCAGGGTGTGGTGGGTACACGCCTGTGATCCCAGCATTCTGAGAGGCAGAGGCAGATGGATCTCTGTGAGTTTGAGGCTAGCCTTGCCTACAAAGTGAGTCCAGAACAGCCAAGGCTACACAGAAAAACCCTGTCTTGAAACACCCCCCCAAAAAAGAATTGAGATACAGATGCTAAGTTAAGAGTGGTACTGCTCTTGCAGAGAACCTTAACTCAACGCCAGCACCCAAGCTGAATAGCCCACTGCCACCTGTAAGCCCAGCTACGGGGGAATCTGACCCCTTCTTCCAGCCTCCTTGGGCACTTACACTGCTGTGCACATGTCCTCCCCCTAATTAAAAATGAGGATACTTCTTTCAAAAACAAACAATAGAAACCAGCCATTGAGACTGAATCCACAGAGATGAAGCGGAATGTGAACAGCATGAACCATCCCACCTGCCCCAGGCATGGGTTTTAACCATGAACCGGTTAGGTCTTCTGGCTGCTGCTGGAGAGCATGGTTGAGACCTGTTCCCATTCTTGGGCTCTGCATGTCTGAAGAGTGAACTCAGCAAAATCTTTACCATGCGTTAGCTATGCTGGCTCAAACTCTCTCATAGCATATATCAAAGCCGTGAATTGAAAATCTAAAGGTAGCTATGAGAAAACCTCACAGGTCTCTTTCTCCCAGAGCATAATGCAAATTCAGCTTATTGAACAATGTCCAAAGAAAGAGGAAAGGAATAACCTGTGAGGAAGATTTGTCTGTCTGTCTGTCTGTCTATCTGTCTGTCTATCTATCTATCTTGAGACAGGGTCTCTCTGTGTAGCCCCGGCTGTCTTGGAACTCACTCTGTATAGTAGGTTGGCCTTGAACTCAGAGAATCCCTCTGTTTCTGCCTCCCAAGTGCTTGGATTACAGGTGTGCACCACCACCAGCTAGGAAATTTTTTTTTAATTTATTTAATTTTACTCTTTGTGCATTGGTATGAAGGTGCCATAATCCACGGAATTGGAGACAGTTGTGAGCTGCCATGTGGGTGCAGGGAATTGAACTCAGGTCCATTTGGTAGACAGTGCTCCTAACCACTGAGCCATCTCCAGCCCCGGAAGAAATTTTTTTTTAAATAAATATTTATTTTTATTTTGTGTGCATTGTTGTTTTGCCTACATGTGTGTCTGTGTGCGTCAGACCTTGGAGTTACAGGTAGATATGAGCTGTCATGTGGGTGTTGAGAATTGAACCCAAGTCCTCTGGAAGAGCAGTCAATGCTCTTAACCACTGAGCTATCTCTCCAGTGCATGGGAAGAAAAATTTATTAAATTATATAGTGTAATATCTTTCAAGCTTGTGTTTTCTTGGCCTCAACTTACCACCTGTTATGTCTGATATGAAGTGTCCTTCCAAAAGGCTGAAGCATTAGCAGCGTTTTCCCTAGATGGTGACTCTCCTTTGGGAGGTTCTAGATTCTAGGATCTAGCTGGAGGACGTGGGCCACAGGGACCTGTCTTAGGAGACTGTATACTGTCCTCAGCCTTTCTCTGTCTCTCTCCACCTACCTACCGTGAGGTGCTAGCCTCTGCTGCATGCTTTTGCCACCATGGTGATCTGCCTCATGTGGTCCAGAATCAATGGAGCCAAGGGCTATGGGCTGAAACCTTTGACTCTTTGAGCCTAAATAAATCTTTCTGCCCGATAGTTACTTACCTGGGTATTTTGGCAGGCTGATGCAGTGTAGCACACCATCTCCTTTGCTTTTCTGACAATCTGTCTGTCTGGCCATTGAGAGGAGGGGTTTCTGTGCCCTCCTGTGAGGGGCCTGATAGTGATTCGGCTGCAATTACCACAATGCTTAGCTGTGATATTGTACAACTTAGATCAGAAATACGGGGCTATTCTGCTTTGCTCACTGGACGGCTTCCACTAGGGTCACACATAACCATATAAGGATCTCCCTGGTAGTGGCTTTTAGGTTCAGAGGACAAAACTGGCCTCTGCCAGGAGAGGGCCAGGGATTGCATAAACACACAGATGTGTGGCTCTTCCCCAGCCTCTCCTGGTCTCTGCCGTTCCAGCTCCATCTACTCTACAACAGTGAGAGCGCAACTGACTCTAAGGTGCACCTTTCACTGCGTTGAGTATGACCTCCTAATCCCTGGATTTAGAAACAAAATGTCAGAGTCATTTTGAGCTCTTAAATTTGAGATAATTTGCTGTGCAGCAACAAGCAACTGGAGCATTCTAGAAATTCTTGAAGTTGACATTCAGAAAATTTAATGAATGACTTAAATAGCAATTTAGATTTTATGAATAAATAGAAAAGAACAGAACTGAGGCAGGGGCAGGTGGATCTCTTGAGTCTGAGGCCAGCCTGGTCTACATGGGCAGCTCCAGGCCAGCCAGGGCTGTCTGATGAGACCCTGCCTCAAAATAAGTGAATAAAGAAACAAATCCACAGCTCAGAGGCAGAAAATGAAGAGACATTCTTGTTGAAGTAAAAGGTTTTACTTTGTGTCTTGTGGAAATGCAGATAACAGAGGACAAAAAGAAACATTGAAAAAACAATGAGTCCTTAAGTACAATTTCATAAGGAACGGAGCAGTGTGTGAGTTTTCCTGAAGATGTGTGCCCAAGCATTTATTTACCCTAGGCTGGGCACCATGGTAGTTTGAATGAAATGCCCCCTTGTAGTCCTGAGCATCTGAATGCCCATTCCTCAGCTGGTGGCACTGTTAGGGGAGGCTCACTCCATTTCCCTCCCTACCTCCTTTCCTTCCTCCCTTCCTTCCTTCCTCTCCCCTACCCTCTTGTGTTGGCGCTCGTGAACTCTCAGCTGCCACTCCAGCTGCCATGCTTGATGCCTCTGTTCCGCTGCCATGGTGATCCCCCTGCAGAACCACACACCCAAATGCAGCCTTTCTTCTGTAAGTTGTCTTGGTCATGGTCTTTTATTACAGCAATAGAAAAGCAAGTAATGCAGGCACCAAAGATAGATCAAAGAAACAACTTCAACCAAGTCCAGTCCGCTGAACTAAAAAGTTTATTGGAGTTACTTACAAAGCATGGGAGAAGGGTTACTGACAGGGGAGTTGTGTCCCTCAAATGTTTATGTCACTGCAATGTCTCACTCCATCATGGGTAATGACCACAGGCAAGCTGGGTCATCGTACTGCCCAGTTTTATGTCAGCTTGACACAGCTATGGTCAACTGAAAGGAGGGAGCCTCAACTGAGAAAATGCCTCCATGGGAACTGGCTGTACACAACTTAATCAGTGTTTGATAGAGAAGAGCTCAGGCCATTGGGAGTTGTGCCAACCTTGACCTGGAGGTCTGGATTTTATAAAAATTCAATTGGACCCAGCCATGAGGAGCAAACAGGTAAGCAGCACCCTTCCATGGCCTCCGGATCAGCCCCTGCCTCCAGGTTCCTGCTCTGCATGAGCTCCTGCCCTGACTTCCTTCCATGATGACCAGTGCTGTGGCAGTGTAAGCCAAATAAACCCTTTCCTCCCCAACTTGCTATGGTGTTTAATCACTATAACACCATGGACCTCACTTTCACCGTATAATTCGTCTTATTTCATTGACTATAGGACCAGGTCACCTCTGCTCCCCCAAAGCTGATAAGCACATCAGGACTGGAGAAAAAAAAAAAAAGAAGCTATTGTACAACAAATAAAATAAGTAAGAAATTATCAAAATAGAAATATAGTGTAGCAGAAACTCAGAAACGTAAAGTGAAAGAAAAATCTTAACACTTTAAGATAAGAAAGACAAATTGCTGGACAAGCTTGGGATGCAGAGGCAGAGGCAGACAGATCTCTGTGAGTTCGAGGCCAGCCTGGTCTACAAAGCAAGTCCAGGACAGCCAGGGCTACACAGAGAGACCTTGTCCTAAAAAACTAGTTGCTGCATGCTACCAGATACAGTCAGAGGTTATAGGACTTAAAGTGTCTTGACAGTATGTTTTGGGGTTCTGGAAATGTTTTATATCTTGACTGTGATGTGCATTTACCAACAGTCACTGAACTATACCCTCAAGATTGATAAATTTAACTATTTATAAATTTACTACAACAAATTAGGTGAACACAAGCTATTTTATATGTTTCAAGTGAGTACAAAAACAGTGACTTTTCATTAATATTAATGAATGCTGAAGGCCTATTAAATAATATTTTCAAAACCCTGAGAGGAAAATTAGTGCACACAAAGAAGGCTGTGGCAAACCCTACATCAGAATGCAACAAAGATGGCTGGAGGACTATGAAGAGACATTCTCTTTTAAAGGGCTGATGACACACTTTCCAGCAAGTTCCTAAGTATTTTGGGGACTATAGTGACTTAGCCTGAGAACATCAAGCTAAACCATGGCATAAAAGAAGACGAGAAAATGAACACTTCAGCTGCATGACAGTGAGTGTGGAAATCCACGCCTCTGAAGGAACTAGGACTAGAATCTCTGGTGTAAAGAGAATAAATGGAAAGAGATGGCAGAGGCAAAAGCATTTTAAGTATTATTGACATCTTTTCCCTCACATCCCTTCTAGGATATATTTAATGACTTTGAAGCAATACAAATAGTGTGTGTGTGTGTGTGTGTGTGTGTGTGTGTGTGTGTGTGTGTTGGGGAGCAGCACAGTAGGACAGGCTTTGCTTAGCATTTAGGGACCCTGGGTTCAATCCCAGAACATCCTCTGTCCCCCAACAAAACAGAAAACAGAGAAGAAAGGAAGGAAGACAGTCTCTGATGCTTGCTAAGCCCAGAATCCTTTTCCTGCTATAAATATGAAGGAACAATTGGGCTCCAAGGGTCAGGTATTTTATGTAGCAGTAAAACAAGAATGGGGTGGTGGGAAAGATCACGTCCCAGGGAAGCCATGGAGGGTGGGCTTTCTCTAACATATCTAAAAACAATAATAAAGTGTTAAAGTAGCTGGGCTGCGAGTTATCATCATCCGGTGCCCTCAGTTCTGATTCTGTCAATGTAATCTGCCCATCGCAACAACTGCTGGAGGGAGCTGGTATATTTACTAGCATATGCAACCTTCAAACTAGCATTTTTTTTTTATTAGTTTTCTTTTCTTTTAGTAAGTACTGCCTTCTACACAAAAGTTCATACGGAGAATTCCCAGTTACGCTTAGCTACATAACTTCTGTTTCAAAAATTGGGTTGTCATTGTCTGGAAACTTCGAGTTTGCTTTGTGTGTCCACTCCCAAGGGTATTTCATAGCTCCACATGTAAGTTATGGATTAGAAATAACCACTCCTCAGGTGCTGAAGGGATGGCTCAGTGGTTAAGTGAATTCAATTCCCAGCAACCACATGGTGGCTCACAACCATCTATAACGGGATCTGATGCTGTCTTTTGTCATGCAGGTGTACATGCAAATCTAATACTTGTATACATAAATAGGTAAATAGCTGGGTGAGGTGGCACACACCTATAATTCCAGAACTCAGAGAGGCAGAGGCAGGTGGGTCTCTGTGAATTCGAGGCCAGCGTGGTCTACAAAGCAAGTCCAGGACAGCCAAGGCTACGCAGAGTAACCTTGTCTCAAAAAACCAAAATAACAACAACAATAAAAACTCACTTTATAGTGTATAAACTAAAAATATATTACTGATTCTCTTTTTGTATTTTAATATTTATATTTTACTAGCATACATATACGTACATACATTTAAGTGTAAAAATTCCATCCTCTGTTTCTTTTTTTTCATGTTTATCCAGCTTCATGATTACTACTGAAAATAAATTTGTTTTACAGAAAATGAGGGTGTTAAAAATGGTCTGCTCTGGGCTGGAGAGATGGCTTAGAGGTTAAAAGCACTGGCTGTTCTTCCAAAGGTCCTGAGTTCAATTCCCAGCAACCACATGGTAGCTCATAACTATCTGTAATGAGATGCAAGCATAATACTTTATAAATAATAAATCTTTTTTAAAAAAGTATTTGCTCTAAAGCAGACATATGCTGGATGCCTACAATCCCAGCAGCAGTAGGAAAGGTAGAAACAGGAAAACTGGGAGTTCAAGGTCAGCCTCTTCTATTTGAGACCCTGTTTTAAAAAAACAAAAAGAAACAAAGCAAAGCAAGCAAAGCAAACACTGATGACAACAACAACAAAAATAAAAACCACCTACTCTGATGTTGGCAGGCAGGAGCGGGTGTGTGTGCTTTCCAAAATTATCTATTTTAGAGACTTGTGTCCTGTCCTCCAGCAAAGGTATCAAAAAGGAAAGATTAAGGTTCAGGCTGTAACTAACTGTAGAGCTGGGAAGCAGCCTTAGCTCCAGGGGTTGTGCAATGGCCTCAGTGATCACAAAGACAGTGTTTGGGTGTGGCAGTGGTGGGAAGGCCCTGACACAGCCCTTTGATGTCCCTGCACAGAGAACACTGGGATACCCAAAAATGCTAACCACACACAATTTCCATAATGGGGAATGGATTAGGCGGACACCGAAACTGCCTGTAGTCTCCAGAGAGCTAGGGAGGCTTGGAGGGGCGTCAACATCAAATATCACTTGACTTGTCATTCGAGCGGTAATAGACACCAAAGCAGATGTGGCTTCAGTAAGGAGGGCTCGCTTGGCCGGAAAGCAGTTGTCGGGGGTCAATATTAGTGGTTTAAGAGAGGAATTTCGCATTTAACTGAGTGTGTGTCAGCCTATTAAGATGGTATGTGAGGGTCCAGGAGCTGACTCAGAAGGTGAAATGCTTAGGAGTTATGATCCCAGGAACCCACATAGTGGAAGAAGAGAACTGTTCACACAAGTTGCCCTCTTGCTGTGGTATGCACACCTGTGCACACATTCATGTGTACACACAGACACACACACACCCCCTCTAAGTGTACATATAAAAAATTAAAAAAAAAAAAAAGTTGGCCTACATGGGCAGGCCTGGACTCAATTTTCAAGTTCAGTGACTCAGGACCTGGCTTCACGCTGCTTTTGACCTTGACTGCATGGCCTCCTTTTTCTTACCAGACACTCAGGGTCATCTTGTTCTCCCAGAAGGATTACCTATCAAAATATTTTCACACTGAGGCTGAAAGACTGAAAGAAACAAAAACCAAGAGCTAAATGTGTGCTCATCTGGTGTATTTATTTATTTTTAAAAATCCTTCTTGCTTAGTAACTGTATTTACTTACCCATAAATATATATACATGTGCACAAATCCTGTGTTCTCTTGTGTACCTTCCATTATTTCATTGTTCCTCTCATCTGGGACACACATGCAAGGGTCTGGTCCCATAGTCATATGGGAATAACGTGTTGTGTTTGGGAGACCGACATTTTGTTCTTTAGAGGCTAGAAGACACCGCATTTCCACTATCAACACTTAGCTCGTACAGTTTATCAATGTTCTCATCCAAATTTGATAGTTTTGTTGTTGTTGTTGTTGTTGTTGTCGTTTTCTTAGTCACACTGACAGATTTTAAGGAAACTGCACTTTGGTTTACAGGCATTTCCTTTGTGGCTGATCAAATAGGCATCTTCCCATGTCTTCCCCTGTGGTAAATGCTCTGCATCTCTGGTCCACTTTCTTTCTTTCTTCCTTCCTTCCTTCCTTCCTTCCTTCCTTCCTTCCTTCCTTCCTTCCTTCCTTCCTTCCTTTCTTTCTTTCTTTCTTTCTTTCTTCCTTTCTTTCTTCTTTTCCTCCAGTGTTAGAAATTGAACCCACTGCCTTGTGTATACTAAGCCAGAGCCTCTCTTTGGTATACTAAGCAAGCTCTCTACCACTAAGCTAATTTACTAGTGATTTTTTAAAAAAGATAGCATCTCATGTTGCCCAGGCTAGCCTCCAACTTGCTATATTGCTGAGGGTAACCTTGAACTCACTGCCCTGACTTCACCTCCCAAGCTCTTGGACTATAGGCCTATACCAGTGTGGCTGTTCCCTGTATCCTTCTCTTCTTTCTTCATTTAATGCATTTAAAACTTATTTGGCAATTTTATTCATGTACAGGATGCACTTTGGTTATTTTTGCCCCCCTCTCTCACTCCTGTTGACCAACCTCTTCCCAATAAGCCCCACTTACTTAGTTATTGTTTCATTTTTTGCTGTTACTACTGAGTTCACTAGGGTTGCTTGTGTGGGCCTGGGTGGGGGAGAATATACAGGATTGTGGGCAATTTGCTAGTGAAGGAATGAGACCCCTCCCAGCAGCCATGAAATGCCCCCACCTTCTTAAAGAACTGGACTGTATGTTGAAAAGAGTTACTTAGTGTGGGAATGATGCTGAGGACTGTAGGGCAGCTCTGAGGAAGCTTGAGGGAAGACAGGAGACGAGAAGGATGAGAGAACGTGGTGACATCAGAATGGGGACTTTTGAGATCCATACACACATGTTTTTCCAGAACCATTTGAATATACATAATGTAATGTCCTTCATCCCTAGGTATTTTAGTCCATCTTTTCTTTTCTTTTAAATTAAAAAAAAATATATTATTGTGTGTACGTGGAGCATGTGTAGAAGACAAAGGACAATGTTGTGGAGTCAGTTTTCTCCCTCCGCCTTTGTGTGGATCCCAGGATTCCACACAGGCTGCCAGGCTCGTGAGGCAAGCTCCTTTACCTACTTGTCTATCTAGAAGGACCCGTCTTTCCTAAGTTTTATTTATTGTGTGTGGCAGGGCATGGGCACACCATGGATATGTGTGCAAGAGCTGGTTCTCTTTGTCCATCACATGAGCCCTTCAGATTGGTCAGTTCAGTGTATAGGTGGGCGTGGTGTTAAGTGCCTTAACCTGCTGAGCCATCTTTATGGACCCACACCCATTTTTTTTCCTAAGAAAATTATATTCTCCTAGATAATTAAACAGCGACCTTAGAAATTGAATGTTGGTGTAATATCTAGTATTTAATGTACATCCTAGAGGTTACCAATTTCCCCAGTAGTGACTTCCATTATTCTCTTCTCCCTCTGACCCAGTATCAACCAGGGTCATGTATGACAGTGTGGTGCTCCTAAGCCTCTAGTTCTATACGACCTGGAGCAGCTTCGAGTCTCCCTTTGTCATAGGCAGCACCCATTTTGTCTTTTCTCTTCCGTTTAGAGACAGTCTCACTACGTAGTCTTGGCTGGCCTGAAGTTCACATTCTAGAAAGACTGACCTTAAATTTGTAGGAATCCTGACTATCTCTCGAGTGCCAGGGTTCCAGACAGTGCCACCACACCCAGATCTACACTGATGTCTTTTTGAATAATGCAAACAAGTTGTTTCATAGAATGTCCCTCATCTGAGGCTCAATATTTTCTCATTATTACATTCTTTGTGAGTATGAGTAGTCTCTGCCATGTGTTCTCTGAAATTTTTAAAAAATTACTTTTATTTGTGTGTGTGTGCGGTATGTGTGTGTGTACATATGTGTGGTGTGTATGCATGTGTATGTGTGTGAGTTTGTGCATGTGTTTGTGTGTATGTGTTTGTATGTATGTGTGTATGTGAATATGTGTGTTTGTATGTATGTGTGTTTATGCATGAGTCTGAGTACATGTGTGTATATGTGTGTGAGTGTGTGTGTGTATACAGGCACACATGTGATGTGGTACAAAGTGTGCAGATTAGAGGATAACTTTTGTAAATAGGTTTTGTCTTTTGCTATTTGTGTTCTGGATACTGAACTCAGACTGTCAGGCTTGGCTGCTTACCCACTGAGTGAGCTCACTGGTAACTACATTCTCATGATACATGTCTGGCATCAGAAGTGCAGACTGCACCGAAGTGTATCTTTCCAGTAAATCCCATCAGGCAGTATTCATGGTGTCAGTCCATCTCATGGTCTATGGCTGTCACTTTGCTTGGTTGAGGTCCCTGTGCTCCTCAAGCCCATCCTAACTGATGAGTCATTGCTTTGGGCACAGTTTGTTGCTTTGTTCAGATCCAAAATTTCATCCACTGTCATTTCCATGTGCCTGAAATATCTCCTTTATCACTTCTATTGTGAGAAATACCTGCTGTACATAATTGCTTCAGGGTATTTCTGTGAAGGTGTTTTTATTTTGTGTTTACATCTAGCATGGTTCATCTTGGTTGTGAGCTTGATTTGACGTGAGGTCAACTTAGAGCTGTGCCTCTTGGTGAGTGTTTGAAGGCATTTCCTGGAAGGATTAACTGAAGCAGAAGACCTCTGCAGATATACAGAACTGTGAGGGAAACAGTTATACTCTGCCTGCCTGTCTGTACTTTTGCTGGTGAGGACATCTAACATGCTGTTGCTGCCATCCTGCCATCCTTTGCTGACACGCAAACTGGGGTCTTTAGCCTTACAGTCTGGACTGAGGGCTTGAATTTGAGGCCAGCCTGGTTAACAGAGTGAGTTTCAGGACAGCCAAGGCTATACAGAGAAACCCTGTCTCAAAAACAAAAATTATATTCACAATGTCCAGTCCATTTGTATTTGGCAACTTTGGAGGAAGTATCCATTATCTATCCTATCTTGGTGAGTCCAAATTTCTGTACCTAAATCACTTCATCATAACTGGCATTTATCAACCTTAATGTTTTAGGTTTAGGCCTTAAAACATTTTCTTAGATTCTAAACAATTTAAACTTTTATTAAGGAACACTGTAAAATTATAACTATTATCTAGTCTTTAGCCTCATCAGAGACCTGAGAAGGATAAATATTACTTCAGAAAACGTGAAGGACAGAGCAAGCAGCTTTCAAAACTATAGAAATGACAGAGGTTTCTAGCTACCTGAAACCCAAAGTTTCTCTCCATTGTTATGACATTCAATCTTCAGCCTATAGGTCCAGAATATCTGACAAATTTTTCTGTGAAGCAAGGATTTTGAAGGACTGGCCTACTTTGTCTCTGCAAAGTTTGACAGTCAGTTTCCCAGTTTCCTGCTTGTTCACAGTGTGGAAAGCATGCTGTCAGCAGTTGAGGAACAGTGGGTTCTTTGCCCAGTAGCTAGCTTTGCCCTGCTTGAAACAAACTTCACGTGGAGGTTCTTCAGTGGCCATCATTTTCCTTGAAGTAGATTGAGGTGCTTCCAGGAGCTAATGGGTCTCTCTGTCAGAAAAGCCTTTTATTATTGAAACATTTTAAATGCCATATTCTAAAGATCTCTGGAGTGTTTGAAGACCATCTATCTGCAGTGTATTAGAATAGTCAAATGTTGCTTGTTTCTAGCTGTTTACTGTCTGCTTAACTTTGAAAACATGTACAAGAGACAAAATAAAGCTTATTTCTGTAATTAACTGAACTAATTATAACAAGACTACAAGTAAGATTATTTATAAGTGACTAACTACTAACTTGCATTTCTAATTATACTTAACAGTTTGCAATAGGAGCTTTCATAAGACTAAAACTTTATATTACATTTTAAAATGAGTTTCATAGATACAACACATTAAACAAGAGTTGAACAAAATAACCTTAAATTTCTGTCAATGTACAATAATACATACCACTGGAAACTTATTTGAGACTTCTTGTTTCCTTATAAAGAGATGCAATAATTCACCTTTTATCCTCTCATTCTAAATCTTCCCCCTTTAAATATACTTTATCATCCCCTTTCCCCCTTCTTCTCCCTAACACTACACAGGAGAGAAAGCTAGGACAGAAATAAGTATAGAGGAAGGAAAGAGAGAAAGAGATCTCTGATTCAAACTTCCTGCCCATGACCAATAACAACTTATACCACCGCCCCCCCCCCACATAAACAAGAACAAACATCCATAACACAGGAAATGATCAGATCCTACCTACCCCACTTTTTGGAATGGGGCATCATGTTTTTTAAATTGATTCCTGCTGTCTGAGGACAAAGGCATCTTTTGGGGGCCCTGCTAGGTGATGGTGGCACATGCCTTTAATCACAACACTTGGGAGGCAGAGGCAGGTGGATCTCTGAGTTTGAGGCCAGCCTGGTCTACAGGGTGAGTTCCAGTATAGCCAAGACTACACAGAGAAACCCTATCTTGAAAAAACAAAGAACAACAACAAAAAACAACAACAAGAACAACAAAAGATAGAAAAAAGAGAACTGGGAATTTGGTGAAGTCCTGGGAGGGCTAGCTGTATCTTTGTTGTCTAGCCTCTGTGGGATAGGAAAATGCAGGGCTTAACTGAAATCCTGGCTGAAGTAGTCTGTGGGGCTGGGCCATCTGAATTAGCCGTTTTGAAGTTGACCTGGATACAGATTCTTGAGGAAACAGTAAATGAGGCAGTCTCTGAGGCTGGATCTACTTACTTTGTCTTCATTGGTGTCTGGTCTTTTTGCTCCGAAAATACACAAACTTTTAAAAGTAATATTATAGGTACCTTTATGTATTAACATATATACGGTATGTGCAGTGTGCTCCAATTTGCTAAATGTATTTTTCCGCTCTATGTTTGAGCAGATGAAAGGTATCCATCAACTCTTTATTGTAATATAAATCTCCATCTATGCTATAGGCAACGATGACATGTACTAATATGTCATGAGGACCAGGTAGCCAAAACATTCATTGGCTGTGCAAAGACATTCATGTCTGAGTTAGCAGGAGGTCTTCCCTGGTCAAACTTAATTTTGTAAGTTTTGATGCTAACTATATTTTTTCATTCTCTGTAGACATATAAACAAAACTGCATCCTCATTGCAAAACTATTGCATTATGATGTCAACACGACCTTATAGTATATAGGTTTATCTAATTCCACAGTTTTTTCTATAACCCACTGTCTGTCTCTCAGCTGCTATTCCTTTTTCACTATCATTAAGAAAATTTAGAGTTGCCAGGCAGTGTTGGCACACGCCTTTAATCCCAGCAAGCAGTAGGCAGAGGCAGGCAGACCTCTGTGAGTTGGAGGACAGCCAAGGCTACACAGAGAAACACTGTCTCAAAACAACAACAACAAAAGAAAATTTAGAGATAACAAAGTATTATTTAGTCCGACCTTGGGGGTCCTCACTCTTCTTTTTGTTTAATAATCATCTCTTTTAAAGTGCAATTAGCTCTTTCTACAACTGCTTCTCCTGTGGTATAGCTGTAATGTGCTTTACATTATAATATGCAAATAATTGCTTCACCACTGAAGACATATGCAGGGGCATTATCGGTCTTCATTTGTGCGGGTATCTCCATAATTGCCATTATTTTCAATAAATGTGTAATTACAGAAGCAGCCTTTTCAGAACTTAAAGCAGTTGCTCATAGAAACCCCAAATATGTGTCAATGCTATGCTGTACATACTTTAGTTTTATAAATTCTGCAAAGTGAAACACATCCATTTGCCAGATTTCATTTCTTTTGTTACCCTATGGCTACTTTTGGTGGGTAATGGAGTTTGGTTATACAGAAAACAAATAGGACATTTCTTATAATTTCTTTGGTTTGTGGCCTTTACTGTTAACATGGTCTTTTTCATGAAAATTTGAAGCTTCTAACACATTTCCTATTAATTTTGGCCAATTCCCTCATTTTCTTGTGTCAATGGACCTGGCAAACTATATGAGACTGAATATGAGTAATATATAGTGTCCAGGGCTTTCTTCCTTCCTTCCTTCCTTTCTTCCCTCCTTCTTTCCTTCCTTCCTTCTTTCTTTCCTTCCTTCCTTCCTTCCTTCCTTCCTTCCTTCCTTCCTTCCTTCCTTCCTTCCTTTCTTTTTTTTTGAGACGGGTTTCTCTGTGTAGCCTTGGCTGTCCTGGAACTCACTCTGTAAACCAGGCTGACCTTGAACTCACAGAAATCTGCCTGCCTCTGCCTCCCGATGGCTGGGATTAAAGGCGTACCCTACAACTGCCCAATGATAATTTTTATTTCTGATTGTTGCAGTTGCATAAGTAACAGAGTTAATTCTGAATTATGAAGAATAAATTCAGCATTTCTATATGCAAAGCAACTTTCTGCATATTGAGAGTCAGTAATTATATTAAGAGATTCAGGAAACTCTAATAATACCAAAGGGATTGCATAGAACTCTGATTTTTTGAGCTGAAGTATATGGGCTCTGGATCACCTGGCTTATTTTGTCTGACGAATAACCTGACATTTCCAGCTTATTTGCATTGGTATAGAATGTAGGTGCTTTAGGGACCGGAGTTCCCTTTACAATACATGTGAGAATCCAATTATTGCTTTTTTACAAACTGTAGATGCTTGCTTTTAGGATATTTGTTATTAATTTCTCCCAGATAGTTACTACAAGCTCTTTGCCAATCTTTGTTGATTACTTATAATGACATACACTCAACATTAGTAAGAGACTATAATTTCGGCTGGGTCTGTTCCTGACAATTGATGTAGTATTTTTATTCTACGTCTTTTTTTTTTAAGATTTATTTATTTTCTTTGTATACAGTGTTCTGCCTACCTGTTTGTTTGCACACTAGAAGAGGATGCCAGATCTCATATAGATGGTTGTGAGCCACCATGTGGTTGCTGGCAATTGAACTCAGGACCTCCAAAAGAGCAGCCAGTGCTCTTAACATCTGGGCCATCTCTCCAGCCCTTATTCTACCTTTTATGATTAATCCAGAAACTTCTTTTATGTATATCTTTAATTTTTTAGTTTGTTTATGTGCTAAAAAAAAAAAATCCATTCCATAATACTGTCTTCCTTTTGCATAATGAGCCTGGTAAGAGAATGAGTTGAAGGAAAAATAACTAAAATACAATCAAGTTTAAGATCAATTCAATCCACATATGCAGCTTGAAGTCTGTTCTACCAGAGTTAACTCTCTTTTTGCTCCAGCTACTAGATTTGGACTGTTTAAGTCTGAATCTCACCAGGCACCCTTTAATTCCAGCACTTGTGAGGCAGGCAGATCTCTGTGAGTTCAAGGCCAGCCAGGTTTACAAAGTGAGTTCCAGAACAGTCAGGGATACACACAGAGAAACCCTGTCTCAAAAACAAACAAACAAACAAAAACAAAACAAACAAACAAAACTTAAAAAACAAAAAAGGAAAAATACCAAAAAAGTTTTAATTTCCTTGTAATATCTGAAACAAATTACTTAACTCATGAATAATTAATCCAATTGTAAGTGACAGCCAATTAATATCTCCCATAAACTTTTAAAAATCACTAAGAGTTTGCAACTGATCTCAGTGATTTGTACCTTTTGTGGTTGAATTTTTTGTGGAATTGTTTTAATTCTATAGCCCCAATAGTTAATGAAATGACCTTTTTGTGTTTTTTCAGGAGCAATCTGTAGCCCCCAGCATTGCAGATTTTTTTTTTGTGATTTCTTAAACATTTTCTCTAAAGTATATACATCGGAATCAGTCAACAAAATATCTATGCAAACATAAATAACAGATTAAGGAAATTGCCTGCAAATGATTTCTAGTGGTTGTTGCAAACATATTGACATAAAAGTTGGACTATTTAACATTCCCTGTGGAAGAACTTTCCAATGATATCTTTTTATTGGACAACTATTATTACAAGTAGGTACAGAGAGAGCAAACCTTTTCCTATCATGTGCATCCAAAGGGACTGTGAAAAAGCAGTCTTTTCAATCAATTACTACTATAGGTCATGACTCAGGTAACGAAGAAAGGGATAAAAGAAATGTGTCTCTGGAGTTTGTATCAGTTTTTGTTTTTCTGCATCCACCTGGAGGCCTTGCTGCTCTGGGAGGGATCTGTATAAATAAGGAAGTTGTGAGCTCCTGCCTTAGAAATTGCAGTTGTTCTCTTAATTAAGAAAACTAAGAAATTGCTTGTAGTTTTATTTTTTATGTAAGTTTGGCCCCATGTTGAGTGCCAAAATGTTAAAGTTATTTTTATAAAACTGTATTTGTTTCTCGGTTCTTTTCTCTTAACCTAGCTATTACACAAATAATTAAGACTCTATTATTTTATTTTCACAAAACTTTACAGCACAAAAACTAGCAGTTATTACTCTGTTCTTAACCCCTTAAGCTAATTTGACTTTTTCCCAGTGTACATACCGGAGATGCTTGTACTTTGTATTTTCCAGCTTCAGCTCCCCTCTCTGATGTCTTCTGGACCTCTCTCATGGCTGAATGCCCCACTTTCTTCTCTGTTGCCTCCTCCTCCTGACTGGCAAGAAGTCCAGCTCTATTCTCTCCCCTGCTCATCAATTGGCTGTAAGCTGCTTTATTGGCATATCAGAGGACAATTGGGAAGCACTGTTTATACAACATTCAGACAGAGGATTCTCAGAACAAGAATTATAACCAGCTATTGGTGGTATGGAAATCAGTGTTTGGATTATACAATAACCTTATGTCTACATTTCCCACTTCACTTAACCTATTCAAATAGTCCTTTGCAGCTATGGCCAAAGGCTAGCCTGATCTAGACATTACCTCACAGAGATGCCCAGAGGCTTGTCTCCTAGGTGATTCTAGATCCTGTCTGTCAAGTTAGCAATATTAACCATCCCTAATACTGAAGTCATCTGTAGTCTTACTTGTTTATGGTCTAATTCAATATATTATTAAGAAAGAACATTCAGTTTTCTCTTTCTCTCCTGTCCTGCTCAGAGACTGTGTTTGTGACCTTTTCCTCCTTTCCTTTCCCCTTCCCTTCCCCCTTCCCTTAATAAGGCTCCCATTTGGAACCAGTCGTGTGGCGTGATTTGTGAAATCTACCATGTAACTCTGTTGCACAATCCTAATAATATTGGTGTATTGGCTGGGAATAGGTGCCTCCAGGGGCCACACCCATTGGTGGTTGCCGGCACCCCACCAGAGCTGCTGGACACTTATTTCATTCCAAATCCACCCGTGACCCACTTTCCGGCAACTAGATTGCTTTCTGCGCCATTCAACACTGGCTGGATTGCTTTCTTCCCCGTTCATCTAGGACCTTCAGCAAGTGGCTCAGACAATACTAACCCTCCAAGGACAGATCAACTCATTGGCAGCAGTAGTACTTTAAAACTGACATGGATTGGATCTCCTCACAGCTAAAGGAGGTGGTGTTTGCATCTTTCTCCAGGAGGAATGCTGTTTTTATGTCAACCAATCCAGTATAGTAAAAAACAAAATCCAACAACTACAGACAGATCTACAAAAGCAAAGGGAACAGCCTGAGGCCTCTAGCTCCTGGGCCTTTGGGAACCCCATATGGATATGGATTCTGCCCTTCCTCACACCTCTTCTGCTTTTGCTTTTTGCACCCTGCTTAAGTAACTTCCTCTCTACATTCCTCCAACAACAAATGCAAAATTTTTCTAACCAAACCATTAATCAGTTACTCTTACAGGATTATCAACCTCTGCCCACAGAACCAGATGACAGTGATCCTCCAATTGACCCTGATGTTGGGGACCAGCTACCTCCTGAGAATGACAAGGCCCATAATCAGCAGGAAGTAGCTTGAAGAGCAAAGGTCACCCCTATGCCCTCCCCACCATCACCCCTTCAAAGCTCTTCACTTTTTAATAAAACAAAAAGGGAGAAATGTTGGGATCCATAAGCAGGCATCTCTATGGTCAGCCCCAAGGGACCTGACAAACTGGATATCAGGCATCTGTGAAGCCACCTACAGACCATCTGGAACCACCTGCGCATCCTCTCAGTCACCTTATAAGAGAACTTGAAGCTCCTCTTCTCTCTCTCTCTCTTTCTCTCCTGCCCTGCCCAGAAACTATCTCTTTGACCTCCTCCCCCTTCCTTTTCCTTTCTTCTTCCCTTAATAAACCTCCCACATGGGGGGGGGGGAAGAAAGAACATTCAAGTTTCTGACACAGATTATTGAACTGTCTATTGTTTTATTCTCTAAGATTTTTTTTTTATTCTCTAAGATTTTGCTTTATGTATTTCAGAATTCTGTTATTTGGCACATGCATATTTAGACATTTTCATAACATTTTGGAAATATATTTGTGTGTGTGTGTACGTGTAAATGTGTACCTACTTCTCTGTTTTTTAGACAACGTTTTACTGTGTAACTTTAGCTGCTGGATAAGGTGTTCAGGGATTAAGGCTTGCAGCATCACACCAAGCTGGTTGAATGTTTTTCTTGCACCAGTTTGTGTCTATTGCTGTGTTGCCTTCTGACATGTCTCTGACATGCTGCTTCTGTCACAGACTTGTCCTTATAAATACACCATACCATTTTTCTTTCACTGATTTTCATTTTTCTTTTATTTTCCCTTTCTTTATCTTTTTTCTTTCTTCTTTTTTTAACTGCTGTGTGGCAATTGAAGGGCTAGTTTGAGTTTACTATATGTGGGGTAGTTAAATTCTTGTATTTGAAAGTAAAATCTTGTGATAAAAAAAGTTGGGAACTTTAAGCTATGTGGGTGTTTGTGTGTGTGTGTGTGTGTGTGTTTAATTTAGTGTCACATCTTTCATGGCTCCAGAGACTTATCCAACTGGGGCAGTGAGGGAATAAAGAAAGGACAGACACACAGACACAGTACAGAAAAGCTAGGATCTGGTGATCTGGGTTCTCAAATGGAGAAGCCACAGCACCCTGGAAGCTCAGCACATTCATTATACACAGTTGAACAAGGAGGTGGGATTGTTCATACAGATAACCAAGGAGGCAGGATTAGCATATACAGCAAAAACAAGAAAGCAGATTTAGCTAATGGGTAGGAGCATTAAGGGAACAGTCTTCAGGCTGTAAACATTGGGAAGAAAGGGGGTGGGGCAAGAGAAAATCTAGTGGGAATTTTCTGCACACACTGTCAACATTCACACTTGGACCCAAGGAAGGCTTCCTCTGCTCCTCTGAGCCTCACATTCCGGCTTGCCACTAACACCAGTTGAGCCATCAAGGTCCCTGGAATGTTCATGACCATGTCAAGTAATACACATTAACTCAAGACTTTACCTGCTCCCTACAGTCTATTTTTGTTTTGCTTGAAACAAGGTCCTGGCTTGCCTGAAATCGGTGTAGACCAGGCAGATCACAGAGATCTGCCTGCTTCTGCTCCCTAGATGCTGAGTTTAACACGTGCACCCGCCATCATGTCCCGCAATGCTCCCCCACCCTGGGTTTTCTCTCTCTCCTCACTTCCTGATGGTCCTACACAGGGATAACTTTGTGCCATCCCACAGGTCTTTGAAAGGCCCTGTTCGTTATTCATCTGTCATTTTTCTTTCTCTTCTTCATACCTGAAAATTTCTATTAATTTATCCTAAAGTACATATTTAATCTTCTGCCAACTCCATTCCATGGTGGAGACCATTTAGGGAATTTTTCATTGTAGTTATTAAGTCTAGAATTTTCATTTGATTCTTTTTAAATTTTAGTTGGCAGGCTCCATGCCCAGGAACAGCTGGCCAACACAAAATGAACATCATGTTTTTATGTGTGTGCTGGGGAGGGCTTTTTGTTTTATTTTGGTATGTATATTTTATTATTTTATTTTATTTATTTTTTTAGGTAGAGAAAAGAGAATGAAGTTGGGTAGGTAGGGAGGTAGGCAGGGTATGTGATGAGGGAAAAGAAAATGTTAGAATAAACTGTATACAATTGATACAATTGTTTTAATTAAAATACTAGGAATCAATTGTAAAAAGAAATTATTTTACTATTTTTAACAGTGTGTATCATTCCTGGATCTCCTTGTTAAATTTGTGCTTGGTTTGTCACTTGTCCCAACTGGCTAAGCTGGACCTGGTGGCCCATGCCAATAATCTAAGCACTTGGCAAGAAGAGGCAGGAAGATCTGGAGTTCAAGATCCTGGTCATAGAGTTTAAGGCCAGCCTGGGCTAACTACACACTGTCACCAGCAAACGAACAACCTCAGACCAGCTCCGAGTATGACTTTCAGTTCCTACAAAATGTCGTTGACTGACAGTTGTTCCTGCATTTTGCTTCCTGAGGGAGTCAGAGAGAGTGCTGTGGCGACTCTCCAAATTCCATCCATCTCCACCGCCCCTAACCTGTAACTCCCTGCTGGAGCCCGCTTGGACCGCCTCCAGTGAGTGGGTCTGCAGGCTGCCTGCAGGGTAAACTCGGCAGTCACAGGCCTCCGGTTGATGGCTTCCTTCTCCCAGGGGCCACAGGTGACTGCTTTGTTTCGAAAACTGAATTTTTGTCCCTTTGATGCCTTCCCTGGCAGTAAGCTACTAGCTTTACAAGCCGCCTTTTGAACAGTGCCATTGTCAGCCACAAACCTGGGAGTATGCGGAAGGTCCTAGCCCGGTCCCGAAGACACACCCCAACCATTCTTAGCAGCAGCTCCGGGAAACTTAAAAAATTAGTCTCTCATTTGCCTTCCAGGGGCCTGGAATGGCTGCGTTTGTGTGACATTTTTGTGCCCCTTATACTTGTTTGATCAAGACAGCAAAACCAGAAATCCTGTGTACATGCTTACAATTTTTAATTAGCTTCTAGGCATTATAAATTTTCATTCTTCGTGGCTGAATTTTGTTCCGTTTACTTGATGAAAGCTGAATTTTGTTGCGATGCGCATTTAAAGTAACGCAGTCATTGGCTTCTTCTGAGTCTCGCTTTTAAGCGAGGAAGATGGGCTACTCGCAGACCTGTGAGGGCGCATTCTCTCTGTGTGCAGCCCACAGCTCCTCCGGAGACCTGACGATTCAAACCCCGCAGCCCTGCACAGCTCTTCCCCTGTCCGTGCTCCCCATTTTCTCTTCACCTGCCTCCAGAATTCCAGCCGCTCTAACCAGCCCTCTATCTCTGCAATCGTGGAGCTGGGTTTACTTTACGAACTCCGATGGACTGTAATGTAAACTGCCTCCAGGTAGTGAGCTCAGGCAACCACAGGCACATCTTGCTAGCTGCCTTCTCTTAGGGACCAGAGTTGTATAATACCTGTTTGGAAATACTGAGTTTCCCCCCCTCCCTTTTCCTTATTGCTTAGGAAAATAGATCCGATCTCTCTTATTTTCCATCTTGGCCAGAAGTAAAATCTGAACTATGTTCATGATTTTTAGGTTACTATGGTTGCTTTGTAGAGAATGATTACATGGGAGTAAGATTGCAGAAACAGCTGGGTGTGGAGCAACATGCTTGCGATCCCAGCACTCGGGAAGGAGGAAGAGGAGGAGGTGGAGGAAGGTGGACCAAGAGTTCAAGGTCACCCTTGCCTACATAGTGAGTTGGCGGCTAGTTAAGCTACAGAAAACCTTGCCTCAAGAGAACAAACAAAACAGGAGAGGATGGGATGGAGAGAGGAGGAAGAGAGAGAGCATGGTGCTGCCCTGCTGGCTGAGGCTCTTTAGGGAGGAGCTCAGAGCCCGTGGTTGGCTCCATCTTCAGGCCAAGAGCCTCAGCAAGCGCAGGTTTCGTGGCTGTGGAGGTGCCCTGCCAGTTGCATGGGTCTTTGGCATTTGTGTTGGAAACACTTGTGTCCCACTTGTGTTGGTTGGTTTGTGCCAACTCGACACAAACCTAGACATGTTTGGGTAGAAAGCATCTTGACTGAGAAAAGCACCTCTATAGGATTGGCATGTAGGGGAGTCTGCAGGGCAGCTTCTCCACTGGGCCCAGTTGACTGGGGACAACACCACTCTGGGGCTGGTGGGCCTGGGTTATGTAAGAATGTAGGATGAGTGCCTGTGGGGTGCAGGTCAGTGAGCAGCATTTCCCTGCGGTCTCTGCTTTAAGTCCCTGCCTCCAGGTTCCTGGGCTGATCGTCAGTGCTGCAATTGCGGCCTGAAAGCTGCAGTATAAAATAAACTCTTTCCTCCCCAAGTTGCTCTTGGTCATGGTGTTTTGTCACAGCAATAGAAACTAGGACACCACTCTGAAAAAAACCAACCTGTGGTTGGAAGTTTATCTTAGAAGATCTTGGAACAAGAGGCCCAACAGGTACTAGAGCTCTGTTAGTACCAGTGCTGTCACTGCCATGGACTAAGGAAGTGTCTGGGAGTGGGAGACTGGAGTGGGCTGCTTTTACAGCCCTTATCAGTACAGTGCAGGTCATTGCTGCATTATTCGGCAGCCACTCTTCTGTATCTGCTTCTTACCTAGTTGTTTTTCAGTGTTTTCAAGACAAGGCTTCACTCTATAGCCCAGACAAGATTGGAACTCCCCATATACCTCAGCCCGTGGTAATCCTCCTGCCTCAGCCTCCCAGGTGCTTTTAATTCCTGGCTTTATATCTAAGAGTTTAATACATTATTTTTATTATTTAAAAATATTTTGTGTATATGTGTATCTCTGTGTTTTTGCACATGAGTGCAGGTGCTTGAGGAGTCCAGAAGAGGGCACCAGATCTTCTGGAACTGAAGTTAGAAACAGTTGTGAGCTGCCTGGTGTGGCTGCTGGGAACAGAACTCTGTTCCTTTGGAAGACCAATGAGTGTTTTTAACCACTGAGCCAGCTCTTCAGCCCTGTTTCTGAGTTCTTTAGTCTTTAATTAAAGCATTGGGTTAGTTTCTGCTATTGTCACTGCAAAGCCTCATGGAATTTATTTATTTGTTTGTTTGTTTTTGGATTTTGGTTTGACAGGGTTTTTCTGTGTCGCCTTGGCTGTCCTGGACTCGCTTTGTAGACCAGGCTGGCCTCAAACTCATGGAGATCCACCTGCCTCTGTCTTCTGAGTGCTGGGATTACAGGCATGTGTCACCATGCTTGGCTGGCATGTTTTCTTCACTAAACCAAATAAGGTACAACATCAGGTCTGAGGCCACATTTTCTTGTGAAGCCTGTGATGAGGAACGTGGGGAACTGAGGAAACCTTGTGTGAACATCTTAAGAGTCATGGAAGTCCTGAGGAAATGTGTATCACTGATGTGGGTCAAGGACCAGGGATATTGGCAAAGTTTTTCCCATTTGAGTCAGGCCCTGACCAGCAAAGCCTTCCTCTGGTCCGAGTGCAAATGTTGACAGTGTGTGCACCTTTTACAAGCAATTGACTAGTGCATGCAAAAACTAGCAATTGCAGCTTCCTCCCCCTGATGTTTACAGTCTGAGAGTGCTCACCTCTAGAGAGGTCTTACTAAGACTAGCGAACTCTTCCCAGAGCTAACCACAAGAAATTCTCTGAGGGTCAATGATGGCATTTTGTACTTAATGCCCCTCTGTCAGAGCGTACACAGCTCACAGGATTCTAGCTTTTTTGTACAAAAGTCTGTGTGTCTTTCCTTTCTTCATTTCTTACTGCTCTGGTAAGGTTTCTGGGACCCAAGTGATTCAGAACTCAACAGAGGAATCCTGCCTTCCCTTTTACCTTCTGGTATTGGGTGACAACCCCTCATGCTTCTCGGTTTGCAGACACAACACTGCAATCTCTGTCTCTCTGCACACAGCCCTTTGTTAGTCAACTTTGAGTCAGTGTGACAAATACTCAGGCCAATCAACTCGTAAAGAGGTGGGGCTTATTTGGTTCAGGGTTCCAAAGTTTCAGTGGTGGCTAATTGGTGCCGTTGCTTCAGGCCTGTAACTGCATATCAAGATGAGAGCATGTGACAGAAAACAAACAAACAAAAAAACAGCTGGGTGTGGTGTCACATACCTTTAATCCTATCCCTTGAGTCAAATGAAGGTAAATCTCTGTGAATTCCAGGGCAGTTTGGTCTACAGAGTGAGTTTCAGGACAGTCATGGGTCTGTGGAGAGACCATGTCTCAACAAACAAACAAACCAATCCCCAAGCCACTCCCGTTGTTGTGTTCTAGAAGCTGAAGAGAGGGGACTGGAATCCCCCAATCAATCTCTCTCTCCCCCCCCCCCGTAGACATCATTATTTTAACTATATTAACGAGGTTCTTACACTTCTACCTCCCTTCCAACCCTTATCCTCACTAACACCTTCCAACCCCACTACACTAGGGGGGAGAAAAAGAAGATTAGTGGGGGGAGGGTGACATAATTCGCTTTAGTTACTTCCTGCTGTTTAGGAATATAGTTCCTTGGGGCGAGTCCAATCTTCATATTCAGGGTACCCAGCATCCCAGCAGACCAGCGAGCGACAGCAAACGTAGCAGCAGGACGAACCGGCAGCAGTAGGGAGAGTGGCAGCTGCCTTCTTTTTCTCCTCCTCCTCCTCCTCCTCCTCTCTTCCTCCTCCTTTTTTGGAGACCCATTCTCTCTGGGTCTCCCTGGCTCTGGCATTTATTTTCTCTGCAGCATTCCCAGAATTAAACTAACTCCAACTGGCAAAGATCATGCCCCTCTCAGAGCTGCTGTGGAAGTCTAAAGCAGCCTCATATCCTACACCTGGGATTGAAACAAAAACATGTTTACATAACATAACTGAGTTTTTAAAGACACCCAAAACTTCCACTACATTTCCCCCTTTTGTCTTAAAAAAAAAAAAAAAGAAAGAAAGAGAAAAAATTTTGGCCTTTTCTCTAATACGACTGAGACTTGTTGCTTTCTTTAAAGATTATCAATGAAGCAAACACTTTTTGGATCAACAGTTTCTTTTATAACCTTGTAACTCGCAGCTCTTGTCTGGAACAGCTTTTACTTTTTGCTGCTAAGTCTCGAGCTAGGACTCCAACGCTGCTTTCTAATGGCAAGTTGCTGCCTTGCATGTTCGTCTTGGACCAGCACTCACTAGTCCAGTGATGCCTTTTACCATACGGAAGCTCAGACATTCTTGCTAACAATCCAGTGTTGTCAGAAATGGCTTGTTTGCCTCTCTAGCAGAAAGTAACGTATTTCTCTGAGTTAACGCACTGGCCATTTTGAGCTCTGGGGCTTTTAGCGGCTTGGTCACGATTTCATTTCAAGTGACTGAATTTACCACAATTGAAGCACTGACAATTTTGATATCTAAGGCTTTTGGTGGCTACTGGGAAAGCTAATGGTGATAATCTCATAACCCAAGGCTGCTCCTCCAGCAGCTCAGCTTGCTCAAGATGAACCCTTTCTCCTGAAACTGGCTATTTTTCTTTAACCCTTTCACCCTGTATGGCCTTCTACTCCTCCTGGCTCCCCATCCCACCAAGTTCCTGTGGGAACTTGACACCAAAAGTGCACAGAGCAGGGCAAGGCAATTGTGGGACGTTCTGGCTCTTAGATCCCAGGTTTTCCAGCGGTGCTGGTTGTTTAACAAGCCCTTTCATCTCTACCCACAAACTCCCTAGTTGCACAGCCAGTCTGCAATTCTTTTAAAATGAGAGAATTAAGTGACATTTCTGGTTTTCCTATTTCATCCATTTTTGGTTTCTCATAGCCCTCCATATCCCACTTACAACTTTTCCAATTGTTCATTCATTCTCCCAACCTTTTCTGAAATGAAATACAGGAAGAAGGCAAAGCAAAAACAGAAAATCCCCTCTGGGAGCAAAATGGGAGAGAATCCGGTGGCAGTAGCCGATGTGAACTTTTGCTGACATCATAAAACACTTTATTCATTTCTTCACATGCTGCTATCTTCTCTGTGGCATTAGAAACCAAGTTTCCCAATATTCCAAGCCCTATGTCTAAGGGCCACTTGTAGTCATACTTTTTAAAATCTCTTTTATTTGGTTCCTTATGCCTCTGCAATACTAGATTGGAGAAAAAGGCTAATGGGGGGAGGGGGACATAATTCTCTTTAGCTCCTTCCTGTTGTTTAGGGACATAGTTCCTTGGGGCAAGTCCAGTCTTCATAGTCAAGATATCCAGCAAACCAGCAGCAGGACAAACCAGCCAGCAGCAGTGAGAACAGCAGCTGGCCACCACTGATGCCGCCTTCTCCTTCTCCCTCTCTTTCTCCTTCTCCTTCTCCTCCTCCTCCTCCTCCTCCTCCTCCTCCTCCTCCTCCTCCTCCT
>NW_026585644.1:51424849-51438671 GCF_907164565.1 Psammomys obesus
CTCCTCCTCCTCCTCCTCCTCCTCCTCCTCCTCCTCCTCCTCCTCCTCCTCCTTCTCTTCTTCTCCCCTTCTCTCTCTTTTGGCTTTGGCATTTATTTCCTCTCCAGAGTCCTCAGAATTAAACTATCTGCAGCTGGCAAAAATCATGCCCCTCTCAGCCTAGGCAAATAGTCTGCTGCTGTGGACAATCTAAAGCAGCCTTATTTCCAATACCTGGGATTAAAACAAAAACATGCTGATATAACATAACTGAGTTTTTTTTTTTAAAAAAACACCAAACCTTCCCATGCCCCCCTCTCGGTTTTTTGTACAGAATATTTCTGTGTAGTTCTGGCTGTTTGGTATTGCTTTGTAGACCAGGCTGGCCTTGACCTCACAGAGATCCAACTGCCTCTGTGTCTCAAGTGCTAGGATTAAAAGACGTGCTCCACCACACCTGGCTCTCAATTTTTTTTTGAAGGTAAAGCTCTCCCACTCACCCCTACCATGTAAAGGTTCCACTATGTTCCAGTAGGACCAATCTGGGGAAAAGCTTTTAACATATGTGTTAGTATTTTGCCGGCCTGCTTTCGAGTTGCCTAGCAACCTAGGATGTCATCATGTGTCACAGGCCAGGTAGCCACACCTGGCAGGCGTGGTTAATCCTTAAAAGCATCAACCAGCCAGTCTCTCTCTTGGCTCTTGCCCTCTCCCTTTTCTCTGTTGGGGCGCCCCCCCTTTCCCCTATCATGTCTCTCTCTCTCCTCTCTCCCTCTGTCATATAAAATCTGCTGTGTGCATCATCGTCATTATTTAATTTGACAATATGGACCTTTAAGAGGGACACCCCAGATATCAACTGTAGCACCATCTCATCGATGTCTCTGTGTCTACAGATGCTGAATCAGCTCTTTTACTCGATGCTGTGACAATGCCTGGTAATATCAGCTAAAAGAAGAAAGGGTTCATTTTAGCTTGTGGTTGGAGGAGATGATCAATCACAGTGGGGAAAGCGTGGCAGCAGGTGCCTGACGCAGGTTGTCATTGCAGCCAGGAAGTCGAGAGAGACAGACCTGGGTGCTCAGCAGGCTTCCTTTTCTGTCTCATTCAGTCTGAGGCACCAGTCCATGGAATGGGGCTGCCCGTTCTTAGTCAAAGCTCGCTCTTAATATCCTCCCAGATATATATATATTGTTCTTCTTGCATCTGCAGGCCAGAAAAGAGCACCAGATCTCGTTAGAGACGGTCATGAGCCACCTCTGGACGAGCGGCCAGTGCTCTCAACCTCTGAGCCATCTCCCCAGCCCCACCTGAGGCCATACTGTGTAGTGGCCTCTCTAGTGTGGCTCCATCATAATTAACTGCCCCTCCAATAACCCTGTTTCCAAATAAGGTCACATTCTGAGGCACTCAGAGTTAAGGCTTCAACATAGCTCTTGTGAGAAGACACAACTAACCAGTAACCATTCCTCTCATGGAAAGGGACTGTGCGTCATGAATGGACTCCAGAAAACCCATGCATGGCAAACTTGGCTCTGGGAGGCCTTGTTCTTCTCCCCATTCTTTCCACCTTGCTAAAAACCATTAGACTACATTAGTACAGCTACTCACCAAAGCCTATTCCCTTATTTGGACACTTTCTCTTCCTGAGGCTGACTACCAAGGTCTAGCTATCAAAGTATTGAAATCCAGCAATCTAAAGCCCCCTTTGCCTATCCTGATTACTATGCCTAATTAAAATTAAACACTTCATCTTAACACGGGTGTTTTCCTTTTTACATTCATAAACTACCATTTGCCTCCAGGCCATTGTCTGTCTCCTTTCTATCCAGAAGCAGTCCTTTGTCCCTCTGGAACAAATACCCCTCTCCCACCTTGTTCCTTTCTTCTCCCTCATCCTCTATCTCCTGTATTTGTCTCTTATTCTCTGCTTTTTGTCTCTCTGGAGCAAATAAACCTCCTCTGTCCTGAGAACTCGGTCTTGGGGATATTGAGACTATATAGTCTCTTTCACCTCATACTTTCTGTACTCTAAGGAGACTTGGATCATTCAGCAAGTTTTCTGCCTTGATTAGATGTGAAAGAAAATTAAGTACTGTGATTTTAAAACAAATCCATTTTATGTAGGGCGGGGACACATCTTTAATACAGTTCTTTTAGTTAGCCTAGGGCCACCTCTTACCCCACCCTCTGATTTGGAGTGTGTATGCATTCGGTCTTGCTGTTATCTCAAGTTGGCCTGAACATACTATTTACTGTAGTCTGGTAAGTCTCTTGCCTTTGCTTTCAAAGTGCTGGGATTCTAGACACATAGTACCACACTCAAATCCTTTCCCCAATATTAACATATGGGTTGTCATAGGGAAGGTTACAACAGAAAAATAGAAAGGAGAGAGAGAGAGAGAGAGAGAGAGAGAGAGAGAGAATTTTACCTTTTGTGTTTCAAAAACCCTAAATCCAGGAGGAAGAAGGCATAGAGTAACAGCTGGTTACTTCCATCTAGTTTTCCTTCCCTCTTTCCCACTTGAGATTTACCCAAGTCTCTAGAAGCATAAGAGAAGCATCTGGGATGGAGCAGGATATTAGGAGATTCTGTGCTCTCCCCCATGGCCAACTCACAGGACCTTTTCCTGAACAAGCGTTCAGGAAAAGAGGAAGCACACACTCTGCTTCCTGTGATGTCATGAGATTTGAAGATATTTCCTGTCCTCGGGGATTGAAGCACAGCTGAGTGTTTCTGGAACCTCAGAGAGGACAGGGAAGTGCCCAAGGCCACACCTGGAGGGGCTCTGGGACTGAGGACCAGATGAACGGTATATCTCATAGAGTCAGATGAAGAAAGATGACAGCTGAGACCCAGAGCTCCTTCCCATTTTGTACCAGAAACTCAAGTCAACCTCATCTTTGAGGTTGCCCAAGGATGGCTGGTGCTTCAAGTGACAAATGGAGACCATTTTTACATCATACCAACCTCATAAAACTATCAGGTTCAGGTATTAAAAAAAAATTGATTTCTTTAAACAACTTTAAATTACATTTATTTTTACTTTGTGTGTGTGTGTGTATTCATGCTGTGGTACACTTATAGAATTCAGAGAACAATTTTGTGGGAGCTGATTTTCTCCTATGATGCAGGTCCTGAGGATGGAACTCAGGTTGGCAGGATGACAGCAAGCACCTTTACCTGCTAAGCCATCTCGCTGGCCACAAATTGATTTGTGATCTGAGATATATTTCTGATCCGGAAAGAAAATTAAATCCCATGTTTTAAGTAATGACTTATTTGCAGAGGGTAAGGGAACTGGAACTATTCATGAGCAGACGTGTGCAACCGCAGCATTTTCCCGGCTACGGAAATCATTGCAGAGCTCACACTGACCGGATATCCAGGAAGGAAGGAAACGGCAAAGGAAGAGGTGGGTAGGGGTGAGGGAAAAACCACTGAAGTCATTTTTTAAAATGTGTGAATTATTACTCTTTGAAAGGGACTCTGGACCTTTTGAAAGGAAGGTTCTCAGGTGTCTTGAAGGTTTAGGCATCTTCAGAGGTCGCTCAGGTATTGCTAAAACACAAGTATATATGTGTTCTGCTATTGATGTCACCAAATCCTGTTCAAATGACATGAGGTAAAGATAAGCTGTAAGTCATCACCAGGAAAGAAGGAATGGTTCAGCGTGACAGGTCACAAGGCATGATATTGTGCTGGTTTAAGTAAGAATGGCCTCTATAGGTTCATATATTTGAACTCTCAGTCATCACGGAGTGGTTCTACTTGAGAAGGGTTAAAGGTGTGGCCTGGTTGGTGGAGGCATGTTACTAGGGTCGGGCTTTAAGGTTTCAAAGCTGTAAGCCAGGCCCAGTGTCAGTCTCTCCCTTTGCTTACAGGTCAGGATGTAGCTCTCAGCTACCTCTCCAGTGTCTGCCTGCATGTTGCCATACTCCACATCATGATGATAATGGACTAAATCTCTGAAACTGTAAGCAAGTCCCCAATAAAATAAATGCTCTCTTTCATAAGAGTTGCTTTGGTCATGATGTCTTTTCAGAGCAATAGAACAGTGACAGATGCAGAATTATCTGTCTTTGAGGACATATAGCCTCATGATTGAATTGTGTGTGTGTGTGTGTGTGTGTGTGTGTGTGTGTGTGTGTGTGTGTACTAGGGATAGAATCCAGGGCCTTATACATGTTAGGTGAGTGCTTTGCCCCTAAGCTGTACTTATGCTCTCGCCTCTTGTTTGAAAGTGTCTCAGACTAATGAAGATAGATGTGCCAGCTTCTGAGTCTCTTTCTTCAATGATGATAAGTAGAAAGAAAAGTAGGAACCACAGAGGTAAAGAAGGCAAATCCAACTTCCATAATTGACCTAATCATGCTGCCCTGGTGGCACAATGCTTAAAATCCTGAGTTTTGGGAGGCTGAGGCAGGAGGATTGCTGATAGGTCAAAGCTACGCTACATAGTGAGACTGAGTGAAAAAGACAAACAGGGATGTGGCTCGATTGGTGGTGTGTTTGCTTATCATGCAGGAGGCCTTGGGTTCAAATCCCAGCATCATCTGTAATCCCACCGTCTGGTACACAGAGGCAGGAGAATCATGGTACCCACATCTCTAATCCCAACATCTGCTAAATAGAGGCAGGAGAATCAAGAACTCAAGGTAAAGAGTTCAGGCTGAAGAATTCATCTTTAGCTATACATGTAGTTCTAGCTCAGGCTGGGATATATGAGAGCTTACCTTTAAACAAATAAAACTGTCCAAAGAAACTTATTGGGAGAAGTCATAGTTACAATGAACCTTTGAAATTAAGATGAGGTTTGAACATAGATTTTGCCAGGCAAATACTTCCATCTGCTCAGTGCCTTGACTTTCAAATATATCAAGCGGTTATTCATTCATTTTCATATTTTGATTTTCACCCTACCTCCTCTCCTTTTCTGTTTGTTGTTGTTTGTTTTTTGAGACAGGGTTTCTCTGTGTAGCTTTAGCTGTCCTGGAGCCCACTGTGTAGACCAGGCTGACTTTGAACTCGGAGTTGCTTGCCTCTGCCTCCCAAGTGCTGGGATTAAAGATGTGTGCCTCCACCACCCCGTCTCCTCTTCTGTTTTCAAAAGGTTATTCTTTAATTTATTTTGTTTTTCTCTGTGTGGGTGTTTTTCCTGCACACATGTCATTCTGCGTTCTGCTGTCGGCTTCTGAACGAAGAACAAAGAAAGCCGAAGATCAAAGGTTCCATTTCTCTCAGGAAAGGCCGGAGTGCCCTGTATAAGGCCTGTGCACTGGACGAAGCTCCAGTCTTACTGGGGGAGGTGGAAATGAGTTTTCCGCCTGGTGTTACAGCTAGCTCTTTTCCCCCCATAGGTATAGAAACTACCTATTAACAGCAAAGGCCCAGAGACTCATTTCTTCCTGGAGACACCCACAGTACTGCTCCGGTGGCCAGTGGTCTTGGTGTGCCCACCTCGCTCACAATGGCCCAAAAAGTGACTGGAACCCCTGCCAGCTCTAATCTTCCTCAGTTGCTCCAGGTCGTCACACAGCTTGTTGTCTAGACGATTGGCCAGAAGCTGGCTGTGCTTTTCATCTTTCACATCCTCTGACTGTTCAAGACCCAGTCTGGGATCTCGCACTGCCGTGGACTCTGCATGTTGGCGATCACACTCTCCGCCTCATCCTCCGTGAGCTCTCCTTGCCCGCTTGCTGAGGCCAATGTCTGCTTTCCTCAACACTGCATGCATGAGCACATCTCCGCCCCACACCCTTAATGGCAATGATGGCAAAGGCTGTTAACCGCTGCCCATCAGTGTTGATGTTGAGTACTCGAAATGTGCTGGAACTTCTCAGGGTTCACTAGAGACGTGGCCGCGGCACAAGTGGCGGCATGTAGGCTTTCCGTGGAAGCGTACAGGTAGCTCTTTTAAATGAGATCGCAGGTATCAGACAGCAGTGGAAACCCTGGAGTTCCAAGAGTCTGTGACAATAAGGAAGTGTTACAGCCCTTGGCTGAGCCACTACATTGTTGGCAGGGGTGAGGGCATAAGCCCATGCCTGGTTGGCTCCCATGGAAGGCAGGTCTGGTAGGACGCAGGTGCTTCCAGGGCATTCAGCACTGAGCTCGAGGTGGTGGGCTGGGCTTTCATGGCTTCTGAGGCAGTTCCACCATCACTGCCTGACCAGGACATGTCTGTGAATGGTGGCAGCTCACATCGGCCAGCAGCACATGGCTAACTGACTGGCTGACTGGCACTCAAGCTCCAGGAGTTCAGAAGTGGACCCAGAGTAAATGACAATTCTCAAGAGGTCATGGTGGAAAGCTGATGGTAGCACATAGCACATTTATTTCATGTGAAATCAGGGATTTATAAACCTTGGGCAGTGGGAGGGGTTTGGAGGATGAATGTGTTTGATTTGCTGGGCTAGAAGTTCTAGGGATACTTGATTTACATGTAGTGGTACAGTACCTCATTTACATGTAGTAGCACAGTCCTATCACAAGAAGGAGAGCACAGTACTTAATTATCCTATGAGTGAGGGAAGAACTCCAGGTACAATTAAAGGTCATTGCTGAAAGCTAAGGTCTCCTTAGTGTGGTGTGGGGTATTTCCAGAAATCCCCAGGTGCTTGCTGAGCAGGTTCTTCTGGGAGAAAGGGAATTGAACCTGCAAATTTCCCTAAGGACTATGTGACATTCCTCAGGTAGAGGATGTGGGGATTTGGGCTCCCCAGATCAGGCAGAAAAGATGGAGCCCTGCTGAGAAAAGGAGTCCATCATTTTATACTGAGCTCAGAAGCTTTGTAGAAACACCAGGCTTCAACCTTAATATCAGGGTTTCCAGACACCCACATATCGACACACATGTCTGTATACCACTCGAATGCCCTCTGAGGCCCCTGGAGTGGACTGTAGTGAACTGCCATACAGGCCCCAGGAATTGAACCTTTGTTCTCTGGAAGAGTATTATTGCTCCTGACTGCCAAGACAGCCCTCTAGCCCCATTTGTCCAGCCTTAAACTCATCATCTTTCTGTTTCTGTTCTCCCAAGTGCTGCGATTACGTGAGCACCACCACTAATGACTTAATATTTTGACATTTAATATTTATTTCTAAGTTATTTAGAATACATACTCTTATTTTTGATTCCTATTCTCTCACATCCACAGGCTCATGTAATCTTTTCTTTTTGAGAGTGGGTTGGACCCAGTGGCTCTCTCCTTATAAACAGAGCATGGCGGACATAACAGGCATTATCTCTTACATTAGGTCAAAGTTTATAACCTCTGGGTTTGCTTCATTCTCGTCCTTTCAGAGTCCCTATTCAGACAGAAACACACTCTCATACTGGACATAGCTTTATGAGACACTCACAGGCTTCAGTGAGGAACTGAGGTTCTTGGATGAACATTTCAGAGACACTGCAGTCGTCAACAACCAGGTGAATACATTTAGGAGCGGATCTATCCTCTCCAATCAAGTCTGGAGAAAACTGTAGCCCCAGGCAACAGCTTAGCTGTAATCTGAAAGGCCTCATGCTAGACATCCAATGAAACTGTTCCCAATTTCCTGACCAACTGAAATTATGAGATAATTCATGTTTGATTTTGAACAATAGAATTTGATATTGAACCATAGAGAAATCATAGCTGGCTCAGGCTCATCTCACAGTGGGCTCAGGTTACCCTCAAACCCATTCTGTGGTAATTTTCCTAGGACTAGAATGTATAATTAGGACAGAGATACAGTCAGCAACTGGCAACAGCCCCACAGTAGTTCCCTGAGAAGAACAAGGGCTATTGTGACAGGAGCGACAGTGGCTGTTAGAGACAGGCCTCCTAGGAAACAGCAACCTGAAAGCACTGCTGCCTTCCCAGTGGGATTACCTGACTGGTGGCCTCAGGAGACACAGAGCCCGAGATTCCACAAGAGCGACAGTCGACTGTCTTAAACTTAACCAGGCAGTAACTTCAACTGGTGTTTCCAGATGTGATGTGTTGTTGTTGCAAAACCATCACGCATTTCGTATACAGCTAGTGACCCGGCACATGCTTTGTAAGTTTTTCCTATTAATGAAGCGCTCAGAGGTCGACTCTTGCCTGATGAGGCAGCAACCTGTCTTCACCAAGCAACTTCAGAGTAAGTGAACTGCCCAGCCCAGCAATGATCAAAACCACAGGACCCTGACTGCCTTTCCCTTCCATGGGACATGACACTGGTCTATTACATCAATGATGTGCTTACTGGGCATGGGAAACGGAAAGTTCTACGCACACTTTTTTTGTGTGCGGAGAGTGGGAGATAAAATCCAGAGAAGTTGAAGGGCTTGTTGCTTTGGAGAAAGCCACAGGGGTCCAATTATCTTAGGTATGAAGATATTTCTCTTCTCTGGTGACAGTTGTAGGATCAAGGTCTTCCTGACATTAAGAAAGAGGCACAAGACCTCCTGGGTTTCTTCGGCTTCTGGCAGTGATGTATTTCTCATTTGGACATGCATCTCTGACTCATTTGCTTAGTGGCTAGAAAGTGCCTATTTTGAGTAACCCTCAGAATGAGAGCTGTACCTAGAACAGGTCAAGCTGCCGGGCAAAGTGTTCTGCTGTGGTAGAAAATAGTTATTAATATTTGCTATTAATTCATACTTATAATTATCATATCACTTATTATTTAACCGACTATCATACCAATAAAAGACCAGACACCTGTTCGATTTTTAATATACATATGCACTGGAACTGGGCAGAAAATAACCCCCTAAAGCTATCATTTTAGTCCCAGCTATAATCCCATAAGCATTTGCATGTTTTCCATGTGGGGCTGCTTCTTTCCATCTCCCCATCTTCAGAGCAAACTCCTCTTGGCCACATGGTTCTAGTTCACGCTTAACCCATGGCAGCTCTGCTTTCTCTTCCCCTCTCCTGTTCCTCTCTTCCTCCTCCTCCTCCCGTGATCCTCCTCTCCTGCAAGTCTGAGAACCTTCGCTCTACCTACCTCACTTTTGCTTCACCCAGGTGTGTAGGCAACTTTATTTAGCCAAGCGGGGGTAATTTTGGAGGCAAGGTTACACAGCATCACTTGGTATACATGAGAGTTTGCAGATAAAACAGTAAGAATCTTGAGGGGGAAGCAATCGACATCTAAATACATGGTGGCTCTAGATCAACTACCACAGTCTGCTAATTGGATCATGTGACTCATTATTGGGTCATGTGACTCATTACTGGGTCATGTGACTCATCAGATAGAATGGGACTGGAGTTGCAAGGATGCTTTGGGACCCTTTGGCAGGCTGCTTTGGTGAATCATAGCATGGATCCTTGGAAATGTCAAGTGATGCCACCTGCTGAGAATAATGCTTCTCCTTCAGAGAACAACTTGTGGCCTGCTACTCGGCTTTAGAGAGTGAATGCTTGGCCAGGAGCTGCCGAGTCACCATGTGAAAGAGCTGCTCCAGTATGGGTGTCGTCTGGCTTTCCAAGTCTGAAAGTTGCCAGGGGCTTTGTCAGATGGCACGAAAGTTTTGAGATAGACTGGGGTGGGTTGAAGGCCAAGTTGTGTGAGAAAGTAGGTCAGATGTGAATGAACCCTACTCCATGCGACCTGTAGCCTCAGCTTTTGACCTCAGCTCGCTGAGGGAGAAAATGCTTGAGGATGGTTTACAATTTTTCCTCCTGATTTGTCGGTGTCACCTGAAAGAGAGAGACTGACTACAGCTGTACAGAGCCCCCTGGGAAAGGTGACAGACAGCGAAAGGAAAGCCTTCCATTGTACTGGACTTCCCCTGAAATGCTAGCTGGCCAGATGTTTTGGCTCATATCAGTTCATTGACTACAGTTAATGGTTTGTTTAGACAGGCAGGGCCTTGATGGGTACACAATTGGAAAACCGGTATGTGAGCAGTATTTACATAGACCTCTCCAAATGAGGTCAGATTCTAATGGCATTTGTGTCTCATATGAAAGCCTGGCAAAGGGATGCTCAGACCATGTATACTGACAATCAGGTAAAATGCATGATTCTGTGGCTAGCAGCCATCCTTTCCAGTCATCTCTGGCACTGCCCAACAGACTAATGAACAAATGGCCAGGGAGTCAAGGATGGAGGTTATTCCAGGCTCAGCAGCATCTTCCTGAATGCTCATCCCCAGACACAGGGCGGCAAGTTAATTACACGGATCTGCTCCAACCAGGAAAAGGACAGCACTCATGTTACCAGATATGGCTTTGCCTTTTCTGCTTGTGGTATCTTTGCCCTAACTATCAGTTGTGAATTGCCAGATAATTTTATCCCAACCATTGTATTTTACATATCATTGCCTTTGATTACAGAATTCATTTCACATAAATTCAGTGGGACACTGGGCCACGCTCAACGCCACTGAGTCAGAGCTGTGGAACAGCTTTTGGAGGCTCAGCAATGGCCCATCTGGGTGATGTACTGCTGGGATGCGTCTTCAGGCTGGGGCAGACACTCTCGGCCCACGCCAGTTACCATTGGTGCCGCTTCTTCCTGGCCAGGTTCTCAAGTCAAGGAATGACGTGAAAGGGAGAGTAATGGAAGCTGTTGTTCTCATACCCTCTGGGGACACGCTAGGGCATGTATGTCCTCATCTTTAGGCTGTTGTATTAGCCAGGGTTCTTTAGAGGGCTAGAGCTGATAGGATGGATATATTTATGTATGTGTGTTATGTATATAGTATATGTATATATAAATATATGAATATATGTATGCATACATATGTATATAAATGAATATATATATATATACCTTAAAATAACTTATTAATGGGTTGGTGTTGCAGGATCATTGATCCTCTTGTGATTCCTGATATCATGAACTATAAAAACCTGCTTTTTTTCTTTGATGTGGTTCAGCCCTAACAGATACCTTTAATCCAAAAACTTTCTTTTTATTGTAAATAGGTGATTATGGTGTGGCTCATCCTTATCACACACCATTAGTCCAAGAGTTTTCTGTACACAGGATTTAATAAAGTTAAGCCTAGGTCAAGAGGTGGAGCAAGACACCAGCTGACAGAGATTAACAGAAACAGATGGACATTGAGTTGAAGGGTATTTAAGACAGTGTGGAGAAGAAGAAAGAGCTCTTTAGCTCTCGAGCTCTGCAGCTCCTTGGGCTTTTAGCTGTTGGCGTTGTCCTCCTGGGCCATCGACTGAGCTAGCAAGCTTTAGCTTTGGGATTTTGGCCTTTTCCTTATGGGATGTGAGCTGAGAAGGAAGGTCAGATGGGTGCTTTTTCTGCCTCTCTGAGCAAGTAGGTTTTCACTCCAGCATCTGGCTCCTGAGTCTTCACTGGTAAAGTAGAATGGTTGGGATTTTCATTTTTTCATAACAACAGGTTGGAGAAATGGCTCAGTGGTTAAGAGCATTGGTTACTCTTGCAAAAAAAAAAAAAAAATCCTAGGTGCAGTTCCTATCTCGTGTTTTCTGTACCTCCAGTTCTGGGAGATCCAATGCTCTCTTCTGGCCTCCTTGGGCATCAGGCTCACAAGTGGTGTACAGACAGATGTGAAGGTACAACACACAAAATAAAATTGGCAGTTGTTTCTATGTGTATGCGTGTTCTTCCAACATGTATGTCTGTGTACTACAGGTGTTCATTGCCCATGGAGTCCAGAAGGCACCAGATACCCTTGTCTGTTTCTAAATTTTATTCCTGGGAGCTTTGAGCCTTTAAGAGTTCTTAAACTGGAAGCAATTACAGTTGACTTAATCATCGCAAAGCATGGATATGCTCACTGCCGCCTAGAGGCTCTACTGCTTCTCAACCATACCCACCATGCTCTGGCAGCTCTATTCGCCCTGAGAGTCAAGATGTACAATCACGCCCTTCTTGTGTGTTGTTTCAGAGAAGGCCGAAGGGCCAAGTACTGATCTCATCCTCTAGCTCTGGGCTTGTTGATTTGTTTCTGGTGGAAACATTTTTCCCTTAGAAGCCAAAACTCCTAGAGCAGCATAGCTTGAGCCTCCGGGAATGAAATTTAGAAAGAGGTAAGGGGAACTGAACAGAGCAACATGGATGGGCACAAGAAGAAAGTAGCTAGAAAAATCAGCTGTGAGCAGGCTGTGAGTTGGGCCATGGTGGCACAAGCCTTTAACCCCAGCACTCGGGAGCCAGAGGCAGGTGGATCTCTGTGAGTTTGTTGGCCAGCCTGGCCTTCAGACTGAGTTCCAGGACAGCCAGGACTACAAGAGAAACCCTGTATCAAAAGAACAAACAAACAAACAAACATACCAACACCAAAGATATATCAGCTGCAGAAAAGAGGACTGTAATAGATTTTTTCCATATGTTTTCATATATATATATATATATATATATATATATATATATATATATATATTAAGCAAATATTTTTATTTTCTTTCTTTTTTCTCATCTTTATCTAATAAAATAATGTTGACTTTTACGTTGCTATTTAAGTTACAGTGTATGTAAACTGTGTGTGAATCTGCGAAGAGAAAGGTAAAGATCACTCAAATAATATATACTCTAAGTACTATATACTACATGTAATTATTATGAATATATGTAATATATATAATGTATTAAGGGGTTGGAGAGATTGCTCAGTGGGTAAGAGCACTGGATGCTCTTTACTTTTCATATTCATATACACTTTAATATCTTGTAACTTGCGCATCAGCATAAGAGTCAACATCTCGTTCTCTTTTGGTGAAAGAATTAACCCCGGAGGTCAGAAACCTATGGTTAAGAGCTGCCCCTCTGTCTTTGCAGATCAGGTTTCAGTGACGCACAGCCAACTCGCTGTGTATTTACTCCCTATGGCTGCTTTCACGCCGTGCTGGCGGAAGCATTGAACAGTTGCGATAGGAACTGGGTGGCCCGCAAAACCTAACATAGTTACCATTTGGCCCTTTAAGAAAACCTCTTGTTCCCCAGGCCAGTGTGATTTTTGCTTGCAGGGACAGTTCTTAGATGTTAGGCAGAGCACAGATTTTTTGATTATTGTTGTCTTTATTTGGAGATTAAATGCAAAGCTGTGTAGTTATCAAAGGGTAGACCTTGGTGACTAACAAGTCACCCTGGCCAGGCTGAACTGTGTTTACAGAACTTCGTATTTCTCTATGTTTCCAGTTTGGCTGGAAACAGAGTCTCACAAGCAAGTTGACAAGTGTGAGGGAAGCTGCCCGTGTTTGGGAACTCACATATGTGGTCTGCTGGCTCTCCTTGATGGTGTGCGACTGGCTGTGCCTGGAACAGCTTCATCTTCCCTCGCATCCAAGGTCAGCTTGTCTGACTCAGGACTGAGTGTGTGCTCAGCTCTGTGATGAAGGGTCAGAAGCAACAGGAAGAGATGCAGCTTTCAGACTGCTCTCCTTGGCTCCGGCTTGTGCTCATGAGGCCAGCGTGCGTCTGCCTTTCCCTCTTCACCTCTGGCCACCTGCGCTGGGGGCTTCAAGCCTGGGGACATTGGATGCAATGGCAGCAACCCCACAGAGTCCACGTACCCAACAGCCACTAGATAGTGTGTGTACGTGTGTGTGTGTGTGTGTGTGGTGTGCAGGTGTGAGGGTACGTGCATGTGTGTGTGTGTTCTTGTGGGTTTGAGTAGATTTTCTTGTTAACTTTTAAATTTTATAACATTTTGATTTCTAAATGTATTTCATGGAGCAAGGTGTGTCCTTGTGTGTGATTCACAAGAGAAGATCACTCCGACATGGGTTCAAGCCAAAAAAGTCTTTATTAGCTGGCCAGCAACTACATGGGAGTTCAGGACCCTAGTGGAGACCCAAGCCTTTCTCAGGGTGAACTTTTAAACACACACACACACACACACACACACACACACACACACACACACACACA
>NW_026585644.1:51438681-51440687 GCF_907164565.1 Psammomys obesus
ACACACACACACACACACACACACACACACACACACACACACACACAAACAAAACCACATCCTGGGTTGACATACTCCAGTTAACAGAAGAGTTATCTGTTTTCAGAACTACAGGAGCCAAAAAGCCAAGTTAGTTCACTTATAGACTTTCTCAGAACTATGAACGTTGAAGGATGAAGTCTTTGTTCTTGTTTTGGCAGGAGGTGCTGGTTACGTGCTGGGTTCCAAGACCTGAATGGTATTTTCATCATGGCATCGGTTGTGCTAAGGTCTGGGGGTGATGCCTCTACTCCCAGCCCTAAGGAGGCTGAAGCAAGAGGATAGAGAGTTTAAGGCCATCCTGGGCTACATTATTTCTTAAATATGTGTTAGATATACATATAAGTGTATTTGGTTTGACATTTAATTTTTTTACATACATATATGGGGTAGTGTATGTGTGTCTACATGTGTAAACTGCCTGCACAGAGACAGAAAACAACCTGTGGGGGTTGGCTCTCTACTTCTACCTTATGGGACCTAGGGATTGAACTTATGCTTTCAGACTTGGCAGCAAGTGCCTTTACCTTCTGAGCCAATTTGCTGGTCTACGTTGACAATTTTTAATAAACGTGCTTTATGGAACTCCTCTTTAATTTATAACAAATTACTTTATGATGGGACTGGAGAGATGGCTTAGTGACTGAGGTACTTGCCGCTCTTGCAGAGAACTGGCGTTGCGTTCCCAGCTTCCATGATGGACACAGGGACGCACGCACACATGCAAACACACGTGCATACTTTAAAATGTAATCAGTCTTTAAAATTTATTCCTTATGGATTAATACGTGATCAATTATAATAACTGTTTCCATATTTCAGAGCAATGTGTATGAAGTCCCTGTGTGTATAGAGTTGGATATAATATTTTATCATTATGAATTTTCTGTATACTTAATTTTGTTTATTTCATCTGGTTTAGGGGGAAAAGGTATGTTAATGTTTATGATAATAATTCTGTTGATTCATTCTTGTAAGAATTACTGGAAACATTCTGCTTTATGCATTTGTGAAACTATATTGTTAGGTGCAAAAATTTCATAGCTAATGTAGCCTCTTGGTAGGATGAGTGTTCTATAAATATGAAACCACTCAGTGCCTCTTTAATGTTATCATAGGCCGTATCAACGTTGGCCATTCCTACTAACAATTACACTAATATATAACGTACTTGGTCTCAGGTCTGATAATAATAAGCAAGCAATGGAGAGAAGCTCCATTAGGAGAGAAGCTGCTATAATTACCTTTATCATTGTCACTGCTCTGGGTCTCATCCTGTGCAGGTTTTCTGGTGTCTGCTAGAGCCAAGGAGGGGAAAAAAGAACTGAAGGGCCTCAGCTTGCAGAATTGGGCTAAGGACATTGCTCAGCGATGGAGCACTTGCACAGCGTGCTCAGGTCTTGGGTTTGACCCTAGCACTGAAACGACAAATGACCTCTCTGACAGTGCTTAATGCTGTTTAGATTCTTTTTCTTCAAACAAGGTGATGGAAACTCCAGGAAAGAGAGGCCCCAGGCTTGGACAGATCGACAGAGAGCCTGCCAAAAGAAGTCTCCTAGGCAGCCAAGAGAATACAGCAGAAACAGATTTCTTGTTGGATGTTAGCCTTTGTGATTTTTGAGGCCCAGCTGAAATAAAGAAGGGGGGAAAAAAAGCAAGACAAGGTCTGAGACAGCTCTCTTCGTGCAGTTAGGAGGTTGGCATGATCTTTCAGAGGTCCCTTTAGAATTTTGGTCATGTACACGGCAATGACCGTTCTCCAGTACTGACGTGAGTCTCACCTCTGCCAAACTTGGATATACATTCGGGTCTCCTTGCCTCACTCCTCACATCTGCCGGTCCACCCTGAGTGTGGGCTCCTTACTATTTTATTAGATGTTCTTGTTCCAGTTGAGATGTTCACTGTAGACAGCCACTATAAACTCATGTGAGTGTTTATGTATGTGTGTGTGTTTGTATATATATAT
>NW_026585644.1:51440697-51454553 GCF_907164565.1 Psammomys obesus
TTTTGTGTATGTTTATTTTGTGTGTATGTATTTGTGTGTATGTGTATGTTTTGTGTATATGTATGTTTTGTGAGTATGTGTTTTGTGTGTGTTTGTGTATGTATATGTTTGTGTGTTATATGTATGTGTGTGCATATGAATGCACATTTGCCTATCTTTAGAATGATATTGCTCACTGAACACTTGATTGCTTAAAATCCCTTGGGCTCCAAATTCCTTCACCTGCAACTCTTTGCTGACTGGAATCCACGGAGCCTTAAGAACTTAAGCTTAAAGATGTCTTAAAGATTAATGATCCCTTGCTCCTCATTTCACTGAAGATGGAAGTGAAGTTCTGAGAGATGAAGCAGTTTGCCCCGAATCACAAACCTGTGAGCAGTAAGTAGGGCTGAGTTCAGCTCAGAGCAGTAGTAGCAGGAAAGGAGAAGCTTAGCGGTGGGGAAGTGGCAGGGGAAAGAGACTGTGGGACTCAAGGTGCTGGACACCTGCATGAGCCAGCTAGGTAGCAGGAGGTTGCTCTGGGCAGGATCAATGTAGCACAAGTCTGAGGGGTAGGGGTGGGACTGGTGGGTAGATGGGCTCCTCTGCTGTTCTGGCCTTGCCAGAACAGTGTCCTCTAGAGACTAAGCTCCAACTACGCCAGCAACACAGCCATCGAGAAGCCAACTCGGATTTATATTGTGTTTAAGTCTTTCCATGATCTTGTAGGCTCACTCCATAAGTAGCTGCTACTAGCATCAACACCAGCATGAAGAAGTGGAGCCCAGAGACAAAGCAAACATGTGAGGAATACATAAATGTACCACGGAAGTGCTCTGGGCACTGCTAACCAACAATCTGTCAGCTCCCCACTCTTCCTCTATGCTGTCTGTGCCACATCTATGGTAAGATGGCTGAAACTCCAAGTCAGGGATGGCTTGGTTTGCCTTGACAAACCCTGTTGGGCAAGTGGTTGCTGCTGGGCCTCTGAGCATGGGTGAGAAGCTGTGTGTGGAGTACACTCTTCCAGGAAGCCTTCCTTCCTTCTCTCTTCTGGGAGAGCAGAGGGAGCCCTTTTCCCTCTTTCACTGGATACAAAGAAGAACCGTGCAGTCCTGACCACTCCAAGATTATAATGCAAATGCCAGCTTCAGAAGGAAACTGGCAAAAGACAGAAAGCCAGAGAAATAGAGTCTGAGTCTTCAGAGCTCCCTGCATAGTAGAGGGGCCAGGCTTTGCTGTGCCTGACTTCGGGTGTCGGGAACCCTGCTGCTAAGGGTTGTGTTTAAGTGAGACATCATCTCCCACGGAGACAAGTTGGAGGGAAGCACGCTGTAGCTGAAACAGGGAGGCTGAACCTCATGGTTATCATGAGACTATTCAACTCTCTCTCTCTCTCTCTCTCTCTCTCTCTCTCTCTCACACACACACACACACACACACACACTGCACACATGCAAATACGCATGCATATATTCACAGTGTAGCCCTGGCTGGCTTGGAACTTGCTATGTAGACCAAGCTGGCCTCAAACTCACAGAGATTCACCTGCTTCTTCCTTTGGCTGTTTTATACATACACTAAACATACTGAGCAAGCTTTCCTACATGGCCTTTAAAGGATGTTGGCCTTGAACCACACTGTATTCAACCCCTGGCTCTATCACTTGACCCTAGGCAAGTAACATACCCATCCCTTCATGCCTCACTTTCCTCATCTACAGCGGCAGGATAATACTTACAAAATAGTTGAGAGGGTTAGGTCAATTAATAAACAGAAAGAATTTAACTAAAAATTAACCAGTGTGTGTGTGTGTGTGTGTGTGTGTGTGTGTATGTATGTGTGTATGTATGTATGTATGTATGTATGTGTGTGTGTATGTATGTATGTATGTGTGTGTGTGTGTGTATGTATGTGTGTGTGTGTGTGTGTGTGTGTGTGGGCATGGCAGCTGCAGTGCTCATCGGGAGGCCAGCGAACAGCTCTGTGTGGTGCTATCAGTGGTGGCTGGCATCCCCTGGCAATCCTAGAATATATCCCCTTGGAGTAGTCACAAGCCCTTACCTAGATCAAAGGGGAGGAAAACTAGGCCCCATAGTAACAGATTAACCACACTACCTAAGAGTAAAGTACAAACTCATCAGCCAGGCGTGGTGGCACACACTTGTAATCCCAGCACTCAGGGAGGCAGATGGCTGTGAGTTTGAGACCAGCCTGGTCTACAAAGCAAGTCCAGGACAGCCAAGGCTACACGGAGAAACTCTATCTCGAAAAACCAACCAACCAAACAAACAAACAAACAAATGATAATATAAAGCACAAACTGATCAAGCTACACTTCGGCTTAAACCAGTCAGTAGCAAAAAGTGGCTCTTTAGATATGGGTCCATTCTGGAGATACCAGAGGCAAATGTTTCAAGTTACTTGACCTTTGAACTTCCAAGGAGTCAAAAGAAGATGCTAGGGACACAGGATATTGGTAGGAAACTTGAGTATGGTTGGGTGATAGTAGACTCTCGAGCTGTGCCAGGGATGGGTGCTGAGTCCCAGGTGTCATGTGTTTACGAGGCTCTAGCTAGTTATTGTCTATTTCAGCAGGGGAGCAGCTTGGAGCTCTCTGGAGTTTTATAAAATTGCTCAAGTTCATCAATGAACAGTGAGTTAAGGAGAGACAGGGTGAACATGGTGGCCCATTGTGGGAGTGATGTTTATGCTCATGAGAGAGGTGATGGTGGGAATGGAGGCTGAGAGGGCATTTGGAGGGAAACAGACAGGATTTTACCAGTTAGGGATTGACCATGGTGGAATCAAGGAGAACTGTCTAAAAGTCAGATTTTTTTTTTTTCTGGTAGTGGTGGGTGGTGGATGACTGGGGCTTAGTTCTCCATCCTGCTTTAGACATTTGGAGTATCAGGGACCTGTAAGATATCCAAGTATGAGTGTTGAAAAGGCACGGAGCTCTAACGGTCTCTACCAGCACTGCCAGTAGCATGAGAACATACACGCTGCAAGTAAAGTTCCTGAATTTCAAAATGAGGAGGAAGGGGAAGGAGAAGAAAAGCAAAGAGGAAGGAGGAGGAGGAGGAGGAGGAGAAAGAGGAGTAAGAATAAGAAGAGAAGGAAGAGGAGGACGAAGAGGAGGAGGCAGCAGAAGCAGCCCTGGCTGCTGAGGCAGAAGGGCACATGACTTTAATTCCATTACCACGGAGGTAGACACAGGTGGATGTCTTTGAGTTCAAAGCCAGTCAGTCTGTATGCATACTGACTTCTAAGCCAGCACGGATACGTAGTTTTAAAAAAAGTTCCTCAGACTGGAGAGATGGCTTAGTGGTTAAGAGCATGGATTCCTTTTCCAAAGACTTGGGGTCAGTTCCCAGAACCCACACGGAGACTCACAGCCATCTGTAACCATCAGTTCCAGAGGATTTGACAATGTCTTCTTTCCTCTGTGGTCACCAGGCATCTACAGGGCGCACAGACACAACTGCAGGCAAAAACACTCACACATATAACAGGGCCAAGCATAGTGGTGCACACCTGTAATCCCAGCACTCAGGGAGGCAGAGGTAGGTGGATCTCTGTGAGTTTGAGATCAGCCTCGTCTACAAAGTGAGTCCAGGACAGCCTGAGTCCAGAGAAACCCTGTCTTGGAAAAACAAAAAGAAAAACAAAACAAAAAACTTGAAAAATAAAAGTTCTGGATGATGAGAACCCTCATCATCAGCAAAGGAAGTCCAGCGGAGGGGAAGCGAATACTGGGAAATCATGGTATCACCAGGCCAAGGGAGTGCTGTTTGTAGACAAAGCTGTACATGGAATTACTGTTTTAATTAACGGAATTATAATCTGCTTTCGTGAGACTCAGGAGGATTAAGTAAAAACCACACACATCAGGTTTTCTTTTTTCTCTATGGTGTTTCATAGATGCTCGCCAGTTTAGGGTCATCTCTTCGGCAGGCCCTGAGGGAAAGCCCAGGAGGAAGCACAATGCCCCTCGGGAGCGGTGTGCCAGTGTCTGCTGCACCCAAGTCCCTTCCACAGCCCAACATCTTACGCATCCCCAGCCAGTGGCCTTTCATCCTGCACCACGGTATGAGGTACAGAACCAGGAAAACACTCTGGTGAGCTTTAAAAAAACTAGAAAGCCCTCAAAACAAGCAGGCTCTCCCTGCCTAACACTGCATAAAAATCCAACCAGAGAAGTCCTGTGGCACCATTTCATTCCACACTAAGGCAGGAACCTGATGGCTGAGCTAGGAATGCAAGGAGATGGCTGTGTGAATTGTTTTACCCGGCCTATATGGGTTATTTTTAAACTTCAGGAGGACCCCCAGGAAAGTACTGGAAGGAGAGAAGGAGGCTTAACTACTGAAAGGGAACACTAGAGACACTGTATCACTTTTCTGCTGGGTGATGAGACCCCATGACCAAGGCATGGCACAGAAGGAAGGGTTGCTTTGGGCTCATGGGTCCAGAGGGACAAGAGTCCATGATGGCAGAGCTGATCTGTAGAAGGGGCTGGAAGCTGAGAACTCACATTTTGATCCAGAAACTGGAGGGAGAGAGTGAACTTGAAATGGTGCTAGTATTTACACTCTCAAAGCCTTCTTCCGGTGATACACTTCCTCCAAGCCCACACCTCTTGAACCTCTCCAAACAGTGTTACCAACTGGGGAACAAACATTCAAAGGCCTGTGATCATGGGGGATGTCTCATTCAAGCTACCACACATGACCAAGACAACTTTCACTGATGTCTCCATTTCACAGTTTTGCTTTAGGCAAAAGCTGCTTATTTTCCTATTAGTTCAGAAAAAAACAAAAAAAAAAAAAACAACAACAAAAAAAAAAACACACACCAAACCAAACAAACCCCCAGCTTTCGTGCAAAAGTCCATTATGTGTCTAGAGCCAGCCTCTGACTTAGTAGAAACTATATCTTTCTCATGAGGTCCACAGGAACATACCTTGCTCTGGCAGATGTAGGCAACCTAGCGATTAGAATATAAATAAAACAATCTCTGTGGTGCTTTCAATAGGAAGGTGGAGGTGGGCTTTGTGGTCTCAGAAGCGCAAGTCAGTTTCCTTCTGCTGCCTGTGGGTCAGGATGGAGAACTCTCAGCCCCTTCTCCAGCACCATGTCTGCCTGCATGCCGCCATGCTTCCCACCATGATGACAATGACCTAAACCTCTGAACTGTAAGCCAGCCCCAGTGAAATGTTTTCTTTTATGAGAGTTGCTGTGGTCATGGTGTCTCTTCCCGGCAGTAGAAACCCTAACTGAGACAGCATCACACACTGCCTTTTAAGTGCTGTGACCCAGGGCGGACTCTGGGTCCTGAGCTGAACTGGTGCAGGAAATGCTAGAACTGCCTTTCAGAAAGTCTCAGGAGCCCGACCTCTTCTCTTCTCCACCTTCGCAGGAGCACTCTAGAAAGTTCTGGGTGTCTTTTCCTTGTCCCTGCATGGCAGGTTCCTAGCCAGAGTCTCCAGGACAGAACAGCTGGCTGAGTGATGATCCTCTCTCCCTTTCCATGTGAACGGTGAAGGAAGCAGCTCTACGCAGTGGTGGTATCAGCTGGTGTGGCAGGGCTGTTCTTGGGCACTGAAGGCCACACGCAGGATGTCCTCTGAGGGCTGGTAGTCTCCATCCATGTTGTCAGCCGTGACCTTTGGACAAGCCTAGTTCTGTCATCTGCATAGTCAGGCATTTACTGTACAGATGGGTTCCTCTTCTGAGGCCCCCCCCCCATGCCCCATAGTACCCTAAACCCACAGAGCTGTGTGCCACATTGGAGTCTGGCCCTGAGTCAAGTCCTGCATTTGTCCTTGCTAAGCACAAAGTCCATGTGCTGTGCCTGAGGGCAGAGGGTACATGGCAGAATGCTCCCTGCCCTCAAGGAGATCCACACAGTGGGATTGGGAGATGTCGGCACAATGGGTGACCCTTCCCACACGTCCCTCACTCCAATGTCCACCCATAAGAGGCAGCATTGAAGAAGATGCTCCAAGAGGCTTGGCTCACCTGGGATGCTGAGTCCCATCTGCTACTGTGGCTCGCTTCTCTGTGTGGCACTGCCTGCCTCAATTCTAGCTGTTCCTGCCTAGATTCTTCAGGAACACCTCTTGTGGCTTCCCTGTCACTCTCACATGAATTCCACGCACCCCCAATCAGGCCCAGTTCTGCTTGCCATGGCCTTGCTTTGGCTACAGAATGAACTTTCAGCTTCTTCAGGAGGTTATATGTTTGTACCTTTCTGTTTCCAGTCCTCTAGTGGACAGAACCCTAACTCTAGAACTTTCCGCATTAATCATCTGCTTTATTCCATTTCAGTGAACAGTTGTTGATGTTCAGCTGTTCCTATGTTACAAGGAAGCACAAAAGGAAAAAGAAATGCAGACAAGTGCAGGGCAGGTGAAACATGGCAGAGATAACTGACTGGATCCAAAGTAGGAAAGTGTGTTAGTTCTGTCAGCCCAACAAAATTGAGAAGAGAGTCTCGGTGAGGACTGTGTAGATGAGGTGGCCTGTGGGAGAGTCTGTGGAGAACTGTCATGACTGTTACCTAAGGTGTGAAGACCACCCCAAATATGTGCAGTACCATTGCATCAGCTGGGCCCTAACCTGTGACTAGAGAAAGCTAGATGTGCCGCCAACAAGCGAGGATGAATTTATCTCTCTTTGCTCTTGACTGAGGATGTGATGTGACTAGCTGCCTGAGTTCCTGCCTTGATTTCCCTAAAATGTGGACTATAAAATTAGAATTGCAAATCAAAGCAATCCTTTCCACCCCAAGTTGCTTTTGTCAGGGTATTTGTCACAGCGATAGAAATAACACTAGAAGAGAAACTAGTGTCCAGCACCACGCTGAACCAGAGCTCCATGTTCTACAGAAGAACCCTGCATCCATGCAGACAGCACGCTCTTTTTACAATGTGGCAGTAAGGCAACACATAAGGGAGGAAGGACAGCAGAATGCCCAAGTACTCAGGCTAAAGAATGAAAACAAGATGGTGGCAGGCTTCACAGTAAATTCCAAGCACAGGTACAAAGGAATCCCATGCTTGGTTGGTGGAGCTGTGTGAAACAGTGGGTGTGGTGGTTTGAATACAAAGGGCCCCCAGAGGCCTATAGGGAGTGGCACTGTTGGAGGTGTGGCCTGGTTGGAGTGGGTGTGGCTTTGCCGACAGAAGGGCGGCACTGTGAGGGGAGCCTAAGCGTGCAGTCAGGATGTGGCCCTGGAAGCCGTTCTATTGCCACCTGTGCTGATTAAAGTTTTGTCAACTTGACACAAGCTAGAGTCATCTGGGAAGAAGGGACCTCAGTTGAGAAATGTCTACATCAGACTGTCCTGGAGGCAAGCTGGTTGGGGTGCTTCCTTGATTAATGATTGTTGTATGTGTGTGTCTGTGGAGGGGGGACATTGCCACCAATGGGCAGGTGGTCCTGGGTTCTAGTAAAAAACAAAAGGAAGGTATTAGAAGCAAGACTGAAAGTGTTGTTGCTCTGTGGTCCCTGCTTCAGCACCTACCTCTGGGATCCTTCCCTCATTGACTTCCTGCCTTGGCTTCCCTCAGTGGAGAACCGTGATCCGGCTGTGTAAGCCAGAAAGCTCCCTTTGGTCATGGTGTCTATCACAGCAATAGAGAGCAAACTAGAAAACTGTCTCCCATGGGCCCTCCATCCAACCAAGCACCAAGACATTGACTCAGCCCTATTTTTTCATTCCTCATATTGATCCCTTCCCCTCCATCCCACCTTTGCTTAGTTTTACAGCTACTGTCTTTAGATACTAGCTCACAGACTTTTTTTCAATCCCAGGTCCCTCCCACCTTTACTCAAGATGCATCTCCCCCTCATGGTCTATATATTGTCCTATCACAGCATCTGGCTTACATCTGTCCATCAGTCTGTCTTCCTCAGTTGGACTGTGAGAACCAGAAGATGTTTCTGTATCATATATGCCCAGAAGTAAGTATAATCTTGACCTGCCATAAGTATTTTTAAAAAAAGCACGAACAACTGAGGAACTCTAGGTGTTTCTTCACATGTGAGAACATTATCTTCCCATCGTCTATGTAAGTGAATAAACACAGTGTGCACTTGACAGTCACATTTTCCGACAACTGAGGATCTTAGTTACAATCCCAGACAGCAATAGTGGAAGTCATGTGCCATCAGGTAAATAATTTGTTTTCTCTTAAGCCCATTTCAGCTTGTTTTCTCTACCAAATAACTGGAGATTCAGCTTTTATGACACACAAGTAAGTCCTTGTGTATTCATTTTCAAGGGAAATTTGAATAAAATACTTGCAAATGAAAATTAATTATTCTGCTTTATCTTCCCTTTGGAAATAGTCTGACAAACTCAGAATCTTTCGCTTTGTGGACGGTTTTGCCCAATATTTACCTTGAGCGATTTCACTGCAGTTGTTTTGCTCACACAAAGAAATACATCTCTGCACATTTAGGAGGTACAAATTGTTTCTCCCACTTTCAAAAGAGATGTGGTGTTTCCAGATTTAGAAAGATACTCCACAGCTGCCAAGCTCTGTCAGAGTCTGCCTTGGCTAACAAGAAATGTTTCTGGCCTTTTTTTTTTTTTTTTTTTTTTATCTTTAAAAGAAAAAAAAAAAACCCTCAAATTATTTAACTATTGTTCAGTTGGTTTAGAGGCCAAGAAAGGCAGGTATATGAAAATGTGAAGGGAACAGTTTGGGTTGAGGACTTGGCCTTAACTACCAGATGCCGTACATTGGCCCAGCTCAGGAATGCCTCCAGGCCTGTTGTCTGTGTGAGGAAATTGTACTCCATGGTCTTGGAGTCTGTTCTGGCTCCACAGTTCTACTGTAAAGTTTAAGACTCTCTTCTGATGTTACCTAGTTTGGTGTGTCAATGTTCTCTCCAAAATTGGCAGACCATGTTTCATTGTCCTGAAGTGGCCATGGACAAGGACAAACTATCACTGGAAATTTTTTGATGTTTGTTAGAGAGTGGAGGGTAATAACTGGTTGATGATGAACAGGTAGTAGAGTCAACTTGAAGGGAGGAACTTCCTCTCCTCTCTTGGAATCCAGTTGATTGCTCATGTAAGAGGTCATATTTGAGGTATATCATGTGACTACCGAAAACCTCTACTGACTGGTCTTGGGTTCCATGGCGATCTTAGGCAGAGAGGATTTGCGAGTATAAAAATATTTCCCTAAAAATCTTTAAATCTGATATCTTAAGCACCAAAGGTAATACATAACATGGGGGGAGTAGGAAGGAGGGGTACTCCTTGTGCTAGAAAACCACTGTCAAATTGGCAGCAAACCTCACATTCAATGTTGGTTCTTATGGTCCATAAGACCAGCCAGCACCATCGCTACTACCTCCTCCTCTTCCTCCTCCTCCTCCTCCTCCACAGTACCAGGGACCCAAGCATGCTAGGCAATTGCTGCATCACTCTGCAGCACATACAGCCCCAGTTATTTTGGCAAAAGTTTTTAATAGATGCCCTGACATTAGCAGCTTCACTGTGAAGAAATGGACAACAGTGATGAGTGGAGAGTGCTTTTTTTCATCAGACAGGATAAACTTTCTTTAAATCAGTGGTTCTCAATGTGGGTCATGACCCCTTTGGCAGACAGCCTGCATATGGGATGTTTACATTACAATTCATAACAGTGGCAAAATTAGTTATAAAGTAACAACAAAATAAGGGTCACTGCACTAGGAAGGCTGAGAAGCACTTCCTGAAGTGAGGGTGCAGGTTTTGTGAATGCATCAAGGCAGGAAATCCCAGGACAAGAAAATGTGTTCCTTATCCTTGGGATGGGGGTGTGGCCATTTACTCATTTGATTATAGAAACAGATTATCTTATTTTGTGCTCCAACGGGTGAAATACATATTTCACTTAGAATATGTTTCTTAGCTTCTTCTGTGCCGTAACACTTAATGCTTGCTAACTGAATGAGTGAATCTACGGAACTGATGTTGGAAATAAACTGGAAAGAAAGGAGCTCTGTCAGCCCATTAACTGCTTGTCTTGACTTATCCTCTAAGGTGGAGCCGAGTTGAACAATGGGCAGTATTTCCAAGGTGTGGCTGAAGGTTACATCATTTCTTCACTAGAAGACTTTGATTTTACTCTCACTGCTGACTAAGGATGCCGACCAGCCTGCATCCGCCTCTTCTTTGTCTTTCCATTGTCCTTTGCACACTGCATTCTTCCTCCTCTCCACAATCTTAACACTTCCAGACTTTAAAATGATGATCAAGGAAAAGGCTGCAGTTGACTAGTGAGTTTGTTTGAATCAGAGAGACTGCCTTTGTGTGTCACCCCTCCAGACCCACCCTGAGTTTCAGATGGTGAGCAGGCAAAAGAGCCCACGACATGTAAAATCTCAGGGTAATAAAGTATCCAAGGTACTGAGTCATTTCAGATTTTTAGGGCTCTGTGGGCCACAACCAAGGGAGTTCCTAGAGCAGGCTTTTACTTCAGAGTCATTTATTGCTATGTACAACAAAACAAACCAAATCCATTGCCTCGAAGTAGTAGCCATTTTCTGCTTTATTGTCAAGCATTTCTCTGCTCTCAGTCACATGGTTTCTCTGTTCAATCTGGTGTTGGCTGAGACTATTCGGTGGTACTCAGCTGTGGCTGGTCTGGCTTGGAGGGTCCATGATGGATTGTCCCACATTCCTGGTTCTTTAATTGGAATGCCTGGAGGGCTGGCTGGCTGGCTCCACTTCTTCTTCATGTAGTTCCATGGCATCTCCATGTGATCTTTCTGGCAGAACAGCCACTCAGGGTTTAGTCCCAGAACTGCATAACTTTCCTTCCATTGTACTCTGCTGAATGGCTCAGAATCAAGGGGGGGGGGAACTGGAGCTCATTTCTCTATTGGAGGAGTGTCAAAGAATTTGCAGTCCTTCCCCCACCAGAGAGGGCCATTAGGCACACAGAACTCGGATGCCCTCTGCCGGATGCCCTCTGCCTGAAAGCAGGGAATGAGGGTCAACTTTGCATATCCCAAGGGGTATCTGGCACAGAGCCATCTGGATTCAGTGTTTTAAAGTCCTGACCAGCCTGGTGGAATGGAGCAGTGGTTCTGTGTCAATAGATACTACACAAATATCTGTAGAGCATTCAGGTTCTCCTGGCTGAAGTTAATAACTTTTAGTGCAACCCCCAGTATTAGAGTGTTGGATGATTTTCATTTTGATCCCAAATTCTGTTTCCTTTTTAATGGCAGAGGCAGAGAGACCACTGTATTCTTAGTGTGAGACATTCTTCAGTGAGCTTCTGGCTCTTTCACTTCATACTTTTTAAAAGTATGGAGCTGACTCCCACTACAGCATGGCAGATACTCTGTGCCTTTACCTTTAATGCTCCTGGTAACTGTGTGAGCCCCATCTGCTAGACTGACTTCTTAGATAATAGAACATCAGCTCAGAAAGGTTCCGAGCCAGTTCAAGGTTACAGAAAGATTGGCATGTTTGTAATTTTGAACCAAGGCCTGCTTGGCTCAAAACCTCTTTCCACTACCACATGTGATCTCTGGAAACTCAGAAAGCTTTCAGAAACACCCCTAGAGTACAGTCTGAGGATCACAGAGCCAGTGATTCTGCAATGAGCAGCCAGAAAGCAGATCCACAGCTTTGCATGGTACTCTCGGTGGCCCAGTCAAGCTGACATAAAATCAGCATCACGACTTGCTGTGCCCACAGCAGCCCCTCAACAGGCTCCGGGGACCCATTTCTCCAGGTGTGGCATCCCTTGCTGTTCTAACAGCTCCAGCTGACTGCAAAGCCAACCAAATAAAGCCCATTTCATTTTAAACGTTCCCTGGAGAACCAGGGTCAGAAGCACTCTCCGGAAACAATGGCAACACAAAGTAACCGGACTATCACTGTGGAGAGTGGGTTGGTCATGTCCCATCTAAACTCCCGGCGAGTTTAGTATTGGTCTTCCAGCCTTTGTGCATGAGAGGGGCCCGCTACGTCAGGGAGGACGGGTCATCACCATGGAGCCCAAGACCAGAGCTTCCCGTGTTCTGGGAGAGGAAAGGACTTGGGGAAATTTAAGGAAAACTCAGCACTCGTGAGGGGCCAGAGGACACTTGTACCCCTGTGCACATCCCATCCTTCCCTCTCTCAAGCCCGAGGTGGAAGGAGGGAAGCCCACACAAGCATCCAGGAAGGACAGAGGTGCTGCACGGCCCCTCAGGATCACTCAGCCTTTAGGAACCCTTTCTCTTTTTGTCATCCCCCGCCTCAGCCTCTTTCTCTATGAAGTCCTTCTGATCCCACGAAGCCCAGGGCACAGCAGCCCCCAGCCTCCATGTGTGACTGTGGACCGGGCACAGGTTGCAGGGCCTAGGGAAGCCTTCTATGTGCTCCCGAGCTTCTTGCGAGTGTTTATTTACTAATCTAGCTACGCAAAGTACGCCCAACCCACATTTCTCTGTTTTTATTTGTCAAAAATGATGCAGTTCCCTAGGAGGACCGGCTCTCCTGCCGACCATTTTATGGCATTGTCAGTGCCAACAATTGCTTCTCAGCTCTTCTCTCTTCCTTCACACTAACTCGAGGACAGCTTTTTCATAAACTGCACTATTATTTGATATTAGATCCAAAACAGCTGTTTCTAATTTTCTAATGCACAAGAATGAATGGATGATTTTCAAAGACATTCTTACTGAAATTGACTCAGATTTTTTTTTTTTTTAAAGCAATTTGTGGAAGAAATTGACAGGGCTGCCATGGCCTCCTTAGTCTCAGATCACTCAACAAGTTACTAATTTTAAACTTTGAGGAAGAAATGTTCTTTTTGTGATTTAACTTACCCAGAGCACAAGGGAACTCCCCCCAACCGCATTTAATGTATTAAGCCAGCCCTTGGTGCCCTAACTTCACAGAGGTCACACACATTACACACTGCACACAAGCACTGTCCACCCCCACATACACACAACACATCACACATACCACACATAACAGACTCTTCATAAAAACAGATATCTGCACACATATACGACCCGCACAACACCACACTTCTGTGGGGTGCTTTGAAAGCTACTAAGAGAAATGTTTGTGTGTGTGTGTGTGTGTGTGTGTGTGTGTGTGTATTTTATCTGTGAAAGGTACATGGACCATACTTTTATGTAGAGGAATTCAAATTTTATAATCTCCCTCATTTACAAAAACTTTTGTTTGCACCAAGGCCTCTCTGATTTCCTAGAACTTGATAGCCTAGAGCAATCTACCCCTTTCCTTCCTTACATTTCATTATATTTGTTCCTATTCTTTTCAAAATAGCCAATATCAAAAGACTGTGACATTGGACCGAGGCAATGGGAGAAAGACACAGTTACCACCTGTTAAAAATAAATCCAAGTGGACTTCCTGACCCTGTGTGCTTTGCTAGTTTGGTCAGGGTCATAGCCCCTTTTCACAAAAAGAAGTTGCTTTGTTGAGTTTTGTCTTGTGGACACTGAGAATATTTGTTTGCAGCACTATGGAGCCTGTTTTGGCTCTTAGTGGGTTTAGGTGCCAGAAAACTCAGCCGCCACCAAAGTTGCCCTGAGCCAGCGGCTTATGATCATGAAGGATGAACAAGAACAAGCAAGGGCAAGCAAGGTTTATTGAACAATACAAAAACAGCTTCCTGCTGCAGGGAAAGGGCTCAGCCAGGGGTCGCTAAACAGAACTGGAGATCCAAGACTCTCCTCTGTGTTTGGAGTAAGTCTGATTGGCTCACACTGCATTTATAAAGAGGGCAATGGTTTGGGATGAACCTTGTTTAGTTTGATTGGTGGCTGGGTGGGTCGGGTGAAAGGGCACGGGCTCAGAGTTGCTTGCCTGCTGATAGAGGAAAAAAAAAAAAAAA
>NW_026585644.1:51454563-51496802 GCF_907164565.1 Psammomys obesus
ACACACACACACACACACACACACACACACCCTTAGTGGATGAAGCAAGACAAGCTCCAACGAACAAGTTCCTACAAGCCTCAACAACTTCACACACACATATACACACACATACATCCATACATGCAGATATATACTCATTTATACATTGGGAGGATGGAGCAAAGCTTCAATGAGTAAGTTCCAACCCTTCTACATACATACGTGTATACACATATACATGTTTGGTGGATGGAGCAAACTCCAAAAAGCAAGCCCCAACAAGCTTTTATTTTTTTTTCTCTCCCACAGCCTATATATCCCAGCAAAATCTTTCAAGCAGTACAAAAATCACAATGTGGTTACATTCTATTTTTCTTTAGGTGAATGATTATAATGAGTATACATAGGGAAAAAACAAAAACAAAAACACATGTTCCCCAATACCCTCACATGATCAAATGTTTTATGTATTATGGGTGAAAAACAAATGTGAGAAGCAAAATTATTCCCAAGAACCAACATACATTTGTAACTAAGCAAGTTTTTAGATTAACAAAATGTAGTAAGCAAGCAATGTAATTTTTTCAGCCAGTTTTTCTTTACTAGAAGTCTGCAATTTGTGCTTACAAAAAAGAATCAATTATCTTTAAAAGTAATCTTATAAAAATCTTAAAAGAATCACAGAGGTTAAGAGCATAGGCTGCTCTCCCAGAGGTCCTGAGTTCAATTCCCAGCAACCACATAGTGGCTCTCAACCATCTATAATGAGATCTGGTGCCCTCTTTTGGCATACAGGCATGCATGCAGACAGAACATTTATACATAATAAATAAATAAAGCTTTAAGAAGAAAAACATCTTAACCTAGCTTTCTAAAACTATCTAAATAAAATCAGAAACTGTGTAAAATCATTAGTTTATCTAAACAGCATTATCTTATGAAAGTTCATCTTCATATTGATCTGCAGGAAAGTTGCCCAAATGAGGGGGCTGTCACCCAGGAAACAATCACACCAGACTATAGGCAGCCAATCACAGCATGCCATACATATGAGGACTACAGCAATAGCAGGCATGAGAAGGCACAGCAGCAGCAAGAAGCAATCTGGATACAAAGCCCTTGGAGCTGTGCCTCTCCAAGGTACCCCAACTGCAGCCATGCAAAGCGGAGGGCCATTTCCAGGAAGCTCACCTGCCCATTGCAGCTCCTCCTGCATGGTGTCTGCCAGTGTACCATATTTTCTTTGCATTTTTATTTGTGTGTTGAGTGTGTTGCATGTGTGCTTCTGTACACATGCCATAGCATGGGTGTGACAGTCAGAGGACAACTTGTGGGAGTCAGTTCCCGCCTTCTACCATGTTGGTTCTTGGGATCAAACTCAGGTCATTGGGCTTGATAGTTACTGCTTTTATCCACTAAGCCACTGGCCCAGACACGATTTCATTATCTATTTATTTGTTGATGTTCATCTAGACTGTTTTAATTCATAGCTAAGCAGTTATGAGAGGAAAGTTTATAGCAATAAGTTCTTAAGGAAAGAGAAAGAGCTTAGATAAATAACCTAATGATGTACCTCAAAGGTTTAGAGAAATAAGACAAGCCAAACTCAAAAAATGGTAGCAAGAAATAAGAAAGATAAGGGAAAACTACTAGAGGTAGTGGTGCATTCAAGGTTGCCCTGGTCTATACAGTGAACTGCAGGCCGGTCAGGGCTACATGAGAACCTGTCTTCAGTTGGTATGGGGGAAGGGAGGTACCAGAAAATACTTAGAGATATAAAGTCAAATAAAGAATTTGACAACTCCCATAATTAAATTAGGCATAAGAAAGAAAAACAACTGAAATTAATGAAACTCTAGATGAAGGCTGCAGAGCTGTCTCAGTGGACAAAGTGCTTGCTCTGCAAGCATGCAGACTAGAGGTTCCCAGGATCCAAGGGAACACCAGGCAGGTGCAGCTTTCCACTTGCAATCCTGACACTCAGAAGGCAGAGATGGGGCAATCGAGCTAGCTAGACTAGACAAATTGAGTCAGCTTGAGGCTCGTCAACAGACTTGTCTTCATAAATAGTAAATAAATCATTAGTGAATACTTTGAAAACATATAGTCTAAAAACTGGAAAAATTTAGAAAAAAGGGATGAATACTGGTTATGGGTTCAGGAATAGCCGGACATTGACCACTTAAACAACCAGACTCAGAATGATGGAAGTTTATTGAACGCTGATCAAAAACTGACCAGTCAGAGTCACAGCCTGGATTTGCAAACCAGACTGTGATGACAGCCTATTTCTAAGGAAGGCCTTTTATAAGAAAAATCAGTAACCAAGTAATAACCAGGTAACCAGGTGGGAAGCAAGAGGAGGGCAGCATTACATCATTTTGACTAACTAAACACAAGAATCAATTTTGTTCCAAGTGTATTGTACCTAGGTAGCTAGACAAAGCATGTTAAGCTGATTGGCTGGGATTTAGGGTAGGGGAGCTCTTGGGGAGCTTTGCAGCTTTCCAGGAGAAAGGAACATAGCAGGATGTTTCAATCTTAAGTCTAACAGAACATACATTCATCTTTAACTCAAGCAGAACATGCATTTCTCATCTATCGTTTTACTCTAAGCAGCAAGTATTGAACTATTGAATTACATGCTAGTCTCAGGCATGTAGGGCCTTGAACTTGAGATGGAGAGTTGGAGGCAAAATGGTTTCTGATATACTAAAGGCGACAGCGGGTGTTAACAGAGATCTACAGTTATGCTAGGAACTAAAGCGGGTCTCAAGGGAGGAGCTACAGTTATGTAAAAAGTTTAAGCAGGTTACAATACTTAAGAGACTAAAGATTCCACTAAAACAGAACACTCTTCTCAACACAGTCAACAAGCAGGAAACAGATTCAACACACAGAAGTTAATAGCTATGTACTTGCAAATGCAGTGGAGATGATCTATTAATAATACTTAAAAAATAAAAGACAGCTGGGCATAGTGGTGCATGCCTTTAATCCCAGCACTTGTGAGGTAGAGGTAGGTGGATCTCTGTGAGTGAGAGGCCTGCCTGGTCTACAGATCGAATGCTAGGACAGCCAGGGCTACACAGAGAAACCATGTCTCAAAAACAACAACAAAACCCCAACCCACAATACTAAGAATAAACTTAACCAAGGAAGTGAAAGATCTCTAAAGGGAAAACTTTCAATACAATAAAGAGAGAATTTGAAGAAGTCATGCGAAGATAGGAAGACTCACAAGAGCCAGAGAGTGGAAACACACCAGTTGCCCATCAACAGAAAATGGATACAAATCATGCAGTACATATGCACAGTGGAATCCTATTCAGTTGCGAATTAAAATGAAATGGTGTTTGCAGGAAAATGGGTGGAAATGAGATTGACGAAGACAAATGCTGCATGCTCTCTCTCTTATGCGGAGCCTAGATTTCAGATTATGCATGTGAGTGTTTGAGCATATGCAGATGATAAAACTAGAAAGAGAATCATATCCTCATAGGGAAAGAAGAGCTTTTGAAGGGGGGAGGGCAGGCAGAGGAGAGGGTAATGGAATTCACATGACCCTCTTGTAACGACCAAAGCTAAAGTCGGTTCTTCCCAACTCACCAGCATTTGACACGAGCCGATTTCTTGGAAAAACCAGCAGAGACTGACTGTTGCCTAGGGAAAATCAGGCATCATGTCCGGAGGCCAGCCAGACCTCAGAATGTAAGCCATCTATTTCCTCCCACTGTGGAGTGTGACTGAGACAGTGAAAACGCACAAATGAAGACGATCCAGTTGGAGTGGGACGCACGACATGAGGAGGCTGTGCGGGAACTGGCCTGGTTGTCTCGGAGGCTCTGCCTCCTGATTCTGGTCAGCCCCATCAATGAACGGCAGGCCTGGCTCTGTAAGGAACTGCCTGTCTCCTCGGGGCGGGGCGGAGGCCTGGAACTTTCCAAAGCTCTTTATTGCCTCTTTCGGTTTTGGGAGAGCCCTAGTTGGCAAGGACGGGAACACTGAAGGAGTGAGGGGTGTGACTTGCCCACGGGTCTCCAGTGGTTTGCAGTGGAGTTCCAGTTGTTGAGAAGAGAACACAACGGGAATGACCAGAGCAGGGAGCCAGGGAACACGGGAGGGGTGGTTTTCCGGTGCACCTCCTCATCTGTTAGTTCTGGAAGGATTAGGCTTCTGGAATTCAGCTGAGCAGTGAGAATCTTTTCCTGTTTCTCTTCGGGTGCCATGTGTTAACTGAGGATTCCCACACAGAGCGCCTCAGGCCTTGAGCAAACTTTGCAGCTGGCAGTGGGTTTCTGCCTGGTTTGGGCCAGGAAAGGGGACCCTGGGCAGGGGAAGGCTTCCCAACAGAGCATCTCCTCAGTGAAGCTGTGTCTCCGTTGGTCAGCAAAGACGTGTGTACTTCACCAAGTGCCACCTGGCGACCATGCAGTCAGCAAAGTCTAGGTCTTAGGAGTGTGTTGGGGTAACCACTGAGCCGTGTACATGTTTGGGAATTCTGCATACGGGTGTGTCCATACAGACCAGCCTGTGTGTCCATTTCCCTGCGTGCCTCACCTTACTGGTCTTCACATGAAACTAAACATCACTGGTTTGACGTGATGAAACTTTTTCAGGCTGTCTCTTGAATAACACCGAAAATACAGCGAGTTCCATATTTCACAGTTTGTAACTTGGGTCCTTAGTATGGTGATGGGGGGGGGGGGCCAGCTGTGTTTTTGCAAGGTGTAGAACCTTCCAGGGGTCAGTCATCACAGACCTTAGTCCTCAGCGTTTGGAATCAACCCGACTCAATCTCTTGAGATGATTAATCTCTAGAATTCCCCACTCCCAGGTTTATTTCTCATTTTTCAATGCCAATCTCCAATAGGAGAAAGAGAGAGAGTGAGAAATCACATTTACTCCTGGATACTGGCAGTTTATTTGTTTATTATTTGTTACTATTATTTTACACTGGGTAGTCCCAGTTGCTCTCAGATTCTCTATTCCCTCGTCTCAGGCTCCTCAGTGCTGGCCTCACACATGCATGCCACCACACCTGGTTTCTAAGACTGTAGGCTGTAAACATGTCGCTAGTCTCACTGGAGCTCCAGGCTCAGGACTCATCAACTAGTGCTGGCTTCAGGGCTTCTCGCTGATAGGTTTAAAGTTCTGCCTACCCCCGACAGAAGGAAGAGAAAAACCAGCCAAACAAAAGCAGCAAAACTTCCAGTATCCTGCCTGGACCCTGTCAGCACATAGGCAGCCCGCTTCTGGGTTACCCGGTAACCTGTGATGTCACGTGTTGCCCACCAAGTGTGTGGCAGACGCAGTTCAGCTGTGCACACACAAGCTATGAGAATACCAACCCATCACTTTGTCTCTTTTGCTCTCTCTGCCTCACTTTCTTTTTCTTGCTCCCTTCTACCATGTCTCTCTCTTTCCTCTTCTTCTCTATCTGCCTCCATCCAATAACTCTTCATATAACATCATATAACATGTGTGCATGGCATCATTTTAAAATAAATACTAACAGACCTACTGGCTGCTGCCACTGGCAGTGAGACAGGAAACTAACTGCTTTTTGTCCAGGGATCCACTGTCAGAAGATAGAAGTTGTGTTCTAGGGGAACAGAAAAGCAGGAGCACCGAGGAAGTTCCTCCCACAAGGCCTGGACACTCAAAGCCTGCCTGAAACTGAGACCGACTTCTGTGACCAATCAAGAGTCTAGCGTTGAATAAGGATCCACAGCAGCTTGCCACTGGAGAAGGCTCCAAAGGCAAAGACAAAGGCCTGAGTAGGAATGCAGAGAAAAATTCTTTGAGGACCCAGTACACAGTACTGGAGTAACTTAAATTCTTTGATGTACTGAAGGTAACCATAGCTACACTGAAACCCAAGCCAAGCTCAACTATGGATAGACTGATCAGACCTTCTACACAATAACTTCACAGAGGGAAGGTATGTTTCTTCTCTTCCTGCCCCTCTCCTTCTTCCCTCTTTCCCTTCTCCTTTCTCCTGTCCATTTTTTCTCCTTTCTGAGACTGTCCTGCAATGCAGTCTAGACTGGCCTGGCACTTGTAAGAGTTGCAGTATGTATCCAAAGCTGGCCTGAAACTCATGATACTCCTGCCTTAGCCTTTCAAGTGGCAGGATTGTAGGTGTGTGTCACCATGCCCAAATGGTGGTCAATACAGTATACAACAGTTTCTGCTATTGTTTCACCAGAGTGTCTTGTAGCATCACGCACGAGTGTGCATGTGTGAGCTCTCGAGCATACACACACACACACAGGGAGGGAGGGAAGGAAGAGAGAGAGAGGGAGAGAGAGAGAGAGAGGCAGGAAAACCACAACTCATTGTTAAAAGACAAAACACTCAATGGAAATGAAACCAAAGAGACACACAATTGACTTTGAAGTAACTATCCACTCTATACTAAGGAATGCTGTATACACAGGAGGAGGAATATATGGAGAATGTCAGATGATAGGTGAAGACTATAAAAGAATCAATTAAATGCTAAAATTTAAAAAGCACACTGTCATTAAAAAAAAATCCTTCAGCATCCTTATCAACAGACTGAACAAAGTACAGAAGATGAATAAACACATTTAATTGAACTGCGATGTAAGGAGGGAAAATAATAAGATGTAGCCTAAAGAGTTACTCAACAATATCAAGCAGCTATATATGTGAAATAGGCGAGAACAAAAGTTTGAAGAGATAATTGCTAAGAATTTCTGATTTGATTGGAGAAAAGTCACAAGTCCAAGAAGCTCAGCACTATCAAGGCTGGAATGTGTGGGAAAGAAACTAAACATGTCCTAGCAGAACTGTTGAAAGTTTAAAATAAAAAAGTTTGAAGGCAACCAGAGAAGAGAGAACCAAAAATGTCAAGGCAAGCCAAAACAACAAAACATTACATACAGAGGGACAAAGAATAACAATAGGTTTCTCACGAGAAACCGTTCAAGCAAGAAAATATTGGAACACTATCTTTAAAACAGTGAAAATAAAGTTGTGCACTCCGAATTTCATACTTGAAAATATTTATCAAACAACAAAGCTAAAATGGAATCTATTCCAGACACATATCAGACAAGTATGTTGAAGGCCTAGAAGTCTGGATAAATTCCAGACAATCAATTGTGAGACAATTGATTTAACAAGCCTAAGGTACAAGATATATCAAAAGAAAAGTTTCCGGGCCGGGGAGACGATGCGGTTGGTAAAGTGATTATTATCCAGGCATGCGGAACTGAGTTCAGAGCTCCCGCACTTAGAAAGCGGCCGAGGCTGGAGGACGAGCTGAGTAGGTGAATGTCAGGTTCAGGGAGTTCAGGGAGAGACCCTGCCTCAACAAGCAAGTGGACAGTGATTAAGGAGACAAGGCATCAACCTCGGTCTTTCGCATGCAAGTGTACCTCATGCACACACACGGAGGGGGGTTAAGGTTTTAGTATTCCGGGAGTATAGCACCACGGTAATTTAGATCTGCTGATCTTTGGCTTTGACATGAATACTTTGACTATGCTAGGTTAGTATTCTGAATTCTGTTATTGTTGATCTACTGTAAGTTCTCAGATATTTGGGAGTAATCATGGATCTCTGATAATATTGCAGGAGTTCTCAAATTGTGTTTGTGTGTGTGTGTGTTTGTGTGTGCATACAAACAAAGAGTGTTTTCACAATGGGGCATTTCAACAATAACTAACAGCATTTTTTCAAGCTAACATATGCAGCGTCTCTCAATACTGTACCTTCCCAGCAGGAGTAAAGATATTCCGAACAGGGACAGTTGTTCTCCTCACTTCACCCAGACAATAGGGCCCTAGGAATTGGAACCTTCCAGGAAGGCTCCTGCTGGGGAAGAGAAAGGCTGGGGTCCTCATGCTGGCCAGAGAACGCTGACATCTTGCTGGGCACATCGGGAGTTAGAAGACAGGGAAGCGTTAGTGATGGAAGAGCCCACACCTAGGCCAGGAATGCTTGTAATACATACCTCTATTTAAATCAAATTTCACCTCAGGACCCTGAAGATGGGCTTTGGAATCATGGGAACTCTTTATTTGTTCCTCTTCCCAGTGTGGCCATCTCAAATAAATTTAATTGGTGTATTGAGGACAATGCAGCCTAGCCTAACTTGTTTGGGTGGTCAAAGCCCAGACTTTGACCCTAAAATTTCCATTAATATCACAGGCGTGTGTATGTGTGTGTGTGTGTGTGTGTGTGTGTGTGTGTGTGTGTGTGTGTACAAAGACTGGTGGATCTATGGAAGTTCCACACCAGATTATTTAACGTAGTGTCTTCAAGGCCAGCCATGGATATATAGTGAGATCCTGACAGAAAACAAACAGGAAGCCAAACCAAGAACACAGTCAAGTAAAACAATGGACTGAAGAGGAGTAGGATGGGCGGGCAGGGCAGACACTCCCCAGGAGGTATTATTATTACCGTCTAAAGCACTGTTAGTGGGTATCTATCCTGAATGAAATGAAAAACCAATTAAACTACTGAAAAATGGAATGCAGAAGAATGAGAGGATGGCTGTGTTAACATACGTCTTCACTGATGAAGTATAGGGGTTCTTATGTCCCTTCACCATCACTGGGGTTTTCCTTAAGGTTTTATTTTTAATTGTGTGTGTGTGTGTGTGTGTGTGTGTGTGTGTGTGTGTATGCAAATATGAGTGCTCATACCTGTGGAGGCCAGAAGAGGGTGTCAGATTTCCCTGGAACTGGCATTGGAGGTGGTTATGAGCCACCTGACAAGGGCGCTAGGAACTGAATTTAGTTCCTCTCCAAGAACAGTGGGTGCTATTAACTGATGAGCTGTCTCTCAGACCATTTTTTGTTCCTTTATGTTGGTTGCTCTGACTGTGGTGAAATGGAGCCTGCATCCCAGTGTGATTTGTGCTTCCCTGTTGGCTGAAGGTGTAAAACTTTACTTCATGCAGTTTTGGTAATTTGGGCTTCGTTTGAAATGCTTCTGTCAGTTCAGCATTGTTATGTTGGTGTGTTTTTTGTTGTTGTTGTTTTGTTTGTTTGTTTGTCCTTTCTACATTCTTTAGTTTCTCTTCAGTTGGATAAATAGTTGGCACGGATTCCTCCTATTCTTTAGGTTACCTCTTCACACCCGTTTTCGTGTTTTATTTTCTATTTATTTTGTCTGGAAGCTTTTCAATTTTGTGTGATCTCAGCTGTCAGTTCTTGCTATTATTTTCCAAGCTATCAGAACCTCATTCAGCAAGTCACTGCTGATGGCAGTACCTTGAAGCTCTTCTCTGTGTTTTTCTGCAGTGTTTTCAGAGTTTTACATCTCTCATGAAGGTCTTTGACCCATTTTGAGTTGATTTTTGTGCAGATCAGAGGCTTCTGGTTTCAGTTTTGTGAGTAACCACTTTTCCCAGCACCCACCTGTTAAAAGGCTGTATTTTCTTCAATGTTTGTTTTTGGCAATCAAGAATGAGGTGGCTGTAGTTGTATGGGCTTGTTTCTGGGTCAGCTACTCTGCTTCTTTTGTCTACATGGCTGTCTGTGCCAGAGCAGTGCGGTTTCAGCTATACCTTTTTGGTTGTTTGAAGCCAGTAATTGTGGCACCTCAGTGCTACTTTGCTCCACCTAAAAGACTGTTTCAAAGGTCTTTATGCTTCCATATGAGTTTTAAGAATTTTTTTTTCTAGTTCTGTAAAGAATGTTATTGGTATAGTGATGAGAACTGCTTTGATTCTGAAACTCTTTTTCAGTGGTGTGCAAACATGGTTGCTATTCATGTACTTCTATGGAAAAACATGTTTTTGCCACGTAGGGCTTGTCCTTGTGCTTGTATGCTTTACTATGTGACTCTATTTATCCTTCAGAGCGTAAGTTGGCTGATGCTCTGAATAAAGTTGGCTATTGAATGAGACTTGATCGTCCACCTCATTTATTGGCTCCACTCTCCAGGACCCTCCAGCTGTAGAGAGGTAAGCAGTGTAGTCATCTGAACAGTCTAAACTGTGATCCTTCATGGACACAGGAGTGCCTACCATCAGCACATCTGTGATGTGATCCATAGCTTTCACCATAGAGGTCTTTCACCTCCTCACTTAGGTTTCTTCCTATGAATTTTATTCATTTTGAGGCTATTGTAAATAGGATTTTCCTTCTGAGTTCTTTCTCAGCATCTTCTCTATTACTGTTGCATAAAATAGTTACTAATGTGTTGATTTTGTGTTCTGCTGCTTTGTTGAACTTTTAATGTCAGTGTTTTGGTGGAGTCAGGGTCTTCTGAGTATAGGACTGTTCTCCAGCAAATAAGAATAATGCTTTGCTGTGCAGGCAATTCAGCTGGCTTGTCCTTAGGGGCTTTGGGGGTCCTGACAACTTCCTTTGTCAATACCTGTGTCCTACGACATCACCTGGGCCAGGTGCTTCAGATATAACCGCTCTCCCACCTGCTCTCTTTTGCTCTCTGCTCTTGCTCTTCTCTCTTACTCTCTCTGCTTTTGTTTCTGTGTCAGGACAGCCCCCTCCCCACATCTCTGTCTCTCTCTCCCCCCTCTGTATACGTGTGTGTGCGTGTGTGTGCGTGTGTGTGTGTGTGTGTGCATGTTCCACAGCACATCTGTGGAGGTCAGAGGACAACTTGTAGCTGTTGTTTCTACAGTGTGGGTCCTGAGGATCAGCTGGATGAAAGTGTCTCTATGAGTTAAGCTGTTTTACCAGCCTTGTTGGTTTATATTTAGGTTTTCTATATCCTCTTAGGTCAATTTTTAGTAGTCAATGTAGTCTAGAAGTATATTTATTTCTTCTAGATTTTCAGCTTATTGAAGTGTCTGTTTTCAAAATAATCCTTATGGACCCACTGGGTTTACCACTACCACATGTAACATCGCCTTTTACATCCCTAAGTTTATTAATTCGGGTCTTCTCTTTGTCTGGTTACTTTGGCTAAAGGTTGGTCAGCCCTGTTAATGTTGTCACACACAACTTTAAATCTCCCTAGAACTGCCCTTGCTTTATCTCACAGATGCTGATATGCCGTGTTTCCATTTTCATCTGATTCTAATTTTTTGTGTTTGAGACAGCATCTCATGTACTTCAGCTGACCTGCAGTATTCTGTGTAGCTGTGGATGAGCTAGGGTATCAATCACTCTACTCCATTTCCTGAGGGTTAAGATTACAGGCATGCACCATCATACCCACTTCTGTGGTTTTGGGGACTGAACCCAAGGTGCCATGCACACTAGGCAAGCTCTGAACTGTGTTATCTCTCTCCATTCCCCAGTTCTAGGAATTTTTAAGTTTCTCTGCTGATTTCTTCAACAACCCACTCAGTTTCTGTATGTTTGTATAGCTTTTCTGGTTATTAGTTTCTAGTTTCAGTTCATCATAATCCGATATAAGCAAGAATTATTATTTAGATTTTTTTTTAAACTTGCGTTGTGCCTAGAATAAAATCTATTTTATAGAGAGGTCCACAAGCCGCTGAAAAAGCATCTACTCTGTAGTTGTTGGGTAGAATGTTCTGTTCAATCCATCTGACCATGATCTACACAACAATTTAACTCTTAAATTTCCTCCTTGAATTTTTATGTCTTGACTTGTCTGCTGGTGAGAGTGGTGTAATTGTCATTCTCTATTATTGCATTGAGGCCTAGTCATCCTTTTATGTCCACTGATATTTCGGGGCTTTTAATTTTTTTAACCAGATGCATCGACATCTGATGCATCTACATTTGCAACTGTTACATATTCTTGATCGATTGCTTTGCTTTCCAATATATTCCAACCTTCTTTGTCTCTTCTGACTAATTTTGGCTTGAAATCTGCCTTGTTAGATGTGAGCTCAGAAGCCCCACAAACTCTGAACTGGAGAGTCAGCTCTTCAGTCTGAGAGACGCATTGCTTGTAGGCAGCAAACAAATGGAACCTTAATTTTAAAATTAAGTCAACCAGTTTGTCTTCTAATTGGTGAACTAAGATCATTTACGTTAAGTATTATAATTGAAAAACATGAACTAATTCTTGTCATTTTGCTGTTTTCTAATGTTTGATTTTTTTTCCCTAATTGTCATTTACTTATCTGCTATTCTAGAATGTTTATGTTCTCCCATGATTGTATTTATCTTTTTCTCCAATGTATAGTAATCTTGTAAGTATCTTCTGCAATGTTGGCCTAGTAGTTATGGGTTCTTTTAGTTTATGTTGTCTTGGAAAAATTCTGTGTCTCCTTTGATTTTGAAAGATAATTTTGCTGGGGATAATAATGTAGATTGGCAGGTTTTTCTTTCAGGCCTTGAGATACATCATTCTCATTCTCCTGACATTTAGACTTTCTGCTGGGAAATAAACTGTTATTCTAATGAGGTGCCCTTGTGAATGAGGTGGCATTTTTCTTTCACCATCATGTTCTTTGGTCTATACTCTTGTGTGTTAACTATGCTGTGGTATGGGAACCTTCTTTTTTGTCATGTTTGTTAAGGGTTCTAGAATCCTATCCTGGAATGTCTACATGTTCCCTGTAAGTGTCTGAGAATCACTCAAGGAAGACCCCAGGCTCAAATCGTATGTAAAAGCAGAGAACGCTTATTCTGAGAAACAACCAGCATGCAGGGGTTGACCATTCATACAAAATGGCGACCACAAAGTGAACTCAAAGGCCCTTTAAAAGCTTTTAGGGAAGCCAAAAGCCGTGGCACACACCTGTAATCCCAGCACTTTGGAGGCAGAGGCCTGGTCTACAAATTGAGTCCAGGATGACTAGGGCTACACAGAGAAACCCTGTCTCAAAAAACTTAAAAAAAAAAATAAGAAATTCAACTGTGGCTATGTGACTTCGACTGGGACTGGCAAGTGGCCTTGGAGGGATGCACTTGTACAATTTGGACAGGCCTTCACTTTGGAGAGAGACAGAGAATTAGCTTACAGGGACTTTTCTTTGTTTGACTGACTTTGTTTCTGGCTAGATGCTGGGCAGTCGGTGGTTGGTTGCCTGTCTCCTGCGGTCTCCCAGACCTCAGCAAGCAGGAAAAAGGGAAGGGTGGTAAGAACTTTGGCCCGGCTTTGGGCCCAGTCTCAAAAAGGAGTTAGTCAGGTCCTCTTATCCCCAAGGTTTGAGAATTTCCTGCTACAATTTCATTAAACAGGTTTTCTATGCCTTTGATTTCTACCTTGATTAGTTCTTGTATTAAAAAAAAATAAGTTTGGGGCCAGGAAGATGGCTCCGGGAGTGTGTAGAGGTGCTTACCCCCAGACCTGACAGCATGACTTCAGTCTCCAGGTCCCACGTGGTGGAAGGAGGGAACTGACACAGTTTCCTTCTGCCCTCCTCTGTGCACCATGGCACATGTGTACGCATACTCACACGTTAGTTAATACATAAATATAAAAGGGTGTAAGACTGGTATTCTAGCTGGGCCTTTCAAAACTTTCAAAAACTATTTTTAAAAATTCATTTATTTTTCTGAATATTTTTCCTGCGTGTTTGTAGGTGTTCCACATGTGTGTTTGGTGCCCACAGAGATCCGAAGAGGGCATCAGAGCCCCTGGAACTGGTGTTATAGCTGTCAGCTATTGTGTAGGTGCCGGGAATCAAACCCAAGTCCTCTGTAAGAGCAGCCAGTGCCCGCTCTGGTTGAGCCATCTCTCCAGCCCCCTCAACTCTGTCTTAATGTTCGGTATATATATATTTTTTTTATTTTATTTTTTTTTTTATTTTCTACTGTCTGAATGTTCCAATTCATCAGCTTGGTCTTCAAACCCCTAAATTCTCTCAGCTGCTTTTTCTCATCTGCTGGCAAAGCTGTTTTTCTTTATTTGACTTACTGAATTTTTCATTTCCAAGATTTCCCGTTGATTCTTTCTTCAAGACTCTCTCTCTCTCTTTATTGAGCATCCTGCTCACACCTTGTACTGTCTTCAGTTACTCACTCAGTTATTTTTCCGTGTATTTGGGGAAGCCCACCCGGAAGGTGGGCAACAAACTGTACTTAGGTTTGTACTTAGGCAAATGAGGCCATGGTTTCCAGGTAGGAATGAAAGGTAGGTACACACTCACTAACAGAAGCCCATTCAAGGCCTGGAAAAATTCTGACACCCCAATTTTCTCAAGTTTCTCTTTATACCCAGTATCTTAGTTAGGGTCACTATTGCTGTGATGAAACACTATGACCAAAGCAATTTGGGTAGAAAAGGCTTTGTTTAGTTTACAGAAAGTCAATACAGGTATTCAGCCAGGGCAGGAACCTGGAGGCAGGAACAGAGGCCATGGTGCCCCTTGCAGGCTTGCTCCCATGCTTATCTATCCTGCTTTCTTACAGAACACAGGACTATTAACTCAGGGGTCACTCTGCTGGGCTGAGTCCTCCCAATCAAGACAGAATGCTCTACAGGCTTGCCTACAGCCCGATCTTATGGAGACATTTTCTCAGTTGACTCCTCTCAGATGACTCTTGCTTGTGTCAAGTTGACATAAAACTACCTCACACACCCAGTTTACCAGGAAGGGGCTGTGATTGCCTCACCCAAATACAAGTGCCTGTACAAATCCGGATTTACTAGAAAGTGACAGGAAAGGGAGATGCAAAAAGATAAAAAAAAAAAAAAAATGTCTTCAGAGCAGCATAAATGAAAATAAATGGCAAGCAAGTATAAACACCGAAAAAAACACTACTTATAATTGTCTCTCAACAGGCAAGTTCCCAAAAGTCCATCAACCGTACATAAACTGTCACGAACTGACTCAGTGGAATGCCGCATGCCATATGTAAGACATGATTGTTTAGTGACGGAAGCCAAGGACAAAAGAGGACGTATTACATGATTCCATTTGTAGCATGTGTAAATTTTTAAGTTAATTTGTGCTCTTACAGTCAAGATGGCGTGAACCCGGGGAACAGGGAGTGACTGAAAATGACAGTGAAGCCACCTTTCTGCCTTCTTGCTACTATGTTTAGGGTGAAAACTCAGGGTGCTGCAGGCACGTGTACTTTTCAGGCTGTAAACAACACCTCAGCACAAAGTGAGAGCCACGAGAAGCTTGATTTATATGTTAACTGGTTCTCCTCTAGCCGTCTGAGAGTGACAAAGCATGCTCAAGCGACCTTGTAAATATAAACCTATCTCTCAGACCTACAGATATGTTAAGGGAGGCCTAGAAAAATACAACAACTCATTGTCAAGAAACAGAACTGAGAACTCTCACGGTGTGTGACCTTCAGATCTCTTGCCAGTAACTGACTATTTCATTAGGCAGATTCAGGAAGTTTTCCGTTTGTCTGTGTATCTCTCAAGAACAGTGGTCTTCGACCTTCCTAAGGCTTCGGCCTTCTAATACAGTTCCTCAGGTTGTGATGACCCCCCTCCCCCACCATAAGAGTCTTTTGTTGCTACTTGCAGGTTTGCTGCTGTTAGGAGTTGTAACAAATATCTGATAAGCAGGGTATGTAACAGTCGACTCCTTTGAAATTGTGGTGACGCTCCCCAAAGGGTCGCACCCCACAGGGTGAGAACCATGACGCCTGGGGCCTGAGCAGTCCTTGACTGGAGGTGTGGCAGAGCGTTAATTATGCTCCTCTTCCACAGGGAAATAGCAGGGGTGAAAATGTTTAGGGCACTGTTGGCTCTGCTGCAGGAACTGTCCACCCCTAGACAGGGTGACCAGCTGACAACCACAGCCTTGCGAAGCTATCTCTTCCCCCCTGGGCTAAGGCTGGCTTCCAGACTGGGTCCAAATTCCTTGCTGACCATTCTTAGAGCAAGTGAGGAGCATAAAGAAGGGAAGAGATAAAAACATGGGCTGGAGACTGATTGTGTGAAGGGAAGTTCCCAGTAGCCATTGTCCTAGTGTGTGTGTGTGTGTGTGTGTGTGTGTGTGTGTGTGTTGCCTTCTGTTCTCTCAGCTTACTACATCTTGTTGGCCATTTACATCATCTGAGCCGCCTGATCTGGGAGAGTGTTTGTACTGGTTCCTGCTTAGACCCAAGGCAACCCTTCCTGAGCTACCCAGCACTTAAAAGGCTGAGGTTCTAGATCCAGACACCAGCAGAGATCGCCAAGGTTTTCTCCGGAAGCATCCCTACCAACCTTATATTTTACATCATGGCAGCGCCACCTAATGGCGGAGGGAGAAACTTCAGCCCGCACCCCGCTCAACAGGGGGCTTAGGGAGTACCGGGAGGAGGCGTTTTCTTTCGTTCCAAACTGTCTCTCTGCAGTCGGCTTGCAGAGCAGATGCCCTGGGTGCTGCCACATCCGCTCACCTCAGCCCTTCACCACACCCTGTCCTGGGGTGCGCTCTTTTTCATGTGTAATCACCTAAAACCACTTTGCCCAAAGAGACCAAGGTTTCCAGGTGGGCCTTCAATCTGCCCCGCTTCTTTTTCAGATGGGGAAACACAGACGCCAAACGCCGAGGAATTGCCCAGCCACTTAAAGTGAGATTTGGACCGGAGCCCACATCTCCTGAACGTTCAGCCCAGGGCACCAAGCTGCTTCTCTGTGTCTCAAACCGTCGGGGCCAGGCAGGTCCTCCGCAGATGCCGCCTGTGTGATTAGCTTCCTTTCCACGGACGCGGATTTCTAGCGCGACTGGTCCATCATCCACTTCCGCACTTGTCAGGATTTCTGAACATCATAGGGACAACCCTCCCTACAGGGCGCCGGCGTCTCTTCCTAGTACAAAGCCCGCAGCGTGGACTCAGGAAAAACGAAAACGAGGCAGGGCAGACATTTCAGAAGGTTCCTCCCAGAATCAAGCTAGTTCGATGCCTGCAGTCGTGAGGATCCTCCGAGCCAGCGAGTCTCAGACTTGCACTGCCCCCAAGTCTCCAGGGAATCTGGCTGGACCGCCTACTCTGACCCAGCAGGTCCTGGGCCGGTGGCGGCGGGGGTACCGACAGCCTTCGTTTATAACAAGCCTCTGAAGATTGCCGACAATGCCAAACCTATTAATTGCACTTTGGCGAGGAAGGATGCGGAACCTGGCTTACTGCTTCCCAGGGGGCCAGGTAACCAACCCGTATTCTCCCTCCACCTCAGCCCCTGATTAGAGCACTCTGATTTGGCTTCACAGGAAAAGGAAAGCTGCAGCTGAGCACTGCGACCTCCACCCCACACCCAAGCATCCTGCCATGAGCAGCACTGAAGAGGAAAGCAAAGACTGAAGGTGGCTTTCCAAACTTCACTGTCCAGGAATGGGGAGACGCTTTCTTGAACAATAGCCCTGCGCAGTTACCAGTTTAAGGCTAGGAGCTTTAGATATTCCCAATAAGCCACAGAGTTTTCTTTTCAATTATTAAAAACATACCGATACTAATTTAGAGCTGGAAATGGCTCAGCAGTCAGCTTGCAAAACCTAGGGTCACTTGGGAAGCCTCAATTGAAAAATTGCCACCATTGGACTAGCATATAGGCATGTTTGTGGGGCATCTTCTTGATTAACGGTTTCTGTGGGATGGCGCAGGGCCCTGTGGGAGCTGCCACCCCTGCGCTTTTGGTCCTGGGTCATGTAAGGGCAGGCCAAGTAAGCCCTGGGGAGCAAGGCCTAAGACAGCGTTTCTCCATGGTCTCTGCTTCAGCTCCTGCTTCCAGAGTCCTGCCTTGAGTTTCTGCCCATTACTGTGAAATGTAAGTACAAGCCAAATAAGCCCTTTCCTCTCCAAGTTGTTTTTAATCACAGTGTTTATCACAGCGACAGAAAACAAACGAAGGCAATGCTCTCGCAACACACCCAGGTTGGGTTCCCAGGACCCACATGGCAGCTCACAACTTCCAGTAACTTTAATTCCAGAGTATCCAAAGCCTTCTTCTGGCCTCCAGGGGCTCCTGCACATCGTGTGCACACACTCAGATATATATCTCTGTCTACCTGAGTGTATATTTTATATGTATATATAATAAATCTTTAATATATATAATATATATAATAAATCTTTAAAAACTAATTTGTACAGATAAGCTAGAAGGTATATTTATGCATGATGTAAATTTATATTTGTGTGGTTATTTAAAAAAAAAACTAAATATGTATACCTGGTATATGGCTGGTTTTGACCTAAGCTAGAGTCTTCAGAGAGGAAGGAGCCTCATTTGAGGAAATGCCTCCATGAGATTCAGCTGTGAGGCATTTTCTCAAGACATGATCAATGCAGAAGGGCCCAGCCATTGTGGGTGGTGCCATCCCTAGGATGCTGGTCCTAGGTTCTGTAAGAGTGCAGACCGAGCAAGCCATGATGAGCAATCCAGTAAGCAGCACCCCTCCATGCCCTCTGTACCAGCTCCTGCCTTCCGGAACCTGCCCTGCTTGAGTTCCTGTCCTGACTTCCTTCAATAATGAAGAGCAATAAGGAAGTGTGAGCCAAATAAACCCCTTTCTTCTTGCTTTTTGGTCATGGTGTTTTGTCACAGCAATAGAAACCCTAACTAAGACAATACTGGAAGGATGCTTGTTAATGTTAAATTTATAACTGGAGGAAATGAGAACTTACTGAAGTCTGCTAAGTGGTCCAGATTGACAGCACTCTTTTGTCTTCTACCCTCACTATGGCAGTGTTCTTCTTATCTTACGCAGATAAGAAGACTGTTTGGAGAGTCAAGATAATATAGCCAGGATTGGGGCTCAGATATGGGGCTCTGTTTGTTCTTTGAGACAGGGTCTCTCTATGTGGCCCTGGCTGTCCCAAAACTTTCTATGTAGGCAGACTGGCCTTGAAGTCACAGAGACCCACCTGCTTCTTCCCCTGAGTACTGGGATTCAAGTCATGTGCTACTATGCCCAGCTTTCAGATATGTTTTATCAAAAGTTTCTTTTGTGATCTGTTAACACCAGCACTGGGGGAAGTGGGGGGGCTGGGAGGACACTGAGGCAGAAGAACCTCAAACTTAAGGCCAGCCTAGACTATCCATCCAGAACATGTCTCAAAAAGAAAAAGAAAAAGGGGGAAAGCTTCTTCCCATCACAATGTTAATATTTGCATTGAGGACACAGAATGGCCGATTCTCATCCAGGTAATGGGCGATGGAACTCTAAGCACCTATTTACATTACCTATTATCCTCTACCAGTAGCTTGCCATGGTCAAGTGAAAATTCTCTCCCTTTATTTTATCATCCTCTTCTTGTTTAGGGAACACTATGCCAACCTGGAAAGTCTGTTTCCTGTGCTATGATGCATCACATCCCTGGAACCCGCTAGTGCTACAGCTTGGGGTGCTGTCTGTGTTTGATAAAGGTTTCTTTCCCTGACCTTCCCCACTGGCTGGAAGTTGAAAGAGTCTGGGGAATCAGCTTTTCATTGGCCTATCACTCTTCCTCATCTGGCCTGACTGCTCTAAGACCAACGGAGCTCTATGACCTGAGCAGGACACCTGGTAGAAGATTCTGAGTCCATATTGGGTATGAACATAGGTCCTTCCCATGCTCATGGGTGCATTATTCTCTGTCTTATAACTATCTCTCAGTTCATATTTGCCTTGAAGGGTGCAGGAGGGCGATGGAGCTCTAGATTTTCTGAGTACTCGGGAGTTGCAACCTTACATGCCTTTCCCAGATTCCCCTCTGGTGTGCCATGATCGGCGTCTTATAGGAGCTTCAGTTTCCTCACTGCAGAGTAAGAATAACAAGAATTCACCCCAAAGCTTTGCTGTGCAGGAATGAGCTTACCACAGTTTACTCACAGAAAGGAGCTATTAATATAGAACATATTGATGCACAACATATACATTCCTTATGAGCGAATGAATGGGCATAAAGGAAGACTGGCAAGGTTGACCCGAGTCCCCTAAACCAACGAACAACTTTTTTGAAATTGTGCCTTCCGAATTTTGCTATTTTGGGTGAGAACTTGGTGAAAAGAAAAACTCAAAAGGTCCCATGAGAAGACTCCCACCTGGCTGGGGTCAGGTTCATCCAAGCAGCGAGATGGACGGACAAACTTTCCACCTCTCCAAACCTGACCCAGCCCAAAGTTTTGCACTGCAGATGTCGAGAGTTCCTGGATTCTTTGTCTTTCAGAGGAGGGAGGCTGAGGGCATGGCTTTGACTGAAGATAGCAGCAAATGACAGTATTGTTTCTGCTTTTGGAGAGAAAACTCAGTTATCAAAGGTTTCTGCTACTGAAACAAAGCTTGGGAACAGAGAACAGCTCTCTTGCCTCTGACAGGCTGAGAGGCTTCGGCTTTAAAATAACAGAACCAACGCCTGGTGGTGGTGCATGTCTTATAGCCCAGCACTCTGGAGGGAGAGGCAGGTGGAGCTCTGAGATTGAGGCCAGCCTGGTCTACAGAGTGAGTTCCAGGACAGCCAGGGCCACACACAGAAACCCTGTCTTGAAACACCGGATAATATAAGTGTTTGTAATAGAATTATTTTTGTTCTTAATGCGGTGGTAGCAAACAATTGGAGTACTTACCTTAAAAACCATTTGTTTTCCAGATCAAAATACATCCATTTCAGGATGAGGTTAGGACCTCCTACTTATTAAAAACTGGAATTTCTTAAATACATTTAACAGAATGCATTATAAATACTAAGTAACAATAATTTGACTTGTAAAATAAAATACAATTAACATGGCCCAGGTGCTCAGTAATGAGCTTCAAGTAATGACTCATGAGTTTGGAAACTTCCCTGGCTGGGTTTCTAACGTGATTATAAGTAGGTCATAAAAGTGGATGTGAGAAACTAGATTCCCAAGTCAGGATTACCATTTACGGGAATCCATGACACTTCAGAGAACGGCGATAATCAGCCTGGGAGAAATGACTACTGGTGACTCACTAATCCGAGAACTCTGCACTAATTACAGTGCCTCAGTTTCCCGATTTTATGAAGTGAAGGTGTCACTTGCCTGCCGCTCTGTTGTGTTTGGAACGTCCGGGGAGATAATAGTCTGCGTGCTTTGAAAATAAGGAATACATTACATTATAAATGCTAAATAATAATAACAATAATAACAGGGAGTCTTTAATAACAGGGGCCCTTTAATAATACTTCTCAAGCATAATAGCATCACTAACCAGTAGGAACAAGACAGAGTGCGTCTGTCTTAATCATTAGTTTGTCTCACGGGAAATTGGTGGAGGATTGCCACCTCACATCTAGCCCCCACAAGCTTGCTAATCTGATGACTCCTGGCTCTCCAGCTAGCGCTTATTTCGTGTCTGTTTTAGAAGGCAAGCGGTGTAACTCAGAGAGGAGGGGACAGAGGTATCCCGGCTCACCTCCTAAATCCCGAGAACGGGATTGTAAAATTCCAGTCCATAGTTGGTTGGGGAAAGAAAGAAAAGTAAGCTTTAGACCCAAGAGAGCAAAGGGCTTTGGGGAACGAAGGACCAACGTGGTCTCCGGATCCTGCCACAAGGTGGCGACAGTCCAGCTGGAAAGACCCGCTCAGGGTGGCATTGATAGTTCGCAACCGAGGAAGCAGCTTCCACAGACACAAAGGGGTCTTGAGAACCAGGAATTCGCTTGCTTCGCCGGCAGCGCACCAGGAGTGGACGTGGCGAAGGCGGCCTGGAGAAGGAGCGAGGAGCTCCCTTCTCATTCCTTGAGCTTCCACTTCTCTGTAGCCCTTGTTGTGGGGGAGGATTTTGTGTAAAATCACCCGAAAAAGTTCGACCCCTCCTGCCGCCCGGAGGCCAGCCAGATGTATCCCCAAAGCATTGCCAGGATTCCGGCCCGAGAGAGGACGAACTTGAGCCCAGCAACATCCCTCAAGCCAGGCTGCAACTGCCTGGACTGCACCGGGCAAGGCGATCAGGCCAGCCCACCGGGCCCGGAGTTCCTTGGGGCGGGACCTCAGAGGAGGTTGCACCCGGGCTCTGGGGCGCGCAGCCGCCATAGGGCGTGCCCACAGCTCTGGCGCACACCCCGTGCCTGGGCGAGACCGGGGATAGGAGTGGAGGTGCGCGTGGGGGTACGGGCCGCGGGTAGGGGGGTTCTCCTTGTTTTCTTTTGTTTAGTTGTGAATGTGAGGAACAACCACACCCTCATTTGTTCCTGGCGGGAGGTAGCTGGCTTTGAAACTCCACTATCGGGGAAACTCCAGTGCAGTTTTTAGGACCGTCCTGGGCTGCAGAGCCTGGGCCCTGGCATGCCTGGCTGAGATGCTCAAACCTTTGGCCTGCCTGGCAGCCATGGGCGAATCATGTCCCTCCAGTTTGGACCACGGTCACCGCAAGGGAGCCAGGGGAGGAAGCCCAAAAGCATACTAGCCTCTGCTGGCTACACTCCTGCCCAACACTTTGGGGTGTGGAGTGGGAATGAGGGTGAAGGGCACGCAGGGTCGTTACCTGCATTTTATAGATGAGAGCAACCAGCCTTGGATACTGAACAATTTGCTCAGGGCTGGGCTTTTACTCTGGACCTGGCTGTCTCCAAAGCCCTAGGCTATGCTACCTCCTGCTGCCGCGCCAAGAGGCAAATGGGAGAAGTATAAATAGAGCTAGGAGCGAGCTTAGGCTCTGGCAGGACAACCAAGGTTATTCTGGCCTCCTCCTGCCTTTGAATGCGGACTGGAGAACAGCTACCGCAGCTGCCCACCTCCGGCAGCAAATGTGTGTGTGTTTCCTACCAGGACACTTTCTAAGCACCGAGGCACCCGGGGAACAAGGCAGGCCATATTAATGTGTGATTGCACGAGGGCTCGAGGAGCTATTATTAAGCTACTGACTTTCACCCCAGTCATGCTGCAGCTGGGCCTCTGCTACAGAGCCCTGGGAGGCTCTGCCAGCCAGGGCACTAGAGGGAGACTCCAGGCAGCGGGAGGAAGTGCAGCGCAGCCCCAGTAGGGTTCCCGCAGTAGGATGGTTGGCTCCAACCGGATTTGTCCAGCACGCCGGCCTTTGTCGCAGTGCCGGTCAGCTGCGCGCCAGAACCGGGGCAGAGCAGCCATTTCTGTGAGCCCGAGCCCAGGCGCCAGGTCCTTCCTCGTATCCCCAGCCCTGGCATGGTAACTGTTCCCCCAGGCTTCCAACACCCAGCGCTGTGCTGGAAAGTGTTCCTTAAAACGAAACAGAAAGAAACTTGGTTTGCAGCGTGAGGCGGTTTCTACACTAGAAATCATTTCCCACGTGTCACACTGTATCTCCTCACTCTTCCAGAGGTACCAGGAGACCCGGGACACAAATGCCTACCCACAACCCACTCTTCTACACACCCGGCCCGTCCCCTGCGGAAAAACCAGCTTGCTTTCCAGTTTTTTGTTTTTGCTCTCTAGTTTGTTTTTCAGCACGTGGCTTTGACTAAATAACACTGAGGCTTGTAAGAATCTTTGGGTTTTGCTACAACATTTCTTCTGACCGAGTTGTTGGGGTGATGGGAGACAACGTGAACAGAACACCCTGAAAGTTACTTCAAAATCTAGAACTACAGCACAATTCCTGGAAATTCCTGCCGGACCCATGTATAACTGGAGTGATGAAAGTGGGCCAAGTTTTGAAGATGGCTCACGCAGTTGTTAGCCGGGGTGACCTCAGGGCAGGGTGGAAACCGTGACTCAGCATGGGAAAAGCAGTCATACCCGTGAGCGTGAGCGCCAAAGTTCTCAGTTTTAGTAACTGTGCCTAAGAGACCCACGAACAAAAATGCCTCTGACCTGAAAGCCCCTTGCCCAAGGACAGATCCTGAGATGCTGGAGGCTTCTGTTTATGGGCCACAGCCAGCCACGCGGGCTTTGCTCCTCTAAATAGAGTCCTTGGATTCAGGCGCCCTGGGTGTGCTTGATCACACGTGGGCAGGAGGTCCGCGGGGAGAGGAAATAGCTCAGGATGCATGCTTGCCCCTGATTGGATGTAGGCGGGAGGTGTGCAGGCAGGAAGTACGTCAGGATTTACGGACAGGATGTGGCCTTGTGGTTTTGTCTTTTTAAGCCTCTGCAAACCCATACTGGTAACAACCAACCAACCAACCAACCAATCAGCAAAACAAAATAAAAAGGCCAGGTGGGGTCGCACATGCCTATAATTCCAGCACTGAGGGAAGCAGAGGCAGGCAGATCTCTGTGGGTTCGAGGCCGGCCTGGTCCACAAAGGCTATATAAACTGTCACAAACAAAACAAAAACAATAACAAAAAAAAAAAAAAAAAACACAAAAAAAAACACAAAAAAAACCCCAAACCTTGGCCGGTACCCCAGAACAGACCTGGCCAGAGCCCTTTCTACTGGCCAGTGTGTAACTAAAGCTTGCTTCAAATTTGGCTCAAAATTGTGGTAGTGGTCTTATTCTCAACAGGTACAAGATTCTTATGACCCGCCATGATATCACACTGTATCTAAAAATATTGTTCTTTAAGCATTTTGGGGGTGAATATTGTACAAATCAAGAAAGCAAAGGAACCCAAGGAGTAAGCTATTTATTTATCTTCAGGGCAAGTTGAATATTTCCATATTAACATTACAATGAAAAAAGTAACATTTATCCATGTATTAGTTACTTTTCTATTGCTGTGATAAAACATCATTGTAAGAAATAGTAAATATGAATCTTTTCTACCAAATACTATAAAACTTGAGTTTATGACAAGGAATTAATTGTGTTTTGTTTTTGTTTTTGTTTTGTTTTTTTGTTTTTTTTTTTTTTTAATCTCCACCACCCCGTAAGACTTTCATGCAAATGTTTTAATTCTCTCCACCCAGGACAACCTTTGTTTACACAAAGACCCACTGCTCTGTTAGGAATTTGAAGGCCTGGAGCAGTGACCCTTTCCCCTCCCTTCTTTATTTCATGAGCACCAATTCTCCAGACTAACCAGTTAAATAAGATTGTGAGGTCAGACCCCAGCCAATGCAGAAAATACGCAGTCACTACCTGAGTTAGAATAAAAACTAGTTGTACTTTCTGTCTCAGTGTATTCTCTCTTCCAAGTACACATTCTTGATCAAAAATCAATTTTGCCAACCTGAGGGTTGGTGACACATGACTTTCATTCCAGCACTCAGGAGGCAGAGGCAGGAAGATCTCTGAGTTTGAGGCCAGCCTGGTTTACAGAGTGAGTTCCAGGGCAACCAGGGCTACACAGAGAAGCCCTGACTTAAAAAACAACAACAACAAAAAAAAAAAAAAAAAAAAAAAAGAAGAAGAAGAAAAGAAAAGAAAGAAAAAGAAAAAGATGAGGAAGGAGAACAAGAGAGAGAGAGAGCAAGAAAGTGAGAACGAGAGAGAGAGTCATTGTCCAGACAATTAAGTCAATGTGGTGGTCTTTTTCTTTTCAACCCCAAACATTTCTACCACCATGACCAAGACAACGTATAGAAGAAGGGGTTGGTTTGGGTTTAGGGACAGAGGGCTAAGAGTCTATCACTATCACTGTGGGGAAGTGTTAATCCCATGGGGCGAAAATAAGGCCACTACCACACTTTCAAGCCAGATTTGAAGCGAGCTTTAATTAATACTGGCCAGGATGATAGGCTCTGTCCAGGTCCATTCCCAGGCTCCCAGAAAATGGCCATGAGCTACACTAGCCCTGCGCTTATAAAGGCAAGCCCATAAGGCTATATACTTCCCACTTCCATCCAATGGGGGCAAGCATCTGTACCTCCCACCCATGTGCCTACCTGTGGCCATGCACATCTGGTACCGCTGGGTCAACCATACTTGTTTAGGAAAGGGGAAGCACGTGGCTTGCTGTCTTGTATGAACAGCGGTCTCCAGCATCTCAGCAAGTTTCTGTCCTTGGATCTTCTGGGCACAGCCATTCAAACTAAAACATAACTTTAGCTCTCACTGAAGCCCAGCAGCAGGCAGACAGGCAGGCATGGCAGGTTCCATCTCCCAATCACGTGTTTTTGTTAAGATTTAGTTTATTTACAATTATGTGTATATGTCATTTGCGTCTGTGTGTGGATGTGTGCATGAGTGATGGTGCTGGAGGAGGGCAGAGGCTTCAGGCCCCAGAGCTTGCTGTGCGCCACCTCAGGCGGGTGCCGGGAACAGAGCTCAGGTCTACTGCAGCACATTCCCAATGCTGAGTGACTCCCAGACCCTAATGTGTATTTTCTGTTTACTTAAAAAAGGACAATTGGCTCCTTTGCTTACTAAAATTGTGCATACTTGTTGTGCAACAAATGAATAAAATGACCCAAATGCCCACCGATGGGAGAAAGTGTCTTGGCTCTTGTGGTTTGGCCAGCATCCAGCTTGAAGATTCTTGCATTCGAATATGCCAGGATCCTCTTGGGAGCAATCTGGGCATTTCCCTGCTTAGTCCAGAGATCAGGTGGCTGAATTCAGGGCACAATGGGGATGCTTTCCCTTTGAGTTTTGGAAATATGAGTTAAAGAAAAAAAGAGCACTGGCTGCTGACAAGGCTGAAGGTGTGGAACGGGAGGGCCACATGTGCTAAGATCCACCTATGTTTCTAGAGCTAGTCTGGGTAGGACCACCAACAGCGCTTCCACCTGTCTTCCTCGGGACGCACACAGAGCCTCGGGTTTGACTTGGTGTCTACAGTGTTTGATGTTTATGGAATGGGTAGAATATGGCCACTGTGCTGTCCCTTTCCTGCTATGATTTGCAGTAGGATGACTTGCTGGACCCCAGTATAATGAAAACACTCTAACAAACATTGTATATTTCAAACAGTCTCGGTAGTGACAACACCTGTTAGGTTGGGGTGGGGCAGGAGGGGGGAGCTAAGAAAACTCATGTCAGACAGACGCTTAAAAATCAAAGCTTTATTTTCTTCAGGCACAGGGAGGCGGCCAGTTCTGGATCCGAGCAGCATCCCTGAAGGGAGAGTTTTAAAGGATGGGAACACAAAGCGAGGTGGAACAGGGTGTGCAGTTGCATTGACCAATCATATTTCGACACAAGGGGTTGAGCAAGGAAGCAAATGTGGGTGACAGGGCCTTTCCAGGTCACCTGGTTTCAGGACCCTAGACTTCTGCAGTCAGGTCCCTTCTTGGACTTTGGCCGGAATCTAGAGTGATAAGGGGACAAAGGGGACAAGCTTTAAGTCAAGACAGGCAGCACATTTACAACGGTGTGCCTTAGTTCAGATAAAAACAGGATAATGGCAACTTCCCTCTTTACGTCCTTTACTGGTTAACAGACAAACAGGGAAGATCTGAAGAAGCATTGTGCCTGTCAGTAAGGTAGAGGTTGCTCCTGAGATGGCTGGACTCAGGCAACTGCTTCACCTCACAGAAGTAAAAAGTCGGGCCGGAGACAGTGTCTGGTGTCCCTACTCTCAGCCCAGCGCTCTTTGTTGACCCTGCATGCAAGTGAGGAAAATCCAACTAATAACTTCCCTTCAGTCTGTCTCCAACAGAGTTTGCCCAGCCACCTCAGAGCTAGATGAATTCACTAGAAATCACAGGAAGTGGTATAGCAGGCCAAGGAAGCTGCTCATTAAAACTACTCAGGTAAAAGCCATGCTGTGTTTGCAGAACCATGAGGAGTCTACCATGAGGAGTCTACCATGTCCTGAGTCATATAGATGAAGCAGGAGCAGATCATAAACAACTTTCTAATTCGGCAGTCCCCAACATGTGGGTCATGACCCCTTTATGTGTGTGTTGGGGGAGGGGTTGAACCATCCTTTCATAGGGGTCCCCTAAGACCCCTAGAAAACACAGATATTTACATGACAATTCCTAACAGTAGCAAAATTAGAGTTATGAAGTAGCAACAAAAATAAATTTTTAAAGATTCATTTATTATTTAATATATATTCTGCCTGCACCGGATCTTATTACAGACAGTTGTGAGCTACCATGTGGTTGCTGGGAATTGAACTCAGGACCTTTGGAAGAACAGCCAGTGCTCTTAATCTCTGAGCCATCTCTTCAGCCCAACAAAATAATTTTATGGTTGGGGGTCATCACAACGTGAGGAACTGCATTGAAGGGTCACAGCATTTGGAAGGTTGAGAACCACTGTTCTAATTGGATTTCTACTTGAGTTCTATATTGTTCCAGGAGACTGGGGAAATACAACAGGAAAACAAAACAAAACCCTTCTGAGACAAAAAGGGTGAACATGATGCTTACAGTTGGTCATCAGAATCCTGAATTACTTACAAGATGAACATTCGGGCACAGTTGTAAAAGAGTATTTTAATTAGGTTAGCCTTTGGACATGCCTGGGAAGGCTTGCATTGATTAGGTTGATTGAGGAAGAAAGGCTGGCCTAAGACAACACCGTTTCCTGTCCCTCACTGCGCCAAAGAGAGGACACTAGGCTATCGAGCACTGGGGTGGCCGCGGTCTTAGACTGCAGGGCGACCAGCTGCCTCAGGGCTGTGTCGCCATGGCTTCTGCGTCATGTTGGACTGTCTGCTAGAACTGAGCCTGAATAAACCTTTCTTTCCTTAAGGCTGTTTGCTTGTTTGTTTTGGTAAGGGTATTTTGTCGTAGACACTAAGACAGTGAATATGAAGGAAACGCACAATGCAAAGAAGCCTAAATCCAAATGCTGAGCTCACTGTTGTGTATATCGTGAGGGTGATACTGGATTGAATGCCCACAGAAGCAAGAGTGGAGAGGCCGTAAAATAATGCCATTTCTGTGGAAATCATGCGAGGACACGTCAACACTTAAAAACAGAATTACCACGTAGTCCAGCAATCCTATACATGCCCAATAGATCTGAAATTAAAACAAGGTCCTGAAGAAATATTTGTGTGCCCATGTTCATGTAAGTATTACAACAAAAACTGGATGAAGACAAGTATTTGTGATTATGAACGTCTAAATGGAATCTTATATTTGTATAAGTGGACTATTATTCAGATTTTAAAAGGAAGAAAATTCCGACATAATACTGTTCACAAAGATGAACTTTGTGGAAATTATGCTAAGTGAAATAAGCCAGAAAGGGAATGGCCAATAATGTTAAATTCTCTCTGGTGAGACATCTGGGTAAGCGAGCTCACAGAAATAGAAAATAGAATGGTGTTTGCCACAGACTCTGAGGAGAAAGGCCTGGGGCATCTCACCGGATAAGAACGGGACTCCAGTTTTACAAGATGAGGAGAGTTCTGGATATCGGTCAAGCACTGGTGTGGGCGTAGTTAGCACAGTCACGTTCACATTATTTATGCTTTAACGAAATTAAAGAAATTAACAAGGCAGATGTGCTGGGACTCCTAGCAGAGACCAAAAGCCTCTGGACTTCGTTCAAGCAGTGAAAACTCAGAAACCGGATCAGGCTGACAGATGAGATGTAGGAGGTTCTATGCCCACAGGATATGGATATTTGGCAGCCTTTGGGTTTGGAAGTATTCAGATCCAGGAAGCCTCCTTCATAGATTGTTAAGTACAATATATAGAATGTTTATGTTCCCTCTGCCTGCCTTCCTCAAGTTCCTGACCGTTAAACATAGAACTGTGTTCCTCAGGAGTGTGAGGTGTTTGCACCCGGTGAAAGCGGACCACCTTCTACATGACAGAAGCGGCTCTCAGCACACACAGACACTCAGGAGCCAGAAACCTTGTGCTGCCAGACTCCAGGGAGAGAGAAATCGCTCTTGTTCATAAGCTAGCCAGCCCGTGGTGTTCTGTTGTGGCGGCCTGAGCAGACTTCATAGAAAGCCTTTCTGAATAGATGACCTGAGGAAGCAGGAGGCCCTGAAGTGCTGGAGGACTTGGGCTGGCTTAATTTCTATGAGAGGCCTGAAGGCTGGGTGTGAGAGCATACTCTTGTAACCTCCAGGCTCAGGGTGCTGAGGGAGAAGGATTATGTCACGTCTGAGGCCAGCTTTTCTTACATGGTCAGTTTAAGGTGAGCCCAGGCTACACAGTGCAACACGGTCTCAAAAATAACAACAGCACCAACGCAATGAAAGAAAGGGTCTGACAACTTGAGAGCCAGAGAGAAAAAAAGATAATATAAGAAATAACTACAGGGAGGGAGCTACAGAGGGGATACAAAGTGAATAAAGTATAATTAATAAATAATTAAAAATATATATATACTAAAAATTAAAAAAGAAATAACTACATAATAATAGAGCTCAGTTGTTCCTTCCATAAGGAAACAGAACATTAAGTATCCAAATGAACACTGTCATTTTTACCTTTGTGTGTGCACCTGTGTACAAAGTATGCCCATGGAGGTCAGAGGACAATTCCCTGTGTCAGGCCTCACCTCCTCCTTTCCTTGACACAGGGACCCTTGTTTCATCCTCTGCTTTCCAAGCTTCTGGGATACTCCTGTTTCTGGAATTACAGACCTGCTACAGTGTACGGTTTATTGTGTGCTAGGGATTTAGAATCGGGTCCTAACACTTGGGTGGCAAGTGCTTTTCCCACTGAGCAATCTTCCCGGCTCATATTTTTTTAGTAACAAGAAGTTCTTAGAAGGACTTACCGCTCAGTCCAAACATTTTAAGCTCATCCTCAGCAGTTTTGGTGACTCTCATTCTGGAAGGTTCACTTGAGTGCCGTGCTTTGGACTTTCTCTTCCTTCTTTCAGATAAGCTCTCGCTCTGTACCATGGCTGCCCAGGAACGCACTATGTAGACTAGGATGGTCTCAAGCTCACAGTCATCTTCTTGCCTCTAAGCCGTCTAAGTGTTGGGATTGTAGGATGTACCACCATGCCCTGCTTGTGTCATCTCACCAAGCCGGATCCAGCTCCCTGAGGGTACCTTCCCTAAGTGCCAGGTGAGAGCTGATTGTGAGAAATTTGCAGGTAATATCTGGAAGGGGAAATGAATCAGCAGCACAGAGCTCTGTCTGGCCCTGTGCAGCCATGACACAGCTTGTGGGTACCGTTGTGGGCTCTGGGGACTCCTTCTGGGATGCCCCCTGGGTTGCCACCATGTGGCCTCCTGGAGGATCTTTGACTCCAGGCTGGGGTCCAGACACAGGGGAGCCCAGGGTTAAATTGGTTCTGCGGGTCATGGATACAGGGAGAGACCCCTGTGGAACCCACTGTGGCCTCGTGTCCGACTTCAGGCCACATTTCCCTCCTGATTGCTGACCCTGCTGATTTGAGAGACCTTTGAAAGTAGAAAATTTATTAATTCTAGAGGGCTTTTCTATGACGCAGCTAATTCCCCAATAATCAAGACAAAGACAAACTTTAATCAAGCTTTTTAAACAAGCTTTTTATTGTTAAAATAAAGCTATTTAAACAAGCTTTAATCACAGTAACTAGGCAGGTACAATTTAAACTACTTTTCTAAGCTGGTCCAGCTACCTCCCAGCCACACTCCCCAAGTTACTTGCCAAAAGTTGTCCTTTCTGGTCTGGATCTGCTCCGTCAGGCCATGTCCTCTCTCTCCATCATCTTTAATTTTTTTTTCTCCCTTCTTTTCTTCTTTTTCCTCCTCATAATCCCTATTTGAAACCCCAGGCCCAGGAATTGAATCTCTGCCTACTTTTCTTCTGTCCAGTTACAGGCTGTCCAGACTTTTAAATTAACCAATCAGAGATAATGGCGAAGCAAAGTTCATACAAAGACCAGTGTACATGAGAATGCAGTTGTCTGGACTGTGATCAGATCTCGGGGCCCAGAATTTAGCATTTGTACACATAGCACCAGACCAACTCCCAACAGATGTTTTATCCAAATCAGACAAACAGGAGGCAGCTTCAACAGCTTTCATAACCCCCCCCCCCAAGATGTGGGCTCACATCTATAATGCCAGCACCTAGGAGGTAAAGGCAGGAAGACCAGGAGGTAAAGGCTGTCTTCAGCTATGTAGCAAGATGCCTTAGACCTGTCACAAAAGCAATCACATCCTTGTTATAGGTCATGGAGGCCTTTTTCTGATTGAATGCTGGTATAATTACATGTAAAAGGATCGGGAAGGCAGAGAATGGGTCAGCGGGTAAAAATGCTTATTTTGCAAACATGGTAACTTGAGTTTGATCTCTAGAACCCACATAAAAGTAGAAAGAATGAACCGACTCCACAAATTTGTCTTCCGGTTTACACACACACACATACATACACACTCATACATACTCACATATACACTCGTATACACATATACATGCACGATAATAACAACAATAATTTTTTTAAAGTAAGCCACATTAACAAGCTGAGTAAAAACTGTTCAGGACAATGCACGTAGAGTTATAAAGAGTAAATATAGTTCTTATACCATTCATAAATGAGGTCTAGGTCCATTGCCAAAGTTAGTTTGAATGGGGACCATTTGGAAGAATAGTGTTCATTTGCATACAAGGTGCAGTACTTATTTGGAAGGCCTCTCCATTTATCTGTTTATTGTCACCTGTCACCACTCCCATACGCTGGTTTACAACGTGACCCCTTATCAGTGACAGCACACAGCAAGCAGAGCACAGTCAAGTTACAATTTGTGTATGGTGTTGACCCAAAATATTGTAGAATCCAAAGGAGAAAGCCGGGTGAACAGCCATGGAAGCACCAACAAGCAGATGTAATGTGACCGAAGGATGAAGAGAGCTTTACAGGCTCAGCATAGAACTCAGAGATGCTATGAAGCAGGGAAAGCAGGCACCAGGCCTTCCTGCCTAAGCGTGAATGCGGGGAGTGAAAGTAATCAAAGACTTCCCTCACAGTCAAAATTAAAACCGTGAAATTTTGTTTAACATATGGTCTCCCCAGTATTTGTCCTTTCTGTCTGTGTATGTGTGTGGTGTAAGCACATGCGTGTGTCTGTGGGTGAGTGCACATGGAGGCCAGAGGAGAAAGAGGTGCCAAGGCAGCTGCCTTGGGCTCAGAACCCCCCAGAGGAGCCCAGTCTTCAGCCAAAGATGGGAGCAGGTGACCAGGACACATGGATCTAATCCCTCTGGCTTCTGAGTGGGGCGTGGGCTGGAGTGTGCAGGGAAACAGCCAACACAGGACTTCAACCAAGAAGAAAGCTACCTAAAGCAGTAAGAGGCGGCGAAGGTGGAAGGATGAAGCCTGGGGCCCTGCTCTGGGGAGGCAGCTGGGGACTGTAGGCAGGTTTCTGCTGAACGGTTGGGTGCCACCATTTCCAGAGACAGAGAACAAAGGTGGGGGGAGGGGTTGGAGGAGGCAGGGGCGAGGCTGCGGCACCTGTGGAACACGCAAGCAGCCAGCAGGGAGCCCTAGGGTCTGAGGGTGATGGGTTACATCAGCACAGACGTAAATTTGCCCTGGATATGGGGGAGGGCTAAATTAAAAAAGGGGCAAAGCTCGAAGTCCCGAGGACAGCATACGCGTGCTCAGGCCAGGCCTTCTGAAACCTGAAATTCCGAAATTCAACTACTCTTTCCTCCAGCGCAGATATTAGCTGTGTGATATTATCTGTGTGATATTATCTAGTAAATCACAAACAAGTTCATTTTAAAAGCATCCTCTGGTATACATATTTTACCATGTGATAAAGGTGAAAGCTAATACGTACAGTAACGAGATGGATACACAGGTTTACTTTTTAATAAGTTTATTTTACTTTTTAAATCCTGTGTATGCTGGGGGGGAAGTATGCGCCCTTGCAGGTGCCCTCAGAGGTCGGAAGAGGGTTTTGGTCCGCCTGCAGTTAGAGATGCAGGCGGTTGGGAACCTCTGGCTGTAGGTGCTGGGAAAAGGCTTTTGCCCTGCACAAGAGCAGCAAGTGCTCTTAACAGCCCAGTGTCCTCTCCAGTCCCACACGGGCTTCATTTTACATAAAGAATTAACTGTTGGCTGAAATTCGGTACTTCAGGACACTTGGTAACTTTACCAAGTTCAGAGTTGGTCCTTAGTTTGATTTTGTGAACAGATGTGCTGAGAAAGCCACTTTCTATAAGACCTTAGCACAAAATGGCAGGAATGTGTTTTGGGCCATTTCAAAAATTATTAGAAATTATATCTAAATTAGAAGCCAACAATTTTTTAAAAATGAAACTCAAGTAGTCAGAATAAAAGTAACTTGAGCAGTATATTTTAAAATCAAACATTCTAATACAATACAGTTTAAAGATCTAAAGATAAACTAATATGATTGTTCCTAGTTGAGAGAAATAGTAAGTCTCCATGTTCTTTAATTAAACCATTATGTTTTTGTAAGAGTCAAAACCTTTACACATGGAATTTGAGCTGTGTGGGGTGGCACAGGCCTGTAATCCCAGCACTCTGGGAGGCAGAGGCAGATGGATCTCTAAGTTCGAAGCCAGCGTGGTCAACAAAATGAGTCCAGGACAGCCAAGGCTACACAGAGAAACACTGTCTCGAAAAACCAAAAAAAAAAAAAAAAAAAAAGAAAGAAAGAAAGAAACAACAAAAACCAACAACAGCAACAACAACAAAAAAACACTGCAACTCAGGACATACAACGCTCTTGACCCTGGACAAGGTGTTTCAGGCTGCAGGTTCTGCCTGGTTAGTTTGTCTTACCATGTAAATTGGGAGGCTGTGTTCTGAACAAGGCCATGGGGAACCCACATAGTGCAACACAAATGGGTACGGACAGAAACACCTAGGATTCACAGACAGTTGATTTTGAATTAATGTTTCTTCACGATGCAACTGAAGTTTTAGGAAGCTGAGTTACAACAGTAGAGGCTGAAGACCAGGCGCCCAGGCTATGAACCTGTGACTGAAATGGCGGGAACCCCAGGAGGATGGCACCATGCAAGCAAGAAGTAAGCTGTCAACAGGAAGAGGCCAGAAGCCCCCCCCCCCCCAAGAAGGGCTCAGATAAGTCCTGGGGATCTGCTGTGGATAACAGAAACCAACTTGAGTTAGCTTCAGAAAATGAGGAGATAGATTTTAGTGTAGGAGTATCTATTTCATGGACTGAAGAACTAAAAAAAACTGTGAAGAAGAACAAGCTGGGTGTGTTGGCTCAGTACTCCTGAGGCTGTGGCCATGGCAAAAGGCAGAAGGGTTTGGGGTTCAAGGCCAGCCTAGGCTACCCACTGAGAGGCAAAGGTCTTAGCTTCTCTCTCAGTATAGGTGGCACTCACAGCTCATTCTGTGCACACCTTTTCTTGGTTCACAGGGCTTCAATGGAACTGGAAGATGGTTCTGAGGTTAAAGCCACCTGTGGCTTTTTTCATTAAAAAAAGGGGGGAGGAAGAAGATGGCTAGACAGAAGCGGAGAGAAGAAAGGAGGAGGAAATGGGATAGGAAGAAAACAGAGAAAAGAGAAGGGGAAGATGTGTGTGTGTGAGAAAGAGAGAGTGACAGAGACTGAGACAGACAGACAGAGATCTGTAACAGAGATTCAGATGACCACCCATATATTCAAGAAAGGAGAATTTCAGCATATAATTTGGTTTACTGGAGGTGCCTCCAGACTCGGAAACAGGGAAGTTACCATGAAAGGGGAGTCACCTTAACAGTTCTTTTTAAAAGTAAAATAAGAATACTTATTTTTAATTATAAAAATATGTGTGTGTAGGATATAATATAGCTAAAAAGAAATGAACCATGAATGTCACTCACCATATTGTATGTGTTCACTTACATGAATTGCCAAAACAAGCAAAACTAACTGATGACGGAGATTGGAAGAGCACATATCTGTCAGATGACTTGGTCTGGGAAGGGGTATATAATAACTGAAAGTTGTCCAAGCTGAATATTTAAGGTATACACTGTTGTGGACAAATTATGCCAAATGAATAAAGATACCTACTGTTTCAATACAGTTGCAAGTATTGTAATTTGCTTTTCTGATCCTGGTTAAATCAGATCAGCTTTATTTCTTCTTGATAAATCCCAGTGGTTATCAATGGAGGGTATCTCAGAGGGTGATACCCAGGTCTTGCGGGTTCTAAAAAATGACTGATATAAACCTGTTTGAGTTCAGAGTATGTGACACCTGAATGATGTCCAGGTGATAATAACACCATCTGCTGCTTTTTATCAGAGCTGCAGGTCATGGACGAGAGTCCGGGGGGGGGGGGTGTGTGTGAGTATATTTAATTCCAAGGTCTGGGACCATGTTCCTGGAGGTGAGTGCTCCTTGTCATTTCTGGCCATGTTGGCTCCAGCCTCATGAGCTGTGCTAAGAGGTTGACTTTAGACCATGGAAATCTGATCAGGATGATTTAAAGATATAAATAAGAGCTAGAAGGCCGCATATGCTTATTTTAATCCCACTAGTCCTGACACTGGGAAGGTTGAGACAAGAGAATGGAAAGTTCAAGGCCAGTCATTGAGCCATAAGAACTTGGGGCTAGCCTGAGCTACATGAACTGCAATCCCAATCCTCTCCCTACCTCCCAAAGACCACAGATTCAAATTAAACAGTCACTTGCACAAGCCCTTGCTCCTACTAACTGTGTAACAAGGAACGGAGGACTGAATTTCCTGTGACCCATGCTCCTTCCTGCCATGTTGTTTCTATCTTTGAGACAGGGTCTCATGTAATCCAACCTGGCTTTAAACTCTTTATGTAGCTGAGGCCACCTTGAATGTTTTTTTTCCTCTAGCCCTCACTTGTTGAGTGCTAGGCTTCTGTGCTCAGTTTATGCAGTCCTGGAGATGGAACCAGGGCCTAGTGTATGCTAGGCATGGACCCTACCAACAAAAACAAACCCCGGGCCCTCCCACAATCCTTTTAGAGCGTTAGAGCTGTGATGGTAAGAACTGGGAGCTGGAGTATGGGGTGATTAGAAGGGCTCTGCGGTGCTTCTCTGTTTTGCATGTAACCCTGAAATGATGCCTTTATGGCCTGGAAATGACTAAATCCATCTTTGTTCTAAGAATTCAAATTGCTTACTTTTAAAGGAAAGTGGAAAATTGGCAAAGTTATGAGAGTCTTACTCACATACATCTGGTTTGTGCATTTTGGACAAGGCATGAGGCTGCTCACAGAGGGCAACACTGCTTAAGCCTCCAGAGTGTGGCCTAGTGCTTACAGTGTTTGCCTAACATGTGCGAGGGCCTAGGTTCCAAGTCCTAAAGTCTCAGATGTGCCCTTGGCAAGCAGACAGTGTCACATGTCGGGTCCTGGATTGTTTTGTTCCTAGACTGGCTTTCCTTCTGAACATCTGAGAGTTAAATGAAATGAAAATCTGTGTCCAGGCTGAGCCAGCTCACTCCTTTGCAGTGGGGGCTGGTTCCAGCCAGTCGTGGAGCCTGGATCCAGAACATGATTGTTCCCTTGGAGAAGCACTGTTAGCTTCGGTTTGCTTCCAGTATGTGTTTTGGGTGTTTTCCCAGAGGTTTCAGTGAGGAATCTCCTGTCAGAGGTGGAAAAATTAAAAAAAAAATCGGCAACATCAGAAAGGAATCAAGGCTTGGTAGTAGGTTCTTTGCCATAAACACAATTGAAAAAACAAAACCAAACAAACAAAAAATCAAGTGCTTTGGTTTCTTTCTCTCCTGGAAAAAAAATGTGGTTACACACACACACACACACACACACACACAGAGAGAGAGAGAGAGAGAGAGAGAGAGAGAGAGAGAGAGAGAGATGGGGTGGGCTGTTAAGAACAAGATGTTTCCTATTCCATTTGTTTCAAGCAAAAACTCCAAGGCTCTGGAGAAAATAAACCATACATAAATAGTAGAAAACAGACCGCATCTTGTTGCCATGGCAACGCCCTACTTATATCACATTAAGCTGATTCATGTCTTTTTTCCCCTCACTGTTAATAAATTATAGTGGCTGATAAGAATCAAGCTGACTGCAAGAATTGGCATGGGCAAGATGCATATTAATCCGTCATCTAATTATGGGTGTCCCACATTTTTTTAAAAGAGGGTAACACTCTTTTATTGAATACCGTATCTTTAACGTGACTGCACCATCCTTCACTAGCACCGTGTGGATGGACTCTGCAGATTTAGGAACTGGCTGCTTCCTACTGCTCCTGGCTAATTGCTCCCAGGGAGCGTGAGCACAGACCCTGGAAATTCCCATGTTGCCGTGCCTCTTGCCTGGTCTGCCTTCCAACGCTTGGGGCCTTTACACATTCTCTCTACCTTTTCCAGCTGCTTCACTTTATATACAGTACTGTACCATCCACAAACACACAGCAATCACAAGAGGCAAATACAAGAAAAACTCAAACCACACACCTTAACCAGTGGGTAATCATTAAAAACTGGGCACAGGTGCTAGAAAAATGTCTCATCAGTTAAAAGTGTGTACAGCTCTTCCTGTACAGCTCTTCCACAGGACATGAGTTTGGTTCCTAGCACCCACAAATGGCTAGTATCTCCAGCTCCAAGGGGTCAGATGTCCACTTCTGGCTGTCAGGGGCATTCACACATATTTGGCATTCACACACATCACATGTAAATAAAGATATTAAAAATAACTTCTCAGAGCTGGATGTGGTGGTGCACCCCTTTGCCCCTTTGATCCTAGCGCTCTAGGAAGCAGAGGCAGACAGACTGCTGTGAGTTCAAGGCTAGCCTGGCCTCCAAAGTTATTCCAGGACAGAAAACAAACAAACAAAACCAAACAAACCATCAAAAAAAAATATATATATATATATATAAATAATTCATTAGAAAAAAGAAAATCAGCAGTATGTAGGATTTGTTGCAAAAGTGAGAATAATGAATCAGCAATTATCTAAAAAATGCTCATTTTTGCTAGACATGAGAGGGAATGCCTTTGATCCCAGCATGGGGAAAGTAGAAGCAGGCAGATCTCTGTGAGTTCAAGGCTAGCCTGTTTTACATGGTAAGACCCTGTCTCAAAATATGTGCTAATTTTCAATCATTATTACAGAACTTAAAGTTGGAATGGTCTATTTTTTCAATGAGTAATGTGGAAGCATTCATGGAGCTGGGTGCAGGGAAAGAGGCCTTCTCAGTATTGCTTACAACAGCAGAATCTGGGTGCAGTTTAAAATCTAGAGGCCGTTGTTAGCTGGCTGTGGTCATGCACGCCTGTAGTATCAGCACTTGAAAAGCAGAGACAGGAGGATCTCTGTAAGTTCAAGACCAGCCAGGTGGACAGAGTGAATCCCCATCTCCATGTGTGGTAGTCAGAGAAGAACAGAACAACTTTGTGGGCTTTTTGCCCCCCGCCTTCCCCTTTGTGTGGATTCTGGAGGTTAAACTTAGGACACCGGTTTTGGATTTTTGTTTATCAAGACAGGGTTTCTCTGTGTAGCCCTGGCTGTCTTGGACTTGTTTTGTAGACCAGGCTGGCCTTGATCTCACAGATCCGCCTGCCTCTGCCTCCTGAGTGCTGGGATTACAGGTGTGCAGCTGGTTCCCAGTGAGCCATCTTGCTGGCCTTGAATGAACTTTTCTGGAAGAAATATGGCTGTATTTGTCCAGGTTTTAATTGCATATACTCATTAATCCAGGAGCTTTGCTTCAAGGAATTAATTTGTAAATATTTTCGTATAAATGATTAGAGAAGTTTTGAGAGGCTGTCCATTGCAACGCCGACTACAGTGGTGACAAATGAATAAAACCCAGTTAAGACACAATGCTCATTAATAGGCTAGCTAATGGAATTGACTCGACCATTCAATGAAACGATACACGGTCTACAAAACAATTTGAAGCTACGGAAAGACGTAAAGAACATGAAAACTAAAATGATCAGCTTTCAGAAGTGTGTGTGACGCAGTTCCATTAGTACTCATGTGTCTTTGGGTGTTACCAGAGTCTCACATTTCTGGAGAAGCCTCCTGGGTCACCCCTGTTGACTGGGAACAGGCAGGTAGCAAGGAGTAAAGCCGACGGCAGGGAATGCTTGGCGAGAAAGCGTGCAGCCTGGAGTTGGGAGCCCAGAGCCAGGTAATACGTGGTGCATGGCCTGCACAAATTCACACTCACCCCACTCGAACACACCCACTCACGCACAGTCACATTAACACACTCACACAATCATAGTCGCACTTGTTCACCAACTGATATACACACACACTTAGACACACACTCAAACACACACACAGTCTCTCACATGCTTGTACACACACTCAAGCATGTGCACACATATGGATTGAAAGATTCAGAAAGATAATGAAGTTATAACTTTCATTTTTGAAAGTTTTGCATTATATTTTTACATGAAAATTACATTTAAATTTTTATTTTACATGTACAAGTGTTCTGCCTGTCTGAACGGGTGCATGCCTGACGTCTGAGGAAGACGGAAGAAAGGTTCAGGCCCCTGGAACTAGAGCTGCGGGTGTTTGCACGCTGCCATGTGGGTGTTAGGACCCGAACCTGAGTCCTCTGCAAGAACAAGTGTACCTAACTGCTGAGCCGTCTCTGCAGCCCTCATGAACATTGCCTTTGTTTGGCTTTATCACGTACACGTTTTACAACACACCACACACACACACACACACACACCCCACCAGGAAGAATTGGAAGGTGAAAGGTGATTGACAGTCTGCCCACAGTCTTGCTAGGAAGATGCACACGTTCTGAGGAGGAGTTAAGAAGGCATACAGGGTATCTTTACGGCAGGTGTGGCTCGCTGGCCTCGGGCTGGCACCTGTGGTGGTATCGTAGGAGGTTAGGCGATTCCCCAGGCCTCTGTGAGCACCTGCAGCATCTTGCACAGGACTTTACGGAGAGCAGAGCCTGGCAGCTAACAGGGCAGGGCCTTTGCCAGCCTCTCCTTGCTGCGAGTGGCTTGGGACTGGACCCAGAGCTGCACTGTTCCGCGTGTGGCTTGCTGGTGGCTACACTCTGCAGGAAGAGGTAAAGGCCCCCGTAGGACAGAGAAAGTGCCTCACAGTTCGTGTGATGGTTAAGAAGGAGAACTCCCCGAGGGTGCCAGCCCGTCTGAAGCTGCATTGCTGGGCGTTTCCGTGTTTAGTCCTCAGCCTCTTGCAGAAGGTACGAATCTTTGAAGGGTGAGCCGACCACGCACACTTCCTGGATGTGAAGTCTGGGGAAGTCAATCTCAAGGAAAACAGCCTGATTTCTCCAGGCCGTGGCCTCTGCTGCAAGGGGGCCACTGCAGCGTCAATGGCCTCCTGTAAAATGCGGGATGGCCTACACAGAGGCGCTGCTGGGCCAATGATCATCAAACAACATCGCCTGGTTTAAAACAACATCGCTTTATCTGCGTGTGGGCGTGGGGGCACGTGCCAGGAAACCGCATAGCGAGGTCAGAGGACAAGTTGCAGGAGTTGGTTCTCTCCTTCCACCACGTGTTTCTAGGCTCAACCTCAGGTCCTCAGGCTTAGCGACAGGTGCCGTTACCACCTGAGCCGCTCTCTTAGGCCCAACGCTGCCTACCTTTCTCTAAAGGGGAATAAAAGGATTCTTGGCTTCCAGAGAGAAATAACAAGTAGCAGGAAATGAAACGAGAAGATAATGACAGTGAGCCTGGTGCCACACACCTTTACTCCCAGTGCTTGGGAGGAGAGGCAGGCGGGTCTCTGCGAGTTCGAGGCCAGCCTGGTCTACATAGCAAGTTCCAGGCCACCCAGGGCTACACAATGAGACCATGTTTCACCTCTGACCCTGCAAAAGATAATGACAGCAACAAATCATTGGAAATCAGAATAAAAAGAAACAAGCCAGCAGAATTATTGTCCACTTAGCACGATGTCCACTTATTGTTCAATTATTGTCCACTTAGCCCTAGCAAATCAAATGTGGAAAATAAATAATAAATAAATAAAGGTGTTTCTAGATGCATGAAGTCCCAAAACTTTCTCCTCCCAAGTCTGTCCTGTATGTTCTGCATCAGAACTGCGAGCTAAACAATCGTGACGACAGCTGCAGAAACAGGGCCCCCAGCAGAGAAGGCACTGAAGAGCACCTGGAGCTCAGCTAGGAGTGTGTCACACCAGGGGTGGACACACACACACACGCACACACACCAGTAATGTCTGGAAGTGGAGGCAGGAGGATCAAAAGGTAACTCCCAGATGTACAGTGACTTTCTGTGAAGAAGAGGAGTCATTATCTCACACCCTCCTCTGGCTCAGTGACTGAGTGTGTGAGTGCATGCTCATATGCACAAATACACACATCTTTAAAGAGTTATTTTTGGGGGGCTGGAGAGACGGCTCAGATGCTGTTCCAAAGGTTCTGAGTTCAATTCCCAGGAACCATCTGTGATGAGATCTGGCGCCCTCTTCTGGCATGCAGGTGTACATGCAGGCAAAACACTATACATAATAAAATAACATCTTTCTTTTAAGTTACTTTTAGAGAAAGCATAAATTGGGGTGGTGGCGCATGCCTGTAACCCCAGAACTGGGGACGTGGAGGGGCGAGGATCTGGAGTTACTCTGTACGCAGGGAGCTCAAAGCCAGACTAGGCTACAGGAGACCCCATAGGGAGGTCTTGCTTCATTTTTGTTCATTTTTGTAAGATCTAACCACTTTTTAAAATAAAAGTAAGGGAATAAAAAGCATTGGAAAGTTAAAATTACCAGCTTCTAAGAGAGAAAAAAAAATGGAGGGCCAGCTCAGGGGAGTGGGGCCAGCTCAGGGGAGTGGGGCCAGCT
>NW_026585644.1:51496812-51536371 GCF_907164565.1 Psammomys obesus
CCAGCTCAGGGGAGTGGGGCCAGCTCAGGGGAGTGGGCCCAGCTCAGAGGAGTGGGGCCCGCTCAGGGGAGTGGGGCCTGCTCAGGGGAGTGCACTTGCTGCCAAGCCAGGCCACCTGAGCTGAACCTCCATGATGCTGGTGCTGTGGCCCACGCCTACATACATACTAAATAAATTAATTAACATAACTAACGGTAGAAGAAAAATAATAAAAACCATGGAAATTGATATATCAGAGAGCAGGCTCTCATTATTCTGAGACGAGTTGATGAATAATAGAAGAGACAACCAGTGGACAGCCTCTGAGGAGTGGATGCCTCTGAGGAGTGGCCAGGAAGGCTGGCAGAGGGCAGGGATCACGGTTTTTATTATTATTATTATTATTATTATTATTATTATTATTATTATTATTATAGCACTTTTAGTACTAGCTGGCTTTATAAGCTACATAAAATTTTAAGCACTTGACAAATCTGAGGGTTTGACATTTCTGAGTTGAAGATTTTCTTCATCCTCACTTCCATGTCTGTGAAGCCCTGGGTCACTAAGATCTTAAAATATGGGCTGGCACCTTTCAGGCTTCTATTGTACAATGTGAGAAAAGTGGAGGAAACTCGTGTCTTTTACTTTTAACTTTCTAGGCTTATCTTTCAAAGGTTCAGTCACCCTTCGAAACTTCATCCTCTTATATTCTGATTTTATTTAAAATATTTAAGAACATAGTATAAAGGTTTACATAACTGTGACACTAAAGCCTGGAGAATGTGGGATTAGAGAAACTCCACAGCTCTCCATCATTGGATGTAGGAAGAAAATTCTTAATCAATTACAGCAAGTTGAACGCAGCCATGTTTATCACTGTGCTATTCACAATAGCCAACATATGGAGCCAGCCCAGATGTTTATCCAGAGGAATGAATGGAGAACAATAAGTTTTATAGACATGAAGCATAAGAAGAAATCCAAATCTGAAAGCAGATATTACATTTCATGGTGGAATATAGATTGCATCCCAAAATCTCTTGGCAAAGTCCATCAGGATAAAGACAAACATAAGATGACCACCATTGTCCTTTAGCACTGCTGGGAAAGCCCTTGCTGAAAAATAACAGGTTGGCTTACAGGAAAGAAAGATAGGCAACTATTCTTAGTCACAGATGAGGCACTCATCTATTGAGAAGACACAAAGGAATCATTTGAGGAAACTAAATTTAACTAGAAAGCTCAGGGTGGAGGTGTAGCAGAATGCTTACTTAGCATGTGTGAGGCCAAAGTCTAGAACACATAAGCAGTAAAGTTCCCTGAAGCCATTTTACTCAATAACTGTTCTTTCACCAACTTGACTGAAAATGCAAGTTTGGAGCTAGGACGCAGCTCAGTGGTAGAGACTTTCCCAGCACACACAAAGCCTGGAGTCTGATCCTCAGCTTGGCATAAGCCAAGCACAATGGCTCAGGGCTATAATCCCAGCACCAGGGAGATGAGGGCTCCCCCCTTTTCTCAATAGAAGGGGAATGGGGGGTGAGGGACTCACCCTGGCCAACTTGCCCTTAGATAGATGAAGATTACCCTTCATCTATCCTCTAATCTAGGTTGAAGTTGATGCCAACCTAGACTACAAGAGACTGAAGGAAAGAAAGGAAATGTCTTAACTAGGGTTTAGGGTTTCTTAGTTAGGGTTTCTATTGCTGTGACAAAACACCACAACCAAAAAGCAACATGGAGAGGAAAGCATTTATTGGGCCTATATTTCTTCATTGTAGTCCATCACTGAGAAAAGCCAGAACAGGAACTCAAACCGGGGAGTAACCTGGAGGCAGGAGCTGATGCAGAGGCCGTGGAGGGGTGCTGCTTACTGGCTTGCTCATCATGGCTTGCTCAGCCTGCTTTCTTAGCCAACCAGCCCAGGGGTGGCACCACACAATGGGCTGGGCCCTCCCGCATCAATCACCAAGCAAGAAAATGCCCTCCACATGGCTCTAATAGAGGCGTTTTCTCTACTGAGGACCCCTCCTTTCCAGCTTCTATCAAATTACACGAGACCAGCCAGTACAGAAAGAAGAGAAACAGACAGAATAGTCCTGAACTTTAAAAAGTCCACATGGAAGAGGCTTGTAAAGCACCAAACAGAATTCAGAAGAAGGAAACAATCCTGACCACATCCTGGTGAAATTTCTAAACCCAAAGGCTAGAGAGGAAACACTGAAGGATTCCAGACAGATGCAGTTGCCCGAATGAAAAGACAATCAGGCTGAGGTCAGATTTCTCATCTGCAATATTTGACTCACGAGCACTGAAACAACGGTGACAGAAAAGACCACAGATGAAGCTTTCTATTTCAACCAACTTATCGCTGTGTTTATGTAAAAAGCGAAAGACATACATTTTTTGAGACATACAATAAAATAGAATAAACAGAAATTATGTAGACACATGTGTTTTCCAAAGAAAACTGTTTTAAATCAATCAAAATTAAATCCAGAATAAAGATCTCAAAATGGAACAAGACAGAAAACATGTAGGAAACAGTGGTAAACCCAAAATGAAGCACAAGTCAGAGTTAATCTAAATAAACTGTGCAAGTGTGATTGCAGAGCCCGAGGGAAGACTCAGGAGCCATGCTGGAAACGTAAAGTCATTTATAAAGATGGGGAAAGCCCGGATGTCAACTTCTGAGAATACCTGCTTTATTTTATGAGTGTGGGTGTTTTGTCTGCATGTATGTTAGTGTACTGCTAACATGCTTAGTGCCCAGGTTAGCCCGAGGCTTTGGATCTCCTGGAGCAAGAGAGCCACCCAAAGTGAGTGCCGGAAGCCAATCTGGGTCGTGTGCCAGCAATATGTGTTCTTAACTGCTGATACCTTAGGAAACAAAAGCTGGGGTGGGGGGGTGGGCAGGCACTGGGCGAGTGGGAGAGCAAACAGTGGAAGAAGCTAACAGCGTATGTGATTCAGTTGGGAGAATGCTGGCCTAAAAGGCCTGGATCTGCTCCTCGGGGCCACAGGCATCCAGCTTGGTGGCGTGCACCTGGGTTCAAGGTCACACACAGCTAGTTCAAGTCCAGCCTAGGATACACGAGACTCTGCCTCAAAAACAAAGCAAAGGAAGAAGCGAATTGTTGAAAATATTTAAAGCAGGACACAGGGGACACAGCCTTAGACCTAGAACTCAGAGGCTGAAGTAAACAGATCATGGGTTCAGGGTCAGCCTGAGATAGGTAGTAAGTCTTTGTTAATAAAACAGACTCACACAAAACAGCAGATCTATTCCTCAATGCCCCAGAATGGGATCTTTCTTGGACATGGAGTCTTTACAGTGTTAATTATGTCAAAGTGGGCCATTGGGATGGAGCCTAACCCAACATGACTCATGTGTGTTTATAAAATGCTGACATTTTATAAAGGTAGACCTTAAAAGTACAGGATGAGTGTATTACTGGAGAAACCTTTGTAAACTCAAGGCCAGCAGGAGCCCAGTGCACACCAGGCTCACCAGAGAAAGGAAGGATGCTCCCTCAGGGCCTTCAGAGAAGCAGCTCACTGCCAGCAGCCCTTGACCCTGAAAACCTGGTTAAACCTCCTGATGCCCAATGGTCAGGCTAGACCTTGGGCACTAAAGCACAAGTGGGAAGGAATGTCCAGGGTACAACCTGGCAATATAGATTGCAAGTTCATACATGTTAAACAGGACTGAAAAAGGACATTTCATAAAGACAAAAAAGCCAAAAAAAGAAAAAAAAAAAACCTGGGCAACATATAATGTTTTTTTGTTTGTTTTTTTTTTGTTATGAAACAGTAACTTAGTGAAATATGTATGATGCAAAATCAGAGTCAGAATAAGGTGGCAAACTACTTTCAGATAGGAAAGAGAGCCTATTTCTCTTTCAGAATCTGGCAGCTTGAATTGTCAAAAAGTAGATAAAGGATAAACAGGACTTGAGGATGATGAAGAGCAACATTGATGAGAAGCTGACAAATTGCAAATAAAGTTTTGCACTTAAAGCTTCAACTACTCAGAAATAAAAGGAAAAAAACTAAATAAAATATAAATAAAAAGAAAGAAAACAAAACACCACAATCAACTTGTTACTCTTGTCTGCCTTTCTCACAGCGTCTCGCCGACCCAGTGCTGAACGAATGGTTGCCCAAGCCACTCTCTCCCTTGGATACCTCATCTTTGGGGTGCATCCTTTCAGTCCTAAGGGGGTGTCTGTTATACAGCAAGAAGGGACTGGTTTTGGGAAGGACGCGGTTAAAGGACATCTGTGTGTCAGGTGGTAACCATCTGGCTGGTGGTCTCAGATTTCCTTGTCTGACTAAGGAAGGCCCTAGTGAGCTGGCAGGATCTTGATCCTTTCAGATCGATATAACAAAATACTGTACATAGGGTAGTTCATAAACAACAGAGATTTACTTCCTGCTGCTTTGGAGGTGACAAAGTCTACAGACTGGTGGAAGGTGTGAAGAAAACTCCTTTGAGTCTTCCAGAGGGCTCCATCTTCAATGACCTCCAGTAAGGGTCCTCCTCCTCCTCTCACTACTTTGGGGGGGTCAAGATCATAACATGAGTTGGGGATGGGAACCACAGATAAACTATAGCAGGTAGTCTTAGGGTGTGTGCTCCTCTAGATAAAGCCAATCTCAGTCCTTGCCTTTCCTTCCTTCCTCCAGCCCTTGTGGTAGAGCCAGCCCAGCCCTCACTCTAGAGTCCAGCATCCCCACAGAACAAGGGAATTTCTGACTCCCTCCCTGACAGGAATGAGGAACACAGGCTCTCTCACTGCTTCACCTTGCCATTGAACCCACTTTCAGAGCTACATACCAGCTCATCCCTGCAGATGGAGAGAAAACATGCTTTGTGGTAGATACATCCAAGAGTTCTCAATGGACAGCAAGGATCACCTCTGAGTCTAGCTTTCTTTACTCCTCACATGGCCAGGCTCCCCTCCAACTACTCCCTCCTGGACTTCAGCCTAAACAAAGTTTCCTGAAAACACATCTTTCCTTGAAAACAGGCTAAGATAGAAACGGCAATTTCATGAGAAGCCCTTGACAGCTGAGTTCTGCCCACCAATGGCTTACACTACACTCAGGCCTGGCCTCAGATACGCTACTGAAATGTAAGCCATGTAGGACAGGCTCTCCAGCCAGAGCCTGCTTTCCAAAGGCCATTCTCACACTGAAAACAGTCTGTTCTGTGCCAGGTGGAGTCGTGCACCTGTGGTCTCAGCACCTGGGGACCGGACGATGAATCGGAGATCGTTGTGGGCTACATTAGACACCAGGCCAGTACAACAGTTCAGCAGGCCTAGCCTACCTACGTCATCTAAGTTTGATACCCAGGACCCAGCCCAAACGTTGTCCTCTGCCTTCCACACTGTGGGTGTCCGAGCCCCTGGGCACATATACATGCACACATAAATAAATAATGCAATAATAATAAATAATAAACAACCTTACTTCTGGTGATGAAAACACACCCGCATCCGTGCTTTAAGTAGCTAGTTCTCCACGTATGGCAATGGATTATTAAGGGATAAAATAATTTTAACACACATGGAAATGTAAAAGGCATAGCACATTCATTTGAAGCATGGTGTTACACCTGTTTACATAGATTTTTATAAGCAGGAAAAGCACAGCCATTTCAGTTGCTTACGGAATATTCATAAAAATGATTGTGCACTTGGCACAGAGATAATGTTCATAAATTCCAGGACATAAAGATTTCATAAAGCACACTGCCTGCCTGCAATTCAATTAGGCCAGAAATCAACACAGGAATGCGGAAACACTGCAAAAGCAGACACAAGACTCCTTCAGAATTAAAGGGTGATTTTCAAAATACTCCCTGAATAAAAAAGGAAATAGATGCACAATTTATGTAGGTGCTAACAAATGGAGAGAGATTTATAGGAAAGCTTCTGGGAAGCGGACCCTTGAATCTATTTATTGTTTTATAGAAGAATGAAAGCAAGGGGATCCTGTTTGGGCAGTCGTGGGTTGGCACTCCTTCCCTGTCTGCTCCACCTTTATGGACTGAGCCTAGGCCCCTGACATGTGGGTTTCCTAGCAAGGGCTGTCTCTGACATGGACGCTGCTGCCTGCTTTTAGATCACTTGCCTCTGGCTGGGCTGCCTTGTCTGGCCTCAGTGGGAGAGAATGTGCTTAGACCTGATGCAACTGTATGCGCTGGGGTGGGTTGGCAAGGGGGGTGCTCCCCCTTTTCTCAATAGAAGGGGAATGGGGAGTGGGGTACTCACCCTGGCCAACTTACCCTTAGTTAGATTGCTTTTCAGTTGCTGAAAGGAGGGACGGAAGACAGCGCCTGAGTTACCCCCAGAGTGTGCGGTGGAGAGTTACCTTACATTTCGGAGAGTTTACAGAGTCTTCCTAGGAACTGGTTCTCGACCAGCTCTTGGGAGACAGCCTAACCGCTCAGAAGCCCTTGCTTGGTAGGAGCCCTTGGATAGCTGGGGCTGCAAACGGTGACTAGCAGGGTGGTTTGCATAAGGGTGTGGCAGTTACCGCTGCAGTGGCTGGGGGCTGGGCCATTAAGGTGTAGTGTTGGCCCCCTAGACCTGAGTCACTGAACCCCAATAGAAATCCTGCATAACTGAATTTCCCTTATAGGTAATGGTCTGCATGTGTCACTGTTTGCTTTCCTTGGGTTTTTTTTTTGTTTGTTTGTTTGTTTTGTTTGTTTGTTTGTTTTTTTGAGATGGGGCCTAGACTCTCCTCCAACTCAGTATGTAGCTAAGGGTGATAATGAGCTGCTTATTGTCCTTCCCTTAGCTCATTTTGAGTCATAAGACTTCAGGCTTTGAAAAGGGGAGAGTTAGGCCCTGTGACATACTTCTATAATCCCACCACTCAGGAGGCTGAGGCAAGGAGGATTTTGAGTTCAAGGCCGGTTGGGATATATAGTGAGATTTTGTTTAAAAAACAAACAAAACAAAGCAAGAAAACAAAACCCCAACAAGGCAAAATAACAAATCATAGATGGTGGGGTGCATTTTATTTGTACAAAGTAACTAGGACTTGGCTTTCTTTCAAAGAAAGCTGTGTAAGTGGAAGTATATTTTACATGAAATTTCATGGATTTTCTTAAACCTTGTTAAATGTTGGTGTTTTAATTTGATTTTATGGTTTTTGGTGTGTGTTATTTTGTTGTAAAAGCCTTGTACAGCTCTAATCAAGATTAAATGCCTGTGAAACGGTTTCTTTAAAAGGCAACGGGTCACAAGAATCTTGGGTTTGTTCCAGCAAAGAAAGATTGGCTCAGGCAGGGGAAACTCAGTGACATTTCACCACCATAGCGAATAAAAGAGAAAAATTATGTGACTATGTTAAGATGTAAGACAGTAACTTGATAAAGTCAAAATCCACTTACGATTTTTAAAATATTTCTTAGCAAAGTAGAAACAGAGAGTATTGATCAGAGGTGGTGATTCATGCTGTAATTCCAGCATGAGAAGCTGGGAAAACGTTGACATTGAGGACAGCTTGGGCTGCATTGCAAGATTCGATGTGCACATGTGCATGTGTGCTTGGTACCTACGTGTGTCATGTGCTCATGTGTGTGTAAATTTCATTTCTGTAAAAATTTATGTATAAAATATACAAACTTTCTTTTTTAAAAAAGTTTACATTTTATTGTATGTGTATAGGTGCTCTGCCTGCATATATGTCTGTTTTACGCCTGGTACCTGTGACGGCTAGAAAAGGGCATTGGCACTTCTAGAACTGGAGTTACAGATGCTTGTAAGCCACCATGTGGGTGCAGGGAATTGAACTTGGATCCTCTGGAAGAGCAGAAAGTGTTCTTAACCAGTGAGCTATCTCTACAGCTCTAAATTTTCTTTTTAATAAAAATTCACATGTGTTGCAGTCATGTCTGGAAAACACTACCTCCTACAGTTACAAACAATAAAACAAGAAATCCTCCCAACAAATATACTGCTTTGTTTTGAGATGATAAAAGTGTTCCCCCCCTAAGGCTGGGAATTAATGGTGATCATTATCACTGTGTCTTAACTATCTCTGAAACAATCAGGTAACTCTCCCAAACTCACAACTGCAAACAAACTGAGCACAGTGACATCTACCTATAACCCACGAAATTGGGAGGTAGACACAGGAGAACCAGGAGTTCAAGGCCAACATCAACTACACATTAAGTTCAAAGCCAGCCTGAACTACATCAGACTCTGTTTCAAAAACACAGCAAGTAAACAAACAACAAGTGAATAAAATTAAAGTGCAAAGACATGCAAGCATATTAGAATTAAAATTTAAACAAATAAATGGATTTTTTGAAAGATAGTACTAAGTATCATTGGCAGATGGACCACACACACAAATCCAAGTGAGACACACAACATGGGAACTTGATGAGTGATAAAGATAGTATTCCATATCAAGGGGAGAAGATGTACTCTTCAGCAAGTAATGCTGGGGTGAATGCTTACTGTTTCATGAAACATAAAGTTAAAACAGCGCAAGAAAATCAAATGCAAAGGATCTAACCTATATATTAACAATTAATAAACAAAGCCACAAAAGCATTGATAATAATGAAATTAAAGACAATACACCATTTACAAAAGCCTCAAAGAGAATGAAAAATATGATAAAATATGAAGTGTTCTACCCAGGAAGCAGGTCTCCAGAAAAAAGAAAAGCTGATTCAAACAAGTGAGTTTAAGCGTTGGTACATCCAAGTTGTCTGCTTTTTTTTTTTTTTTTTTTTAACTGTAACTGACCTACAGATAATAGTAAGTGAGTTCAAAATGCAGAAAGGATAGAGATGCAAAGACACTCATGACAGAAGAATTGATTCACCAGCTTGAAGTGGAATCTTCTAGTTTCTTTGGAAACTCAGTTGTATCACGTGAATATGTCTTTTGTTTTGGTCCGAGTGTGGGATGTGGGACTGTTTACTCTCTGCACCACCACCACCCCCCCACCGCCCCCTTGCAGAAAACAGCTCCCATGAGCACATGTTGTTTGGCAGCTAAAACTATCTCATAGTTTTTGCTAGCTGGAAAACATCCTTGTGTGAATCCTGAGAAGAGATCATAGAAGCCCACAGACAGTGAGACACTTTTTGCATCTCCTCGCTTTGCTGGCTTTGCTCGCTTTGCTGAGAGAGAAACGCTCCAGAGAACTTTTCATGCTGTTTGGTGGAGTCTTGCCGATTTTGCTGAGTGGTGCCACCGCAGTTGCTGTTGCTTGCTGTTTGCTGCTGCTGCTGCGGTTTACTGCTTTGCTGTTTGACTGGACTGCTCTTACCCTGACGACTGAGATTGGTATATCCCCAAAGAACCCAACGACCCTAATCAACGGGAAGTAGCTAGAAGAGGTCTACAGCCCCTTTCCCTAATAATTTTCTACCTAAGATCTGGGGGTTGGAAGGGAGGTAGAGACATTTAAAAACCTTAAAGTAGGTACTTGAAAAATCTAAGCCTACACCAGATGTCAGCCCTTGCTATGAAAACGGGTCAGTGCCTCCCTGCTAGGGTTTGTCCCCAAAGGTGCATGTACGGAGTCCAAGCTCAGTCCCCACTACGGCAGGTGATGAAACGTTAAGGTAGGCAGGTCTAGGGGAAGGTAATTAGGTGTGGCCCTCCCATGCTGTCTCAGCATGCCAAAAAGCATTATCAGGTGGGTTTGGCCATCTTGGCTTGATCTCCTGTGACCAGTCTCCACACAGACATTTCCCACACAATTCTGTTCCTGTGTTGCCTTCCACCAATGTCTTCATCAGACCCCAGCAGAAGCTGGTGTCATGCTTTTGCTTTTCAGAACGGCAGCCAAACTTTATACTTCTCGTTATAAAGTAACCCAAACTCAATGTTCTCTTTAAGCAACGAAATGGAATAAGATGCTCCCTGTGACAGGAGTATTTGATCTCAACCAGGCCAGCCTGGCTTGTACGAAGGAACAAGCGGTTGAGGAGTCATGGTGTGGGTGCTGAGGCAGCTCAGAGCCGTGAACTTCGTAACCACCTCTTGTCAAAATGTCAAAAGCTTGCGCTGGTCTGACTAAATTCAGGCTGTGTCCTGGTTTGTTTCTCTGGTGCTGTGAATACACTGTGACAAAAGCAACTTGTGGGAGAAAGGGCTTATTAGATCTTACAGGTTAGAGTCCATTATCAAGGGAGGCCAAGGCAGGGGCGCAAGTAGAAGCCTCAGGCAGAAATTGTGGAGGACTGCTGCTCTCTGGCTTCCTCATCGCTGTGCTGACCCTGACTGAGGAAATACTTCCCAGGATTTACCTCAGTGATGCTGCTCTCTTATTAACTACAGGTGATTCTTTGGCCCTGGATAACCAGCATTGATTGTCCCAGTAAAGCAAAGGTTTCACTCATACAGATTTTAAATGCCAAATATCACACAATCAGCTCCCACAGCATTTTTGAGGGGCTCTCAAACCACCCTCGGAACCCTCACTAGCCAGACCTCCGTCACCTGCATGGCTTCAGCATTACCTTCTAGCCTCCCCCCAGGAGCAGCTCGTTAGGGTCTGCATGCTGGAATCTCGGAATGCTTCTACACTTTGTACATTCTTGTATGCCTGGTCACAGATTCTCAGGTAAAAGCTTGTTTTCTTTCTACTCAGGAGTAAGGTCTTAGAAAGAGGCTTCATAAGCAGCGCAGGAAATGGTTTCACACACATGCCCACGCACACACACACGTTGGGGGTAGCTACCAAGAACTCTCTCCCACTGGGGTATAGCTCAATTGTAGGTCTGGTCACCTTTTTGCTTGTTCGCTTGCTTGGTTTTTCTGGTAGGAGGAACTCTGTAGACCAGGCTGGACTGATATTCACTGTGTTGACCAGGCTGCTCTCAAACCTGTGATCCTCCTGCCTCTGCTTCCTAAGTGCTGGGATTAGAGGTGTGAAGCAGCATGGCTGGCCAGGACTAATTTTTTTCAGGCCTCCTTCTCTTCATCTTGGTTTTGTTTCAGTTGTTATTTTTTCTTCCAGCTTATTTTCGTTTTAGGACAAACTCTCAAAGAACTTCCAGCTCCTCGGTGTTCTGTCAGGTGTTGAGCACACACAGCCTCGACAAACTGCAAGTGATTTGTCTCTGCCTTGTTATCTCTTCTCCCTTCTTTGTAAATATTTTCACTAACTGAACAATAGAACTATTATTAAAACCAAGAAACAAGGGCTTTTCAAATATTGAGAATGACAAAAGATAGCTATGTATAATGTGCATGGTTATATATAAGCACAAAACTCAGACCTTTGAACCCCCCTGAACACACACACACACACACACACACACACACACACACACACATGCACCCCTAAAGTCACAAATTTGTTGTCAATAACTAGGTGGTGGCACACGCCTGTAATTGTATCACTCCGGAGGTGGAGGCTGGATGATCAGGAGTTTGAGGTTACTCTGGACTACACTACGTATGACCCAGTCTAAAACAAAACAGTAAAACTCTCAGACACCTCTTGAGACCTAAAGAGCACTACAAGCTATCAGCCTGGCCTTTGCTCCTTAATTACTGAAGTGACATCATCTATTTGCATGACCTGTGACATCCAGTCCAGGCAGATGGTGCATTAGCTGATGTGTTCATTCAGAAGTGGTCTGAATAGAGGACCATGTCATTACAGACCACTGGGGTCTTCCTGACCTGAATATCTAGCATCAGAACTGAAAGAAGTATGGGACCACAGGATCCTGAGCCTCCTGTCTGCGCTTCGTAAGTACTAGATTGTAGGGGTGCAGTAATATATGGGTTTACACAGTGCTGGGGGCTGAACGCAAGCCTTCCTACATACCAGGCAAACACGACTAAGACACACAGCCCCCGCCCCACCCCTGAGATACTGTCCCTCTTCTGAGACTCTCCACGGAACAGAAGAGGACTTCTGGACATCTTGGGGCTGTCCCCGGTGCAGTTGGTGAAGAAAGCAAGGCTGCCTAGCCAGAGATACAAAGCTGGTCACACCTCTGCTGGCTGAATATCCGAAGTAACTTGGATAGCCCTAAAGTAGGACAATCTATTCAAATTCATGCTACTCCAAGCCAAGAAGGTTCCTCCTGGAGCAAAACTTGAGGACCACCTCCAGAGAGTCAAACCAAGAGACATCATGTCTGTAAATGCCAGGGTCCAGGCAATGTAAAGCCTAGAGAGCTCACTATTAATCCCATCTGGACCACAGAGCACTGTAAAATTCCACAGATTTCCTTTGCATCCGTTAAAGTCTGTAGGAATCAGATTTTCTATTTGCCCTCAGAAAGAAATTGGACACTTGGTTCATTGAAAGTTATCTGACATCAAATGTCAAGACCAACCATGAGAATTGCTAATTTACTGCCCAGGCCTTTGCATTCACTGGCTTTTCTTCTCAGAGCCATAATTCCAAATAAAAAAGAATCTACCAAACAGCTCCAGGGCCAGATTGTATGGTTGTTTTAAAAACACATTTTTCATTTTCTTTCCTCCCTACCTCAGCTTTTAGTTTCTTTTTCGAGTCAGGGCTCATGCAGCCCAGGCTAGCCTTTAACTCATTATGTAGCAGAGGATGGCCGTAGTTTCCCAGTTCTTCAACTTGTACCACCCTCTTGCTGGGATCACAGGTGTGCCCTGTTTCTGGTTTATGTAGGGCTGGGATGGGGTTTCCATAGCTAGAGAAGCATTTGCCCACTGACCCCCAGCCGGAACCCTGATCTCTCTCTCTCCTTTGGGACAGACGTTCTCTCCGATTACTTCACTGTAGAGCTAAGGATGGCAAGTGTGGAGGCTCAGTGGAACTGGTGCCTGCTCTGCTCACCAAGTCTGAGGAAAAGGAAGGGTTTGCCTGGAGGCAGGATCTGTGCTGTGACAGAAACTCAGGGCACCAAAACTCCTGGAGACAAAGAAAATTAGGCTTAAACTTTAGAACTATATTCCTTCATTCTTCAGATAACGCACATGAAAACACGTAATGATTCAACACTCAATAAAGACCCACGGAACTTACCAACGGCATTTCTACTGTCAAGAAAATTTGAGCCATCTTTTCAAGCTACAGATTAGAAGTGTGTGTTTGTGTGTGTGTGTGTGCATGTAATGTGCATGTGTGTGTGTGCATGAGTGCGCAAATGTGTACATGTATGTGCCTGTGTGTATTTAGGGGCACGTGTGCGTGCATGCAGAGGTGCAGATGTGTATGTGTGCATGCATGCCTCTGTGCGCGTGTGCACGTGGTAGAGGCTTTTGCAGCTATGGTGGTACTAGGTGTGCTCTTAGACATACAAATAGGGAACAGCAGCCGACCCCTGACGGTCAGGCCATCTGTGTTTTGCTCTTATTACAGGTTCACAGCTTTAAAGTGGACGCTGGGTGCTGGGTGTCTCTGTCCTAGTTTTCACTGCGATGGAGGCTTTATATGCTAGATTCTTCATTGTTATGACAAAATCCTTGGCAGGGACAATGTAAAACAGGAACTGACTGGCCCTTTGTTTCTGATGTTTCAGTCCATAGTCCCTGCTTTTCTGACTTGGAGTCGGTGTGAGGCAGCTCATGTCATGACTGAGGAAGCAGAGAAGGGAAGAGATTTAGGGCCAAGTATAACTTCAACAGCTCTGTCCAGTTGAGCTCTAATTTCTATACTGTCCACCACCCCCAGAACAGTGCCATGACTGCTGGGGACCAAGCACGAGCCCATGAGGACATTCATAGTCAACCAAACCAAAGCGTTGCAGCATCTGGATAGTGTTGGTTTCTCTGGGATCTAACAGCACATACCAGCTTTTAAATGCTTCTGCCAAAAAGAAACACACTCTTCACTCATGCTTGATTAACCAAACTCACATTTGCCGTTCTTGAGGACGGACTGAAGCTGGAAGAAGAGATCTGAATACTGGTGAATAGCTGAAATACCCAACAAAAAGATTCACTCTTTATTTACTTTCATATGTGTGTGATATGTGTTCCTGTTTGGGTGGGGGCTCATGTGTGGTGTGCACATATGTGTGCATGGGGATGGCAGAGGTTGACATCAGGTGGCGCCTGGCCTAATCGCTCTCCTTGTGTATTGAGGCAGGGTCTCTCCCGTGAACCCAGAGCTCACTGGCTCTGCTTGCCTAGGCAGCCAGCTTGCCCCAGGGACCCGCTGCTTCTGCCTTTGAGCTCTGGGAAGACAGGAGGGTCACTGCATCGACGCAGCCACACTTCCATTTTCACTGTTGTTTGACAGGGACTTCCCCACTGGACCATCCCCCAGCCCTCACCTCCATGTTCAAGGCCTTCCACCTTTCTGAAGTGTTGGCATAGCCAAGGCAAGTCAGTCTCTATCCCCCAGCCACGGGGCCAGCTTTAGGGCACAACCTGCGCACAGAAGGACCTCTCCACTGGGGCTTAGAGCTTGGAAAGCTTCAAGAATCGTGTCTTCGAATTTGAATTCTGTGAAGGAAGGGCAACAGGACAGCAGAGCACGTGCGTGGAAAGGGGAGAAACTGAAGCCTGCTTGCTCTCTCCTGTTCCCTGACCCTCTGCATACAGTAGTCACAAAATCTCTTCATCACAGAACTCCAGTGGACTGCAATGCCTAGACACTCAGCAAGAAAGCTAGTACAGGATATGAGTGTTATTTCTACTGCTGCACCATAGTGGAACCAGCTCCTTCCTTGAACCCAGAAGACAACGGTCTCCGAAACACTGATGAGTGAGATATACTACCATGTCTTTTCTTTTAAATTTAAAAAACACATCATTCATTTATTTACTTGCTTATTTACCTGTCTGTCTGTCTATTTGTGAGGGCATGGGTAAGGAGGAGTAGGTGGGGAGTGTGTGCCATGGGACATGTGCGGAGGTCAAAGGACAACTTGCAAGAGTCGGTTCTCCTCCTCCAGCGTGTGGGTCTTGGGGCTCAAAGTCAGGCCACCAGGCTTGCAGCCACAGAGCCAGCTCTTGCTCAGTGTCAGATGACCAGGCTCGTCAGAAATAGACAAAGGGAAGAGAAGACAGCCATCTGTCCTCTTCCTTTGAGTCCTTCCTTATTTATTGTAAGTTGAAAGTTGAGTCTGACTCCATAAGTCAAGATCTGAAATAAAAACAGCAGAGTTGGCTCGGTGCACCTTCCAGTGTTAATGTGAAGTAAATACACACGCACATACAAGCTATGGGAGGTGAACTGTGTAATCTTAGCGATTCTTCATGAATTAGCGTGTGTGTCTGAAACTGATGTTAGAAGAGATGAATGATAATTTTTACACTAATAGCTTGAAATTTTCCTTTCTCTTTACTTGAAATGGCATTACACAGCAAGAGAAAAACACCATGACAGTTTGAAGGACAGAAAATGGAAGATTTATCCTTGAGTTACTTTTAGCCTACTTTTGTTTTTGTATTCTGTTTATTTATGTATTTGTGCATGTGTGTGCCACGTGTGGAAGTTCGAGGGCAGTTTGCAAGAATCAGTTCTCTCCTTCTGCCACATGAGTCCTGGGATCAAACTCAGCTTGTCAGGCTTGACAGGAAGTACCTTTGCTCACCTTGATGCCTCCTGCCCACCTGCCCCCCTTTTTAAAGACAGCCTCACATAGCCCAGGTTGGCCCTGAATGTATAGAGATCTTTCTGCCTCTGCCTTCCGAGTACTGGGATCCCAGTCATATAACAGCAGGCATGGTTCTGTGTTTTAGACCTTCCTGTTTTGAGAAGGAGTCACACTGTGTAGACCAAGCTGGCCTTGAGTTCGTAATCCTCCTTCCTCTGCCTCCCAAGTACCAGACTTATAGGTGTATACACCATGCCTTGCTGTTTTTACTGCTTCAAGAACTACCGGCCTTGTGCTTCCATTCTGTGCTGGGTTCTGCCTGGTCTGCCATTGCAGGCATGTGCTGTAAAAGACGACTTACTGGGGACATACAGCGTGAACTCAGAGGGACCTCAGAGGTCATTTCACCACCACATTTTCAAACTCCCTTTTCTGAGTCATGACGTCTTTGTCTGGGTGAAAGTCTCAAATACAAAACAGATCAGTGCTGCCTGCTTTGGGGAGGAGGGTATGGAACCCTGCCCACCCAGCCCCTCCATCCCATGATCCCACAGTTCTGAGGCAGAAATGGGAAGGCCTCCATGAAGTGACAAGGGCTCCCACTAAGACTGTACATTATCGCACAGATCATGGTGACATATGTATGACATCATGGAGATCTGGTGATGGTTCTGTACCCTGCAGCTACAGGATAACGAAAGGTCTCACAGAGTCAAGCTGGTCCTAGGCATTGCCAGACAATCAGCTCATTTTGTTTTAGACCTCAGAAGATCTTTTTGACAATAGGTAAGTAAGTAAATAAATAAATCTCTCCCATGAATTTAGTAGAATAATTAAAATTACTATTACCTAGGTACTTTACAGTCGCAATATCGTCTTCTAATGTTGAGGTCATGAGTTAAAGCCCAAACTCTGACTGCATATTGTAGCACATGCCTATAGTCCAGCTCTCAGGAGGAGGTAGGGGCTCCCTGTGAGGTCAGGGCCAGCCTGGTCTACAGAGCAAGTTCCAAGACAGCCAGAGCTACATGGAAAAACCCTACCCCAAAAAACAAGAACCCAAACTGTGCCAGAGAGTTTATTTTTCTCCAGTATGATAAAATCAGGTCCTGAACCTGTCTCACAGATGGCATGCAGCTCAGTTACAGCCAGCAAGGAAGGCCTCTGTCCTGCCAGGAATGTGGCTCTGGGTGGTTCTGACTTCTGATTCTATGCCAAGACCCTTGTACCCAGAGTGGAGAACTGCTGCCTCCAGGGGCCATTACACATCACCCCTCTCCTAGATTCTGTTCCCTTCTCAAGGTCAGCCAGCACCCGAGCACACTCCATCCTCTGTCTAACCTTTGATCTCTTGATTTAACTCTGGAGGAAATCACTCCTCAGCCCCCTTGACTTAAGCCTCTTCAGTGCATTAGGAGTGTCACAGCAACCTGGGAGATCTCTTGTCTCAGCTGCTCTTGTTTTACACCCTCCTTTCTCTACGGCTTCCTTTCTCAGCTTTCCTCTCTGAGAAATTGCTGTTCTGTGGCAGTCCTCTGCCTCCCGCCCTCCTCCTGCTCTTTGCTCCTATGGGTAATATTCTTATTATAACAACACAGTGGACCTCAGTGGAGTTTCAGAAGGACAAGAAGTAACTTGACACTTATTTCCCCATCAAGATTTTCAGGGCTGGCATGTAGCTCATGGCTAAAGCACTTGCCAATAGCAGGGCTGTGCATTTAATCTCCAGTGCCATAAAAATCATTTATTGAGTTGACTTATTTGCTTTTAATATTTTTCTGACTTTTTTCAGCTCTTGGTGAGCTAACCCAGGGAGTTAGGGTGCCCAGTGATCAGTCACTAATTAGCATTGTCAACTTGACACAGCCTAGAGCCTAGTTCTCAACCTTCGGCTCTCAACCCCTTTTGGGGGTTGAATGACCCTTTCACAGGGGCTGCATATCAGATATCCTGCATACCAGATATTTACATTCCAGTTCATAACAATAGCAAAGTTACAGTTGTTAAATAGCAGTGAAATAATTGTGCGCTTGGGGGTCACCACAGTGTGAGGAGCTGTATGAAAGGGGTCACAGCTCTACAGTCAGCTGAGAAGGAAGTCCCAACTGAGGGACTGACTGCCCAGCTCAGACTGGCCTACGGGCACATCGATAGGGATTTCTTGATTGTTAGTTGATGCAGGAGAATTTGGCCCACTGTGGGTGACACAATTCCCTTGGCGGGTAGCTCTAGGCTGTTATTAAAATCTAGACAAGCATGAGCCTGCCACATGCCTGGGCTATGACCTGAAAGCATAAGACAAACCCCTTCCTCCCTAAGTTGCTTTTGGTCAGATTGTTTGATCACAGCAACAGAATGAAACTAGAATTGTCACAAAATCCAACTCACGCCAGGACTTTTGAGTTTGTCTCACACCCAAGAAGAATAAAAACTGAAGGCAAGGAGGGAATAGAGCAAACATATTTTATGAAGGAAAACTGAGAAAGAACAGCTGAGTATGGTAGCACTTCCAAGGGACAAATGCCAACATGCTGCCTGCCCAGTGGCCTAGTATGGGTTTCTAGTTGTTGGGACACGTCATTTCTGAATGCATCACAGGCCCGGCCAACAGGGAGTCCATGTACCCTGTGCAAGTTTCCTCTGCCCGGCTGCACAAAAACTCTTGTGTCACTCATCCAGTCAGCGTACTAGCTGTGTGTGCTGTGTGACTAGTGATCTACTGTGGACCCCATTCAGGATTCTCTGTAGGCCATCCTCTGTACACATGGCCTCAGTGTGTAAGTGCACTTACACACTGAGGCCATGTGTACAGAGGACAAAATTGTTCACAGAAAGCCAGAAAAATGATCAAATGCTTAATTATCTTTTCAGTTCAGATACTATCTTCAAATTCCCTCTCCCTTTCATGTGTTTAATTCTGTTGTTCTCATTCTCACACACCATGTATTGGCTTAAGTTCAATAAAAATTAGATTGGATCAAAAAATGCATGGCTTGTAGCTTTCTGAACATTGCTTCTTTTTTTCATTATAGTGAATATAAGATTTTTATTTCTTGTTTCCTTTTTTTTTTTTTTCTTCCCATAGAAAGTAGAACATCTTTTCCCCTGGAGCAAGTCACAGAAACTAAAACCACCTGGCCCAGCAAGGCTGTGAATCCAGAACCACGGCTCTCCCTTTGTCCCTTTGTCCTTGAAGACCCTCATGGCAGAGGGGCCCTGCCTCAGGCCTGGATGAAAAGAATGCTACACAGACTCTAGGCAGGCAGGTCCTGCTAGGCTCCTGCTATGTTTGCTGCCATAACATTACTCTCTTTAGTCACTTCAAACTGCTCATTCCTCAACAAGTCTAAGCATAAAATGGACCTTTCCATTTCCATTTCTGACGTTCCTGTGTCCTATGCAACTTGTGACATTTCCTCTTACTAACTGGAGTTTGACTATAGAACTGCTGCTCATGAGTGCGTGCGTCACAGGTGAGAGGAATCACCACCTCACGAAGACAGTGGGTGTTTCCCTCACCCATGCTTTTGTCCTCTTCCCTTTCAACACACATGCACATGCACTCGCACACACACACACACACACACACACACAAACACAAGTGCACTCTTGCATTCACGCATACTTGCCCCCCACACACACACATGCTTCAGAGCCCTGTGAAGGAGAACTCACGGAAAGAAGCTGTGTGTGCAAAGACTGATGCACAAGTTAGAATTAGTGTTGTGGAGAGGTGGGAATGTTGTAGATTCTGAGTTTAATTACAATTCATGGTGGGCTAGCATTAGCCCCTCAGTATGTCTACCCTGCCTCTTTATCAGACCTAACGGCCTGTGATTAACAAATAAAAAGCCTTTCAAAATTATTACCCTAGCAGACTGCCAGTTTCCACCAACCCCGGAGCTAAGACTATCACCAGATAACATCCCCCATCTTGCTACAATCTGCCTCTCTGATCTTTCCACCAACGTGTTTCCAAAAACGCCTTGACTTATAACTCTTAATTCTGTTACTATAGTGCTTCTATGCAGGAACATGGAACCTAGCGACCTCTCGGGAGTGGACAGTGTTAGATTATTTAAAAGCAGCTGTAGGGAACAGAAAGCAGAGAGGCTTGGTCTGGCCTTAAGTGGGGCCATGTTTGTTCACAGTGAGGGGGAAACAGCTTGTCACCCGCCTGTGTGGGTGCCCAAGACACCCATGGGGAACACGGGACATGGCCTGTGACAAGAGGAAACGGGCAGAAAGGATTTCTGTAGTCTGTAAGGGAAGCAGGAAAAGGTAGTCTTCCGTGGAGATTCTCTCTTTCTCTCTGTCTCTGTCCTTCTCTCTCTGTCTCTCTTTCTCTCTCACACACATCATTAATCGCCTATAGCTCTGCATCTAGGATTGCATCCCCTGAGATTTCTCTTGTTCATGTTGGCATGTCGACTGGTGTCATTGTGAAGGTCTTGATTAGGTGACCACATTGTTAAGATTTCATGGGTATAACTATCGTATATAGAAGTCACAGCATCACCTATATAGAAGGCACAGTGTCACATATGTAGAAGCCACAGTGCCATGTATACAGAAGGCATGGTATCAGGTATATAGAAGGCACAGAGTCACATACATAGAAGGCACAGTGTCCTGGTTCTTGACTTTTTAACATCATTCTGCCCCCTCTTCTGGGATGTCCCTTGAGCCGTAGATATAGGGATCCCCTCATGTTTCCATGGCTCAGTTTTGTTTGTTTTATTGTGGCATACTGAGTTTAATTTGGGCTGCTTATATGAGCACGGGTAGGAACATTTATTTGATGTAGGATGAGAATTTTCTTTGTGTGTGTGCGTGTGTGTGTGTGTGTGTGTATATATATATATATATATATATATATATATATATATATATATGCCTGTGTGCCTATTTGTATATGTGTTTATCTGTGTACATGTATGTGAGTCTAAGTACATTTATACATGTATGTGTGTCTGTGTATACATGTATGTGTGTGTACTTGTATGTGTGTAGGTCAGAGGCATTTCAGGTGTTGCTTCTCTCCTTGCACTCAGGATGTCAGGCTTACTGGCAGCAGTGATTACCGTGTGTGTGTGTGTGTGTGTGTGTGTGTGTGTGTGTGGCGGGGGGTCAGAGGCCTTTCAGGAGCTGGTTCTCTCCTTGCACTCAGGTTGTCTGGCTTACTGGCAGCAGTGATGACCTGCTGGGCCATCTCACCAGGTCCATGGATGGACAACTTAACAGTGATACCACATTGAGAAAAATGCTCCCCTCCCTCAGCAACTCTTAAGTCTCAGTTGCTCCTTGTCCAGGAGTGTAGAAACTTATAAGCCTCACCTAACATAGCAGAGTATTGTCAGCCCATCTTGTGCAGGTCTTGTAGGTAACTCTAGCTGTTCAGAGTTTCTCAGTTTGTGAGCACAATGCTGTTTCATCTCAGAACGTGGCATTTCCCAGAACGCCCCATCCTTGGCTCTTGCATTCTTTCTACATCTGTTCATTTGAGTTTTGAGTTAGCTTCTCCCTACATAGCCCTCCCTGGCCTGGAATTCACCATGCAGACCATGCTGGCCTCAAACTGGTGTGATCCTTCTTGCCTTTGATCGCTGGCTGGGATTATAGTGTGCCACCCATTCGGCTGAGCTCCAGGTTTAAGTGGAAGACCGAAGCAAGAGCAAGAGTCTGTATCACTCAGCGGCCTGCTCTGTGGTCTCACTGATCGCTGTCTCCATTTAGCTCTGCAAGGTGGCCCTCAGAAGTCGGTACTGCTGGAGCAATCCTGCTGATCTCTGGAGATGGCTGGCTGTGTCTCCAGAGGGCAGTCTCACCCTCGTGGATAATTGCTCCACCTGCTGGTGGAGAGTCTGTTCCTAGAGGCTCTGCTGATCTAAAAACCAAGGTGCCCCAGGTTTTGTGTAAGGACTTGACTCTGCCTTCAGCCAGGATGAGACAGGCTAGGTTAAGGGACAGGCACTCCTCGGTGACTACCACGCAGAGGCAAGCAGGAGGCCGAGGCAAGGTGAATCAGATGACGCAGAATAGAGAGTGATGCCAGGCTCTAGTTACTGTGGTGATTTGAATGAAAACGCCCCGTGGACTCACCAGGAGGGGCACTGTTAGGAGGCGTGGCCTCGCTGGAGTGGGTGTGGCCTTGCTGGAAAACGTGTGTCATTGGGGTGGGCTTGAGGTTTCTGAAGCTCACACCAGGCCCAGTGCTGCTCCTCTTCCTGATGCCTGTGGATCCAGGTGTAGACCTCCCCACTGCCTCTCCAGTATCATGTCTGCCTGCATGCTGCCATGCTTCCTGAGTTGCCATGGTGCTTATTCACAGCAATAGAAACCCTCACTAAGACATTTCTCTGTGGGCCCAAGGGGTGAGGAGACGTTGTCTTTAGTAAAAAGTTTCTAAGTGTGTGTTATGGTAGGGAGGAAGGAAGGGAGGGAGGAAGGAAAAGGACCCATTCTTACCACCGTCGGTACCTGTAAAATCAAACGCTTACTTAGCCTGTGACTTCAGGACAAAAGGGGAGAAGGAGCTGAGTCCTGAATGGATGTGTCTCCTCAGGAGGGAATAGAGGTGCAGTAGCCACCAGTGGATGGGAAGCTGCTAACATTTCTGTGTCGGAAGCCATGACCTTGAACACTAGGTGTGGAGTCAGGAAAGGATTTCCCACTGCTGCCTATGCAATGGAAGCATTTCTGTAAAACCAAGAGGCTGAACCCGAGCTCCCCAGAAGCTAGAGTCGATCTATCAGACATTCACTGTAGATCTAGGTTTTAAAGTTAAAAAATTTCTCACTATATGAAAGTATTTTGACTTTTGATTTATGAATTTGTTGGGAAAACTGGGAAGAAAATACAAAGTGTGCTTCAGACACTTCAGAGTTTTAGATCCTCATCAGAGCCCAGAACCTGAAATCTCCAGACAGTATTTGAGCCTCAGCCTATGACTGTACTGTTGAATGACTGGGCTTTCAGGAATCTTAAAATTTCTGGACTTTGTTCCATCGTGTCTTTCTTGTTCCACTAGGCTAAAGTACGTTAGAAAAAGGGTATGCAGATCAGACCCTATAGCCCAAATCAGGCCACACCTCCCCGCCCCCATCTCTGGGTCAGAGATTTAAAAAACAGTTTGTTTTGTGACCTGACAGTTTTCAAATTTTGATACTGGTCTCCTCCATGCTCTCTGTGACGTAGGCTGTACAGAACTGAATTATGATGTGAAACTTCTTGCCGCTCCTCTAAGGCTATAAAAAGTAAACATTCTCCTTCGTTTTGGGGAATTGGTCTAGAGACTCCTGGGTGGGGGTTTCTCTGTGGGTGCCCTGAAGGCTGTTCTGTTCCTCTCATAGGCACCATCCTCTCTCATGCTCTGTCTCTCTGTCTCTCTGTCTCTCTCTGGCCCCCCTTTGGGTTTTAAATGGAAGCGTTCTCTTTCCTTTAAGGTTCCATCATGCTTAAATTTTATATATTGAATTGTTTCTGTTTCTTTCCCTCCCATCTAGAGGACCTACCATGACCTTGAGGTCTTTTCATTATGATGAAGCTCAATTATGATGAAGGGAATTGTGGGTCACCTTCCTTTCAGGACCAATAGCTGCTGTTTTCTTCTTTTATCATTACAGCAGTATAGTGCTAGCAATTAGGATTCTCACACAATGAAAACAGTAAAGGTTTGCTGGAGAGTCACTTTATGCCAGGCCTCTTCTCAGTGCTTTAGAAGCAGTTTGTCCTTGTAGGCAGCTCTCTCTCAGAACTACAGAAGGGCCAGCAAGACGGCTCAGCAGGTAAAGGCTCCTGTCACCAAGCCTGGAAACCTGAGTTCCACCCTGAGGCCCACACAGTGGAAGAAGGGAACTGACTGCTGAAAGCTGTCTCCGAGTTACACAGACAAACTGTGGTGGTTTGAATGGCAGTGCCCCACACACACTCAGATGTGTGAATGCGTGGTCCCCAGGTGGTTGCACTGTTTGAGGAGGCTTAGGAGGTGTGGCCTTGCTGGAGGAAGTGTACCATGGGGGGAGGGGGAGGGCGGATGAGTGAGTTTTGAGGTTTCAAAGTCTTGAGCCCTTTCCACGGAGCCCTCAGCTTCTGCTCCAGCTGCCTCTGCTCTATCATCATCAATCTAACCCTCTGGGGCCGTGAGTGCTAACAAACTCTTTCTTCTACAAGTTCCATCAGTCATGGCACCAGAAAAGTCACACTCACACACACACACACACACACACACCTAAATTATTTTTTTTTTTAAAAAAAAAAAGAACCCAGAAGTCAAAAAGAGTAAAAAGGAATGAATGAGTAAAATCTCATTTTACTAAAGAGGAACTGGACTCAGAAGTACTCATCCTTACTTCATCCTGTCCATTTTCTCTGAGTTCATACTTTCTCTCACTTTTTAAAAAAATATTTATTTATTTTATGTATATGAACACTCTGTTTTCATGCACACCAGAAGAGAAAATTAGATTCCATTGCAGATGGTTGTGAGCCATCATGTGGTTGCTGGGAATTGAACTCAGGACCCCTTGGAAGAGCAGTCAGTGCTCTTAACTGCTGAGCCATCTCTCCAGCCCCTTCCTCTCACTTTTAAAATTTATTTCTATTATGTTCTTTAATTACACTTCTGTGTGTGTATCAGTGCACAAGTGTGCAAGTACCTGTGTAAGCCAGAGCTTCAGAGCCCCTGGAGCGAGAGTGGCAGGCAGCTGTGAGCCATCCAACGCTGGAGGTGGAATCCACACTCCGGTCCTCTGCAAGGGCAGCGAATGCCCCTAACCACTGAGCCATCTCTGCCCGCTCTGTTCCCTCTTTAAAAGGGATCCTTCCCCATGTGAATCAACCTCCTCCTATGGCTGAAATTTCCTTTCACTTTCCTGGCTCACTGGTACCCAAGGTGTATCTTCCCTCCTGAAGCCACGGAGAGACAGAACCACAAAGTGGAGGAACTAAGACCGGAAAACAGGTTTATGTGGAAGGATGTTCTGCTCCCATGCACTAGGAAGCAGTCGGGAGGCGGAGGAGATTCTCAGGAGATGTTGAGGAGTACCCCAAGAACCATTGTATGTACGGGGGAGTCTAAGTACCAGGCTCTAGCACCACACTCATCAGCTCTGTCACCTGTGTGGGGCAGCAGCATATTAAGCTTCTCATTCATCATCATGTCTAGTTGTGTCACCAACAGTCCGGCATATGAGAGACATGCACACCTGTGTGGGACCCCAGCCATCTAACTCCTGATTCCTCAGCTCTGGTTATGACACCTGCATCCAGCAGTCCATGACACAGCACACGACACACACACACACCTGTGTGGGATAGGGTTGCATCAAGACAAGGCCCGTCTGGTTACCAGCCGGAGCACACACACTGTTAGGCAGGTAAAGGTTCCCTGCGGGAAGGTAGTATAGGCATACATCGTTTTACAGAGGCAAAATGAAGACAGCAAAAGCAGACAATGAATGCCTACAAAGGCCTTGATTGTGGAGAATTAGAAAGTTGCAGACCCAGAGCTAAGCTATTTTGGCTACCTTTTAGCTGCCTTTGTAGGCATTCATTGTCTGCTTCTGTATTCTAATATTCTCTTGGAATATATAGACCACATGCTTCCGCCAAAGGCTCAGAATGCCAACAGAAAGCGTGTGAGGCCCAAAGCAGAGCTTTCCTCACTTGCTACACCCAGCTGCTGGATATTCACGTCTGCATTTGGAAAAGGCCATGGTCTGTGACCTTCTTTTGTTCTGTAACTGGTAACACTTCATGAAACTGTTACCATATTGGAACACAGTATGTGGGCCAAACTGATTGCATGTTCCCGGGCCATGGTCGTTCATATTTGGCTCCAAATAATCTGTCTCTCTCTCTTTTCTTTGTGGTGAGAGCCTTGTTTTGGCATTGAAAAGGTTCTTGGTGGCTCGGGGCTTCTGAGGGAGGAGAGAGCAGTTCCTGCAGTTGCTGAGCAGCGTCATGCCTGAGCCAAGCCTTGGAGCCAGCACGTGGCTCCCCTGCTTGCGGAGCCCGACTGCCTTCCATCCGCACCTCTGAGGGCGGCCTTTTGAACACTGAGAACATTAGACTCTTATTTTTTAAATTGACATTTAAGTTGTTAAAGTAACAAAATAAAAAAAAACCTAGTCATTAAACGTTAAAATTCAGTTTACAGATGATAATAGCCCATGCAACACTCTAGGAAATTGTTAATAATCTCTCTAAAATGGACTGTGATTGCTGAAATGGCCTTTGATTACATTTTATATTATTTACTGGCTTTGTAAATTAAGCCCGTTTAAATATTTCAAACGCATTTATACTTTTAATGGATTCTATCTCAAGAAATGGTATTCTCTAATAAATAGGAGTAGAGATCTTAAGTTTTGGAAATCTAATAAAAATTAAACTCCTAGCTGAGCAGTACACCTTTAATTCCAGCACTTGGGAGGCAGAGGCAGGTGGATGTCTGAGTTCGAGGCCAGCCTGGTCTACATAGAGAGTTCCAGGACAGCCAGGACTACACAGAAAAACCCTTTCTTGAAAAACCAAAACAAACAAAATTAAACCCCTAAACATGGAGAATTTTATCTTCTTTTGACTGTTTGAATATTGTAAGCAAACAGTAAAATGTCAATCAGAAGTCACAAATCTAAACAATCTCTATTACATATTTTATTATGTGTTTATTATTTATTAATATGTGAAATACTCCAAAGACTCAAATTCTTGAATACAACTACCACATGTATAGAGTATTTCTAATATTTTAATTTGACTTTTTTTATTTCTCATTCACTAAGGAAACAAATACCCCATCCTAAACAATGTTTGTTTTCCTTCCCCTGGGTATTTTGTCAGAGTTCTTCATGAACTAAAGATATTTTTAGGGATTCGAAGGCTGTGGCTCTTGGACCGCAGAAGGCGGTCCATCAGCTATTTGGGACTCTCGTTGGATGACCCTTTCGAGGGGGTCTCATATCAGATATTTAGATTATGATTCATAACAGCAGCAAAATTACAGTATGTAGCAACAAAAATAATGTTACGGTTGTGGGGGTCACCAAAACATGAGGAACTGTGTTAAAGAGTCACAGGAAGGTTGCGAACCGCTGCTCTTGGGATTGTAGAAGGGCACAGACAAACTGCTTATTGGTTCTAATATACCCGGGGAAGTCTGTTGTGTTTTACATTTCTTCATTTCTTTAGATATTCAAATGTCTCTGTATCTGATGGAGCCACATCTTAGTTGGATAATCAAAATAATATCTCCTTTAGTTTTAGCTTTATCTTAAAGCATGGTTGGTGATTACAACTTCCAAGGTCATTCTGGTCACCTCTAGGGGCCATGAGGAGGAGACCAGCAGGGAAGAGAGGAGTTCAAATGCTACATGGGACTCTACAGAGACTGGATTGTTTTTCTCAAATTCTGCTGAACATGACAACTAAAAGTGTGACATTGGGTTGGATTTGTAGTAGAAGCAGTGGTGTGGGTGATGGCTACAAAGAACATTTTAAAAGCTGGACTCAGTGGTACCTCAAAGCCCTACCTGCAGCAGACCACATATAGTCCAGTCTCTGAGCAATGGTATAGTTTCCCCATCCATGGTAACAATCAAATGTGGACAGTTTCTGTTCTGTTCAAGTATATTCTGGGTGCATCTGGTTTACGAAGAACAGAGGGCTAATCTGACCTGAACTAGTTTGGGTATGTGTCTAGGAAGGCAAAACCATTTCCTCTTGTAATCTTTTAAAGAGAATCTCCTATTTGCTATTCTAAGCCTGTGCACACCTGGGTGTGTATAATATTGAAATAAAATGCATTATGGGAAAGGACAAATGCAATAAAAAAAAAAAAAAGACTGTATAACTTGATCTAGCGAACCAAACAGTGAACCATCCAGACTTAGCGACAGTAAGCAGTATCTTCTTGTAGGAGGAATCTTTTGTGTCTGTATAAAAGCATCACCTGTCAACAAAAAACTAATGGCCTATAGCTGAGGCAGGAAATAGGAGGTGGTACATCCAGCAGGCAGAGAGGGTTCAGGAATAGAGCCAGGCATGGGAGGTTTGTCCGGCAAGATGTGGGGAGAACAAACGCATGATCCCTGAGAGGAGGTAACCAGCTACTTGGCAGAATATAGGTTAGTATAAACGGTTATCTTAAGTTATGAGGTAGTCAGAGAACGTAGGTCATATACCTACATTTGAAAATAATGTTTTGAGTCTCATGAGTCATTATTCTGGGAGCTTGAGGCCAGGAAGAAAACACCCACAATATTGCCTTCCCTTAGACTCCACAGAAAGAAGGCTCTGGCTGTGTGTCCCCAGGGCTATGTGGCCAAATTAGTCTTGACTCTCTTTAGTCTGCACTATCACTTTGCTTCAAATCAAGTTACCTTGTCCTTTTGCAAATCTGTGTGGGATTTAATTTTCAGTTCTTTGGAAAAGAGGTCAAGACCTTGGAAACACCCAGCCCCTGACCACTGGTAACACTTGAAAGGAGAGACAAGGAACAAATTAAAAGAGCAGGACACTGACATGTTCCTATGTATATTAAAGTATTATACTAATGGTGAATTTCTTTAACAAATGGTGTTGGAGAAAGCAGACTCACATGTAGAAGAATGAAACTACATCTATATTTCTCATTCTGTACAAAACACAGTTCTAAATGGGTCAGAGGATTCAGTGTGAGACCAGAAACTCTGAAACTGTTAGAGAAAAGGTTGGAAAAGAAACATCAGAACGTAGGCAAAGTCACTTGGGATAGAGCAGTAATCAGCAGAGAGGAACTCATGGAATTAAAAAGCTTCCTGGTTTGGCACCCCCTTGGTGGCTCACTACTGCCGGTAACTCCAGTTCCAGGGCAGTCCAGTCCCGTATCTGTAGATACTGCATCCATGTGGTATGGATACATACATGCATGCAGGCAAAATACCCATCCTCATTAAGTAAATAATCTGGACAGAAAACAGTTCATCAGGTGAAGAGACAGATAACAGATGAGGTAAAACTTTTGCTAATAATTCATCTGACAGACATAGATACAGATAACTAAAAAAAAAAAAAAGAGAAAAACAAACAAACCCCCAAACAACAAAACAGAACAAGAACCAATCTAATTAATAAGTGGACAAACAGTTCCCTGAAGTAGAAAAGAAAAAAAAAAAAAAAAGACCAATAATCTGATGAGAAACTGGGAATGCATGGACTCTTGAAACCTGAAAGCTCATTCCCAGTGATGTATTTCTTCCAAAAAGGCTAAACCTCTAATTCTTCCCAAACAGTTCCACCAACTGGGGACCAAGCTTTGAAATATCTGAGCCTAAGGGGACCATTCTCGTCTACAGCACCTCAAGAGTGAAAGAGCGCTGTGACTCACCTTCAAACACCCTGGGAAAATGTGTACATAAAGAGAGTGGTAGCTCAGTTCAGGCAATATAGGCTGGCCTACAGGATAAGAGTTGCCTTTTTCATCCTTATTAAGCTAAGTCAGGCAAACTCTTTCAATTTTTGGGATAGGGTCTCGTTAAAGGCAAAACAAACAAACAAACAGACCCAAAGCATCAGTAACTCACATGGATATATTACTACACATCAGCTATAGTCACCATGCAGATGGTTTTTTGTTTTTAAGATTTATTTATTAATTCTTATATAGTGTTCTGCCTGCTGTGAGCCAGAAGAGGGCACCAGATCTCTGTAGAGATGGTTGTGAGCCACCATGTGGTTGCTGGGAATTGAACTCAGGACCTTCGAAAGAACAGACAATGCTCTTAACTGCTGAGCCATCTCTCCAGCCCCATGCATATGTCTTTAAGCTTTTTTTTTTTTTTATGTCTCATGTAGCCCAAGCTATATGTAAATGTGAAAGACCTTGAACTTCCAATTCACCTGCCTAAATGCTGAGATTACAGGTGCAATCCTACTCCTGTTCTTAACTTTTTGTAAAATTTTATTTTTATTTTTCTAAAAATGTTATATTCTAAAAATGGTGCGGTTTCCTGCATGTATACCCACACCGAGTGTGCAGTGCCCATGGTGGCCGGAAGGCGTTGGTTCAGCCAAGGTTAGAGTTCCGGACAGTTGTGAGCTGCTGTGTGGGTGTGGGAAATGGAACCTGGGTCCTCTGGAAGAGCAGCCAGCGCTCTTAACCACTGAGCCATCTCTCCAGCCGAACTTACTGTTTTTAACTACATGTAACCCATAGTTGAGCTGCACAAAAGTTTTAGTTTTATAGATCAGTGCTATAGTTCCTATTCCAAATATTTTATTTTACAAATATTTGATCAGGTTTTCTCTCTTTATGCATATATGTGTATGTTGCTATATACATATGATTATATAGCATAAATATATAGAAATCAAGCAAAGTTAAATGACAGTCTTTTTTGTTTGTTTGTGACAGGGTTTCTCTGTGTAACCATGGCTGTCCTGAAACTTTGTAGAACAAGCTGGCCTGGAACTCACAGAGATCCACCTGCCTCTTCCTCCCAAGTGCTGGGATTAAAGGTGTGTGCTACCACTGCCTCGCAAAATGACAGTCTTTCAGAAGGTACAGTATAAGATTTTGTGTCTTCTACATGAAAGTGAAAAAGAGTTACTTGAGCCATAGGCAAAAACACAATGGGAGAAGTAATAACTGATAAAATCCATAGTTGCTAACAGAATGAGCTTTTCATAGCATGAAAGGTCCTTGGCATTCTACTAAAGAGTTAAAAGAAAAAAATTAGCCACACAACCCCACACAGCCACATAACAGGTCTCAAGTGCTTTACATTCAGTGAAAGAAAGCCATACATTCATATGCTGGATGAGATGAATCAATTTGCAATTCCAGAATAGAAAAAACTGACTCCATTGGTATGAATCAGAACAGACATTGCTTTGGGAGGAGTTCCAGCTAAGAAGGTGTAGGGAGGAATTTCTAGAAGGATGTTCTGTCTGAATATGAATTTCTGGAAATGGACTGAATAGTACACTTAAGATCTGGAGGTTTCACTATATGTAAGTTATATCATGGTTAAAGTATTCTTACTCGGGATGGAGAGATGACTCAGTGGTTAAGAACACTGGTTGCTCTTCTGGAAGACCTGGGTTTGAGTCCCTGCACCCACAGAGCAGCTCATAACCACCTGTAATTCAGAGTTCCTGGGAATCTGATTCTGTCTTTTGGTTCTGTGGATATCAGGCAAGTGAGTAATACACAGACACACTTGCAGGCAAAACACATAAAATAAAGAAATAGAGAAAATTTTTAAGTAAATAAAGTTTCTGGAGACATCTCTGTGATTTCAAGGCCAGCCTAGTCTACATAGCAAGTTCCAGAACAGCCAAGGCTGCACAATAGAGAGAAACTGTCTCAAACAAACAAACAGCAACAACAACAAAACAAAAAGAAAGTATAATTATGTAGGAAAACTGATTACTCTTCAACTATTTTTTTTGCAAGTAAGTACATTGTAAAAGGTTTAATTTTAATTACGTGTATATTTGTGTGTCTATGTGTGCATATATGCATCTGAGTATGGTGCCTACGGAGACCAGAAGAGGGCGTTGATTCCCTGGAGCTGGGGCACAGGCGGTTGTGAGCTCCTGATGGGCTGAGAACAAAACTCCTCTGTACAGCAGTATGTGCTTAGCTAGTTCAAGCCAGCAGGAGGCCTTTGGTTAGAACAGAGACACACAAACCAGCAGTGAGCAGAGCAGGCTACAGGTCTCCGGAGGGCAGGGACCGGGTCAGAGGATAGTCTGTTGCCATTTTCCAGCTGAGCTGTGCTCACACCTCCAAATAGATGAGGTGAGACCATGCCTGGCTGTATGACTTCCTTACAGGCCTCTGTAACTGAGTCTACCTTGGCATCCTACAGCAGCATAGCTCTGACGAATCGCTCCAGATACTTGCTTCTCCTTCCTGCCCCAAAGTCTTACCAGTTCTACCCCGCCCTCCCCACCCCTCCCCACCCCTCCCCGCCCCTCCCCGCTCCTCCCCACCCCTCCCTGCCCCGGGCTCTAGAGTTCACCCATTTCCCGATTTCCACTCGTGTCATCATTGCCTCTGCCGCAATCTCAGCTGTCAACTGACCTCTCTCAAAACTGTCTGATTTCATAATTTTCCTGCTGTAACCACCCCTCAAACTCTAGCCACGGGAGAAAGCACTTACTCATGACGATGTCTCCTGCATCCCTTTCTTCAAGAATCCCACTTCAGTCCCATCTTCATCACCCTGGGCTCCAGAGAGCCTCTGACATTTTGAATTTTCATGCCTTGGAGAGTTAGTTCTATTTCTAAAATATCCTCGTGTGTAAACGATGCAGAGGATTAATCCTTGGGTTTCATGCATGCTTAGGAAGTACTTTGCCACTGAGCTACATTCTGGTCCCACTATTTTTACTCCTATGATCGTCTATGCAGTCTTCAAGATCAGACTCTTAGGAACTTCTCCGTGCCTCTCTGGCCATTCTCCCACCTTCGCAGGTGCCCAGGGTCTCCTCCATTCTCCCAGTGTCTCCGTATACCCCTTGGCTTTGTCCTTACCACGCCTAGCATCAAATGCCTTCCTTTGACATCTGGCTTCTTGCTATCCCTGGGTGTCCCTGATGTGGACTTTGTCCTACACAGGAGCTCTAACAAAGCTCGGAGCTGAGCCACGCTGATGCCCTCAAGGGCCCAAGCCCACCCACCTTTTTTTTTTTTTTTTTTTTTTTTCCACAGTGAGCACAATCTTCTCATGGCCAGCAGGTGTCTGTTATGTAGAGAAGTCAGCAGGCAAGGTCTGAGTCTACAGGCTGCTGCTCTCCTTATGCAGATGGAGCTCAACATTTGTGTACACATTTAGTATCAAGTTTGAAATGCCTACTATCTACGTACACATACACCGCACCGCCAAGTATAATTATATGCTTATGACTCCAGGATCTTCTATACAGACACACCCACATGTTTAAAATCAAAGTTCCAGGGCTGGGGTAGAGTTGGTGGTCAAGCATTAGTTTAGCGTGCGCAGCGCGACAAAAGAACTGACCAAACAAACAAAATGAAGGTTCTGTCTTTAGAATTTTTTTTTTGTACATGACATGATTTCTTTCAATAAATATTTATAGATCTGGCTAGTACACAGATATGTAACTGTGTATTCACTGATATCTCTATACCAGAAAATAATGTTAGGATGTAGACATGTCCTACTAATCAGAGACACATAAGAGCAATCTTAGAGTCTCAGTATTAACCAATAAGGGGAAAATGCCAAATTATGCTATGTCTAGTTTCTTAGTTCCTAAAGGCAAAGGTCTTTCTCAAATACCTCCAAGAGACCAAAGGGCTCTCTCAGTGTACACAGGCCCTGTCTGCGGCGGGGGTGGGCAGCTTTTGCTCATTCTCAGGGAGTGCTGAGAGCTGAGAGGTGTGCTCAGGGCTGTCACAGTTCCCCTGACCATTCGACTCTGGGCTTGGAGGTTTTGCTCTACCCTGAAGGACTAGGGGTACTGGGGTAGGGTAGGGCCTCACCTCATTTCAGCTATTGACATGGTGCTTTCTGTCTTTTGTGAGCAGCCTGGAAAGGCTGGAGCAGATGGCTAATTACCATAATGCACAGAGCTTTCGAGGGTCCTGGGTGCAAACTCAAGCGTGACCAAGCCAAGAGCAGCTGCATCTAAAGCAGCGTGTGGAGCTCACATTAGGCTTTCCCTACACACCCACTCGCATGTTTCTGGAGAGGCAGATGGCCGAGAGAAACACGGGAAAGGCTGCCTCAACCAGCTGCAGAGTCCCTTTTCCAGCCAGCCTAACTGACTTGAAGCTCATTACCTCCATTGTGTCTTTCTTGCAGGGTTTGCCTCGAGAATTCCATTCTCAGTTCGCTCGCACTCCTTGCTGTAAAGAAACATGGTCCTTAAACCAGTCAGTCTGCTCCAATCTGAGCCTCCCAGAGAGCCTAACATCTTGCACACGGTTAAACTTTAGGAGGCCAGAAAGATGCCAGGCCCTTCCTGGTTGATGCTAGAACCGAGGCTGAAGTATGAGGGGTGGAAGCGGTTCTATTTTATCCTAGGATTTAGCATCAAATCATTCCACCTGCTCATCTGACGTTGACCTGGAGTGCTGAAAAATAAATATAACAGAATGAACATTAAAAGCAATTAATGATAGACTAAAAAAAATTTTTTTTTCTTTAGAAAATTGTCAGAGGGCCTAGTGAGATCCAACAGGCAAAGGCGCTTGCTGCCAAGTCTAACCTGAGTTTGATCCCAGAATCACACAGCAGGAGAGGGCCAGCCACCACCGGAGCTGTGCATGCACCCTCCCCCACAAAAGATGTTAGAAAGACAACTGCTTCAGAGCTGAGGGTACCTCTGGCTGGCAGAGTGTATACTGTGTAATAGCAAAGCCATTGGTTTGAGCCCCAGAAGAGAGGAGAAGGGGGTAGGGGGAGAGGGAGAGAAAATGAATAATCTCTTGACATTCATGAGGGAGTGAGAAGCAGGCGAAAATTACACAGGAGGGTGTTGTGGTCTCCATATGAAATGTCCTCCCCACAGCTCGTATGTGAAAGGACTGGTGGCCGGCTGATGAGCTCTGGGGAAGTGATTGGGTCATGAGAACTCTGACATAATTAATGGGCCAATCTGTTGATGGATTAATAATTTAATGGCATTCTTGGGAGTTGGTAGACATTAGAGAGCAAAGCCTGGCTGGAAGAACTGGATCCCCGGGGTGCCTTTAAAAGTCACGTCTCACCCTGCACTTCTTAGCTCTTGGCTTCCTGGTGGCCCTGGCCCTTCGGACTGTGCCCCTGTCCTCATGGCCTGTCCCTCGGGAGGCCCACATCGTGGAGCCAGCCAAACTTGTTCTGAAACTGTGAGCCAGGTGTGCCTTCCTCCTTTGTGTTGCTCATCTTAGATGCCTCGACAGAGTGATAAAAACCTGACCAGAAAGTCTCCATGCTATATGTCCAAATAGTAAAGAGAAAGATAAAGCCAGCAGACATAAACAAACACATAAATAAAATAGGCTACATTCGCCTTCATGGAAAGCCAAGTTAGATTTCCATTTTTGTTTTTTTGACTCAGGTATCATGAGGTGCAAGCTGGCCTTGGCTGCCCCATCTCTGGGTCCCACCTTCTAAGAAGTAGAAGTGTGGAATTTAGATTCTCAAGTGTCTGGGAAGGACTCCTGCCAATAAGCCCTGCCTCAGTTTCTTCCCTCACTAACTCCAGCCTGCACAGAGGAAGTCTGCACATGCTTGTGGAGCAGAAAAGAATGCCTAAAAACAGGAGTAGCAGATTTTTAAAATCATGACTTGCAGCAATTGGTGCAGTGTCACCTGCCCTCTTGGCACACCGATCTTCAATAAAGTGCAAAAGCTCTTTGAGTGACTCAGTGGTGGTGGGCTGGCGGCAGGGCTCAGGAGGGGCTGATTCCAAGCACATCACACAGCCTCAGAGGATGTGCGCACAGACTGACACCCATCCCCAAACAGTTCCGAAAAAGCAGGAAATAAGAACTAAAACTATGAATAAGCCCTGAGGCTTCACCAGAAATACTGAAGAAAACACTGAACTTTAAGCCAATGGAGGAATGAGTCAGTCTTGTGGGGCTGAAAGGGCAGGGTGACCTCAGCTACATTATGGCAAATGTTTTTTGTAGCTAATTATTTAAAAGTCTTTTAAAAATATGTATGTATTTGACGTGTCTAAAAGAGCAGATCCTTAAAAAAAAAAAAATACATGATCCAATCTTGAAAACTGGACCTCTAGGTTGTTTCCCCAACTTTGATCCTTTTTTTGAAAATCAACATCTGGAAGGTCCCCAGGCCAAGACCTTCCTTCCTCTTTCCAAACCAAGGCCCTGCTATGAGGTGACAGTTTCAGAAAAAGCATCTCAAACTTCATCCAAGCTGGTAGACATCAGCTGTCCTGGGAACCCCCACCCCCTACGCCGGGCTGTGCTAGCTCAGGGTCCCAGTTGCTCCACTGCAGTCTTTCTGGGGTGCTGGACCTCACTAGCTGTCCCCTTTTGTCTCACAGAGGGCTTCCTCCTGGGTTGGGCTTCCTCACCTGCAGCCTTGCCAGCCAACCCCCGCCCATCCCCACCCTAATCCTTATCAAGTGTTGGTTTCAGGCACGCCCCAGGCTGAGGATCCCCATTCCTTTGTTGGGGGCCCAGTAAATTCCATTTTCTCCTAGGCTGTCCTTTTTGGAGATGATTAAACTGTCCCACGGGGTAAAAGCCTTCCTTCCTTCCCCCTTTCCTTCCTTTCTTTCCTTCCTTTCTTTCCTTCCTTCCTTTCTTTCCTTCCTTCCTTTCTTTCCTTCCTTCCTTCCTTCCTTCCTTCCTTCCTTCCTTCCTTCCTTCCTTCCTTCCTTCCTTCCTTCCTATTTGTTTCGAGACAGGGTTTCTGTGTGTTACCAAGACTGTTCTAGAGTTAGTTTGTAGACCATGTTGGCCTTGAACTCACAGAGATCTGTCAGACTCTGCCTCCTCAGTGCTTGGATTAAAGATGTCTGTCAGCATTGCCTGGCTGAAAATGCCTTTCTTTTAGGATCTGTTTTTAAGACAATTTCATTTGTTTTCTTCTTCTTCCCCAGCCCCATAGTTATTTTTATATAAAATAAAACAATGGGAGTGACTTTATGTTTTTTTTTATATATGTTCTTTTAAAAAATTATTTTTTTATGTGTATGTTGTCACTGGGTATATGTATATATACCATGTGTATTCATGAGCTCATGGATGTCAGAAGAGGGTGTTGGGTCCTTTGGAACTAGAGCAGAAGCAGTCGTGAGCTGCCCTGTGGGTACTGGGTCCTTATTGAGAGCAGTGAGTGCTCTTAACTGCTGAGCCATCTGCCACCCCAGCCGCATCTCATCTCATCGTTTATTCGACAGACACAACCCTTCCTGGGGACTGAGCTTCTTCCCAATCAAACTCCCATTTCCAGAAAATCCAACATCCATTCTTTGTCATGAATCTGAAACAAAACAAAAGAATAACAAAAACAAGTTGGCTTTTTTTTACTGCAGAGACTGAATTTCATCTAGTCTAAATCTAGGAAAAGCCTTGTAATGTGTCACCAGCATATCTGGAGGAGAGAACTGAACACGGAGCAGGCTGCCAACCTTAACACTCTATGTGCAGAAAAGCAATGGAGTTAAACTAAGTAAGTGCTCAAATGTTACGGTGAGAAATTCCAGTATACAGGCATGACTGTTAATTACTTAATCTTGGATATTTGTCAAGGATTTGTGTATATGCATGTGTGTGTGGGGGGGGGTACAGACAGACAGATCACACACACACACACACACACACACCTTGAGAGTTTTTCCTTTACAGCCTGGAGCTCCCTACTTGAGTTTCCATGCAAGCATGTCTGAACCATCTATGTCCTGAACCTGTATGCAGTCATGGGTCTCCACTGTAGCAGTTAAGCTGGTCACTCTTTTGGGGTACCTTTTGGGGAGAGGTTCCTCAAACTCCCTTTAGACTCTATGTCCTCAGAAGCCTCCTTCCATCCTAAATGAGCAGGGTTTTAACATTTGGACTCTGGCCAGTCTACAGTCAAGCTTCTTAGCTAGTCTCTCCATCAGGCTTATCTGTATGAAAGCTGTCTATTCTTCCTGGCTATTAACTTTTTCTTTCCTGAAGGTGTCTCTTGACCAGGAATTTTGTTTGTGAAGTGTGTGTGTGTGTGTGTGTGTGTGTGTGTGTGTGTGTGTTATGCACATTCTTATGTGAACACTTCTGTATGCAGGAGTGTGTACCTATGAAATACAGAAGTGACTGTTGGAGTGTCTGCCCTGGTCACTCTCTTACTTTGTGAGACATGGTTTCTTTATGCTCTGGAGATGACCATCTGAGCTAGGCTGGGTGGCCAGTAAGCCCCAGGAATTTTCCTCCAGTTCCAGGTGCTTGAGGGTACATCAGGCTTTTCATGTGGATACTGGGGATTTGAACTCAGGTCCTCATGCTTACACAGCAAGTACTTTCCCCAATAAGCTATCTCTTCAGCCTGCCAACAGTGTTTTCTAAACTTTCTACTTCCTCCCTTGATGCGTGTTTTGCCTAAAGATAGATCCTGCAGCTGTAGCAGCCGTAACCCCTAGCCGCTTGAGTTACATCATGTTATGATGTAGTGGGGAGGGGGTCCTGCCATCGGAGGAGTGCTTCATGACAGCGCCCGTAACTATAAAACTGGGGACCGCAGGGAGATCAGCAGGAGAAAAGGCTTCCCGGGTGCCTTGGGCACTGCACAAATGAATATAAATAACCCATAGGACAGCCAACCTTCCTCTACTGGAACGTATACCGGAGGCAGCTGCTGAAGTACCTGGCTTGCAAGTGAAAGGACTTGAGTTTGGTGCCCAGAACCCATGTGAGTAGACACGTATGGCCGTGTTTACCTGTAACCCTAGTGTTGGGACAGCAGAGACGGGGATCCCCGGTGTGTACTGGCCAGCCAGTTCAGTCTGAGGACCCCGCTTGCGCCCCGGTTTGCAGTCTTGTAGGGCACAGCTGAGGAGCTAGCGATAGTCGAAGCACAGTGTGGTGGGGTGCTCTGGCGGAGCTTTGAGAACATGCTGTGTGCGTGGTGGGTGGGTGTGGGGAGCTGTTCATGTGGAATCTGGAAGGGTGCTTCACTCAGTCAGCTCTTGGATGGATTCCCCTGATACCCATGTTGGCTTCCTCTTCCTGGTGTTTGACAGAGCACTTGTCCTGTACCCTTGTGACACTGTAGCCAAGGTAAGGTTAAGTGCAGGGAGTAGAGTATACCTGGACCTAGGACCATCACTCTTGTTGGATGGATGGATGGATGGATGGATGGATGGATGGTTGGATGGATGGCAAATGGGATGAACCACCACAAGCTCAATGTCAGTCGGGTAACAGGGCAGGGAAGCATGAGGTTCTGTGAGGTTCATCTGATTTCTTTAACCTCTTTAGCAGGGGCAGGGAGAAGCCACTGAGCCCAGGAATGGGAAACAGGGGGTCTGAGCTGAGAACAACTCAAGACCACCACCCTTTAAGCCCCACCACATCTGCTCCAAGTTTCTCTTTCTGAGGCACTTGCTCCTAGAAAGAGCAGTCCACGGACATGAGCTGTCAGACAGAGTTCGCTGGATGCCTTCCTGCCTGTTGGAAAGAACTCACGAACTGGAAAGTACAGGAGGCTTCCCTGGGAAGAAGGAATACAAAGGATAGAAATGGAAGGCACTGAAAGGGAGCATGGAGGGACCAGAGAGAGATTCATTGACTTCCACGTGCTGATGGCCAGCTCAGCCTGTGGTTCCCTAGGAGTTCAGAGACCAGCTCCACCCAGCTGAGAGACACCGGGCACAGCTGTAATCTCTATCAAACACCGTGTAATAACTGGCTGGGGTTAATCAAATATAATGCCCAACCCAGACCTATTAAATTTTACTACAAAGGGGGCTTTAATCAGCCTTTTATCAGCAGGGAGCTCTGTGCTAGGAAGACCGCTTTTGTTTGCCTGAATAAGAGACAATGGGAGATCCAGGCTCTGCCTGCTCTCGGGCGCACAACAAGGGGCTTGTCTGCAAACAGCAGATCATTCAAGGCCGCGGGAGAGGAAAGGCAGAAGAGGCTGTGTGAATCTACAAAAGTGCTCACTGTTAGTGGCCGCGGCTCCCCGCCTTGAAATTCAGGCCACATTCCTGCTGGAGCTTCCAGCGTAGAGGGAGGGGAGAGACAGAAAGACTCCAGTGTGCTCTGCGTTAGCCGATCTGGCTTTGGCCCTCTGCAGGGCATTCTCGTTTGCTGACTGCTGAAAGGAGGAAAGAAAACTGACCTTTGGTTCTGTCAGCAGGCTCGGCTCACATCTCCCAGGCTGGAGGAGCTTCACCGGCAGGTGGATTAAAGCTAGGGACCCTCTGGGGTCCACACCAGACTGCACCCGCCCTGCTGCCTGCCCAGACTCTCTATGAAAGGGGTGGGAAGGGTCAGGACACAGAAGATCAGAAGGAGGAGGAGGAGGACGACGACGAGGAGGAGGAGGAGGAGGAGGAGGAGGAGGAGGAGGAGGAGGAGGAGGA
>NW_026585644.1:51536471-51542337 GCF_907164565.1 Psammomys obesus
GGAGGAGGAGGAGGAGGAGGAGGAGGAGGAGGAGGAGGAGGAAGAAGAAGAAGAAGAAGAAGAAGAAGAAGAAGAAGAAGAAGAAGAAGAAGAAGAAGAAGAAGAAGAAGAAGAAGAAGAAGAAGAAGAAGAAGAAAAGAGGAATGGGGGACTTTCAAGCCACCCAATTCAGTTCTGTTTGGCAATTATTTGAACCGTTTTTGGGGGGAGGCTGGCCAGGATACACCCACATACAGAAGCACACAGCTACAAAATCTACCTGTTTTATATTTAGGGTCAGAGAATGTTCAAGCTAAAAAGTGTTCATAGTCTCTTTCTCCCTTCTGTTACTGTCTTGAAATGAGGATGTGGGTTTTAAAAGAGGAAAGGGATTTACCCCGTAAGATTACCTGAAGGCTGAGTGAGGTTAGTCCTGCTTTCACTTGGCACTGGGGCTGAGGGACCACACTCAGGTGTGTTTGGGGGACTGATAGTGACAGGAAGACATTCTTGTGCCCAGGTTGGGGAGACACCTCGGATGATGTTATTGATGGAATATGCCCTGGACCTATGTGTCTGAAGGAGAATGAACAGTGCCCGGGCTGGATGGTCAGTAGGTCGGCAGAAAGGAGTTAAAAAATGATCAGGGGCAATGGAAGTCGTGTACATGTGCCACAGGGAGGGCATCAGCCTCTGAGCACACTCCTCTGTTACGCACTGTGGCTGCCTGCTGCTTTGAAATGGTTCCGTTTCCTAAAGACATCCCGTCCTATGGATGTAGATTTCCACTCTAGATTCAAGTTCTCTTCTGCCATGCTCTAGAGCAGCGCTCCTCAGCCTGGGGGCCAGGACCCCAGATCCCTGCACAGGGGTTGCCTAAGACCATCAGAAAACACAGATATTTACAAGACGATCCATAACAGTAGCAAAATTACAGTTACGCAATAGCAACAAAAACAATTTTATGGTTGGGGGGTCCCCACAGCAGGAGGTCGAGACATTGGGAAGGCTGAGAACCACTGCTCTAAATGATTAACCCAGGTCTTTCCTCAGTCAGTTTGCAGCACGCCTTGCCTTCGCAGAACTGATGGAGAGTGTTTGCCATGGGCCATGTGAAGGGGGTGGGTACAGCAAAGAGATTGTCAGCTAAGTTGTATCTACAAATTGGACTGTAACTTCTTTGTAAATTGTATTAATTATGCCTTTGCCTTGGACTGCAGTAAAAGGGCTACACGCTTTCTATTTTCTTTTAGGCTTCAATAGCAATTTTGCCTCTTTTTTAAAAAAAACAAAAACAAAAAAAAAACTCGTTTTTCTGGCAATTAAGCACTATTCCAAAACATGAAAACAATTTTCTCTTTTTCAAATCATTGTGAAGGGTGTTACGCATAAAAACTGCTGTTACTTAAAATATGATCTTGTAAAATGAATGAAGGGCAATCGTCTATTCATCAGATCAATCCTGCCCTCCCTCCTTTCCTCCCCCTCTTTCTTCCCACCTATCTCTAAAAAAATACGGAGGCATAGTGGTATACACCAGAAATAATCAGCGCTTGAGAGGAAGTGCTTACAAGTTCAAGGCCAACCTGGTCTATTCAGCAAGCTACATTTTAGCCAGGTCACATGGAACTCCACCTCGAATACAAATAAAAACAAATTAAGTCCTTTCCTTTGTATTAGTTTTAACTAAAAGAGACAAAAAATGACATGCAGATGGTTTTGTTTATAACTGTTAAAATAAAGCCTACAGGAAAAACTTAGAAATGAAATAGCTATGCCCTTCTCTCTACTGAGCAGTGAGCCATCCGGACTCACTGCTGGTGGCTCCTCCTGCCCACCCTTCTGCCCTCACTGCGCAGCTGCCTGCCCACCTGGCCCTTCCTCTCTCCAGCTCCAGCCCTTTGTTCCCTTTAGCCATTCCATCCTGCTGCTTCTCCCCGTAGGAAGCCGTGCTGACCTGAAGGTCAGACTGACCTGGTTAAAATCTATGATATAAGACCACATGAAATTGCTCTTTTTTATATACCAAAGATGGTCAAACATTGGCAGCTTCATGCAGTTTATCCTAATATCCTAATATCAACATGCCATCATCTCTGCAGAAACGCGTTTTCAACGCTTGGCTACAGAGCACTCACAAGTGACCGTTTACAGTCCTGAGAGGCAGCAATGACATCTCATTCCGGCTGTCTGACAAAGCTTCTGAGGCTCACCTCTTCCTCCAGACACTACTTGTATGTTGAAATTACCTCAGAAAGGCAGGTCCCAGGGCAGAAGAGCAGACATGTAGAGAGATGGCTGCCAGAGATGAAGGGATATAGGGGGAAACTGGCAGGAAACTGCTCGGAACGAATTTGGAGATGGAGGGGAGGGCGATGGCTGCCTTTCCCTGAAGCGATGCTTCTTTGGACGCCGAAGAACAGGCATTTGGGTGGGAACCTTCTAAACCGCGTGTTCAGAGAAGCCATAACTGGAGAGCAGAAGATGGTGTGGGGTGGGAAGAGGGGAGCTGGCCGGAAGGGGAGAGGGATGAGAAGAGGAGAAGACCGGAAGACGGCTAGGGGCTAGGGCATATAAAGCAGAGCCAGGGTTTTGTGATACTTGGAGCTCTGACAGCCTAGGGGACAATTTTTTATTGGAACTAAGTACAAAGAAGCCATTTTACATTTCTGAGACCCTTCCCAGGACTCCAAGGTAAAGAGCCCTGCAACCCCACCCTGCTTCTCCCTAAACATCTACCCCGGCAGGGCAGCACTGGTGGGAGATGTTGAAAGCAGGGCGTTCTGGTAGACAGCAGGAGGCTACTAGGTGTGGTGTCTTAAGGCAGGCCAGTGACGTCATCAGATGGGCCTCCCCTCCCCCAAAAGCACCCAGCAGCTGTCTGGAACACGGGTCAAAGAAGCTTGTGTTAGATGGCAGAGGTCCAACTAGGGAGCTATTTTTGTCAGACCAAAGAAGCCAAGTTTGAAAGGGCCAAATTCCTGAGCCCAGATCTGAGCCGGTCTCACTGAGCGGAAGTCCCCAGGGATTATATCCCCAGGAGATCTGGTCCTTCCTTCCCTAAACCCACACTCAACTTGGCCTGGAAACTGCCTTCAAAATCAGGTTCTCCATCTGGAAAGGTTTTGAGTTAGCTACATGACCAGTGATAAACCAGTCACAACCATTCCTCACTCCTGTTCTTCCCTGTTGTCTCAGTTTCCCCTTTGATACATCAGTGCTCTGAAGACCTTGAGCTCTGGTCTTCGGTCCCCCCTCTGCTCTGCCAGGGATCATCTTCTTTTTCTTTTCTTAGAAGATGAAATCTTTTTGTGTGTGTGTGGTGAGGGTTAAGATTCATTTGTTTTTATTTTATGTGTTTGGGTGCTTTGACAGCCTGTCATGTGATTGCAGTACCTGCAGCGACCAGAAGAGGGCACTGAATCCTTTGAACTGGAGTTACGGATTATTAGGAATCATCACGTGGGTGCTAGACACCCAGCCAAGTCCTTTGTAACAACTGCTCTTAACCAGTGGCCATCTCTCCAGCCCTCACCTTAATTCCTGACGTACCAGTCCTGTCTCCAGACTTTGAGCTGAGTCACGGCTTCCATCCTCCCGGGAAAACACTCTGTCCACCACCACTGTGCTTCTCAGCCACATCCCTGCTGCATTCCCATGTGCCCCGAGGCTCCATCTCCTCCACGCCCTGCACGTGTGGTAATTCCTGTATGTATCAGTCCCTGTAATAGCTGCTTGGAAATGTGTCTATGCACTCATGTGCCTCTGTCCTTTAGCTCCTTCAGGTTAGGACCATGTTTTCCACCATCCTTTCTCCAGTAGCTCACGCACTCTCAAACAAAGAGCACGGATGCTGAGTGAGCTGACTTGAACTGAATTCTTTCCTCCCCATGTACAAGACCATATTATCTTAGTCTGAGCCCGGCCACGCCTGCCTTGTTAGAGTTGACGTGCCCAGCTTTATCTCTTTTTGCAGACATTCTACATCAATGCAAACACATCTCTTACCTCAAAGAGAGTAAGAGGGAGCTTGTTCGTGAGTCAAATATGAATGACATGGCCTGGGAACATGGATTCAGGTTGTCCCAAAAAGCATAGTCTGACATTGAGCCAAATTTATAAACTTTCTGTAGTTATACTATGTCTTTGCTAGAGCTACTATTGCTGTGATGAAACACCAAAACAACTAGGGGAGGAAAGGATTTATTTGGCTTACACTTCTAGATGGCTGTTCATCCTTGTAGGAAGCCAGGACAGGAATTCCAACAGGGCAGGAACCAGGAGGCAGGAGCAGATGCAGAGGCTGTGGAGGGATGCTCCTCATGGCTTGTCCAGCCTGCTCTCTACCAGCCCAGGGACGGCACTGCCCACAGTGGGATCACTTATTTAAAAAATGCCCTCCCCCATGGATCACTTATTTAAAAAATGCCCTACAACCAGATCTCATTTCCTCAGTTGAGGCTTCCTCCTCTCTGATGACTCTAGTTCGTATCAAGTTGACATAAAACTAGCCAGCACACAGTACAAGAAAGGCTCAATAAAGCCAAGCATTTCCCAAATACATTGATGGGAACGTCAGGTAGGCTGGTCACAGCAGAATGGGAAGACCTCTGTTATTTGGTAGCATTCTTACCCGAAACGCACATGCCTGCCTTTCACTCTGGAGGGAGAACTTCTCTTTATTATCCCAGACAGGACAGGGGACCCATTCTTTCTCTAGAGGGAAGCATGGCCTCTGTCTTTGTAGCTGTGTGTTATACAAACATCCTTGGAAGCATGGCCTTGAATGAACTACAATAAGTACCTCATTCACAAGATATGCAGAAAAAGAAGCTACCCACTAGCTACCCACTACCCACTAGGAAGCTGTCGTCTGATGTTTACTCACATCCATGCATAATGTTTAATCCCTTTTCCAAGCTATAATCTCAAATTTCCTGCTGCAATTGAAATTCCATTCGGATATCTCTAGTGATTAAAACTTAAAAATGTAAGGTTTGGTGACAGTTGCCTATAATCCCAGCACCTGGGAGATGGAGGCAGGAAAATCCAGAATTCAGGGCCATTCTTGGCTACATACCGAGTTAGGGGCCAGCCTGGGTTAGCTATAAGAATAAAAATAAAATTAAAAAACCAATCATACATATGTATATACATATATATATATATATATATATATATATATATATATATATATATATATATATATATATATATATATTCATTCCTACCTTAAGTTCCAGTTTTACTGTCACCATTTCTCTCATCTCACCAGGCATCATTCCCCAGTTCCACTTCCTCTCCCTCATCACTTACATCCAACCACAAAGTTCTATCATTTCTTCCCTTAAAGTATCTTATCCTCATCTTCCTTTTGCCCCAGCTGCTTGTGTTGCCAGTAGCTTAGTTCAGAATCTCAGCAGTCTAATCTACCCTTAGGCTTCACAAGGAATCTTTTCATCAGTTTCCTAGATTGCTCCTCCTTCACATCCTTCCTCTCCTTAAAGACTACTTATTTCTTTTTATGTGCATGTGTGTGTGCCTGGAAGTATGCATGTGTCCATTCTGTGTACTGTTGGCCACAGAAGCCAGAAGACAGCATCAGATCTCCTTGGAGTGGAGTTAGATGTTTGTAAGCCATTGTGTGGATTCAAGGAACCAGACCCTGGTTCTCTGGAAGAACATCCTTTTCTCTTAACTGCTGAGCCACCTCTTCATCCCTGTATCCTTCCCTTTCTTGAGGAAAGCTCTGATTATGTTGTCACATTATAGTATGTTGGGATACCTTGAGAGCAAATAGAACTTTAATCTCGAGAATCTAAAGTCCACTCCACTTCCAAGCCTGACCTAGCCTCAGGTATCTTCCAGGCCTGACCTAGCCTCAGGT
>NW_026585644.1:51542347-51591408 GCF_907164565.1 Psammomys obesus
GCCTGACCTAGCCTCAGGTATCTTCCAGGCCTGACCTAGCCTCAGGTATCTTCCAGGCCTGACCTAGCCTCAGGTATCTTCCAGGCCTGACCTAGCCTCAGGTTCTACCCGTGTTAGGCAACATGGGCGCTGCCCCCTCTCTGCTTGCCAAACCCACCCATAGCTGTTCCACCATGTATCTTTTCTACCGCACAGAGTTCTGACCACAAGTTGACAAACCCATCTCATCCCACAAGCTGCTCTTTAACTGGTTCAGCCTGCACTCATTTTAATATTTAGCTTCGTGTTATAGCATGTGACTTCTCAACTGCTTTACATCTTACTCGTCTATGTAAGTCTTAAGTTCCCAGAAGACAAAAACCGGCATCTGTACACCTTTTATGTACTCTGTGCCTGTTTAGCACATGCTTGGAAAAAATAGATTCAGTTATGCATATAGCCCAGTCTCCTCACAAGATGAGAGGGAGAGCAAGCACGTCTTACATCACAGGATTGCTAGAATAATTAGATGAGATAATAATGGGGAAATCGTAATAAATTACATGTCATGAAGGAAGAAAGTTGGGAGGACCCTGCTGTTTGAGATTGTAGTCCTCCCAGTCCTGAGAGCCATCCTGAGCTTCATCTGGAGGGTGTCTCTAGACAGATGCCTCTAGCCACATTTGATAGATGGCCTTTGACACTGTTCCCTGCTAGCTCCCCCTGTGACTATAGGATAAGTGGGTACTGTGTTCCCGTCCGTACCCTGGGAGCACGGTGTTTGATGCAAATCAAACATCCTTGAAGTGCCTAGTTCCACCAATTATGCACACCTATCCTTGGAGCCCCACCCACTCCCCAAGGGGTATATAGCCTTTGTTCTCTGGAATTAAGGTTGAACTAAACCCTGTGGTTCCCCAGGTGTGAGATCCCTGTACAGTGCTCTCTGGCCATTCCAGGTATGTTCCTCATCTTGTGCCCCTCCCGACGTCATGGGCTGGTAGGGGACAGCGCCCAGGCAGGAGAACTACAGAACTGAGTCAAGTTTGACTATTGTTACTAATCTTATGGTGATAAATATCAGTGGAAGACTGTACAGATGGATAAAACATGTCTCCTTTTCTTGGGAAGACTGAGTGGATAACTTGAAATCTTATGTTGAGCCACGGAGGTCAGATGGAAGATGGGGAAATGAGTCTGTCCATGGCCTAACTTAACCCTAGAAGGGGTGGTTTTCAGTGATAGGAAAAACTGTCACAGGAGCAGCCCAGGGGGAGTTTTCTCCATCTGTTTCTGAGCCTGGCTGCCTGTTGAGCATGTTTAAAGCTCTTGACACAGTCATGGGGCATGCCCTGGAGAAGCACCAGTGCGGCGGTGGGTTAGAAGGATGAGCCTGATTTCTGGTGAGGTGAGGCATCATTTCCAGAGATAAGACAGTTCAGGGATTGGCAGCTGCCATCGCTTTTGGAACCACAACATTGCTTCACGTTAGCTATTTAAAAAAGCAAGTAAACAAACGATCCTAGCTGGTCAGCCAAAAGGGAAGGGCATTCTCTCCGAAGGCTACTTCCTCAGTGTTCCTCTATTAGCAAATGACTGTGGCTATCATTTCAGTACGTTTCCATATGACAGGTGCTGTGATAAATATTCTTAAAATACTGGCAAACCTTCCAATATCCACCTTAAAGAAATGGAACCGTGGAAGTACCAGGGTTAGCTATTTTGTTTCTGGTTACACAAACAATAAGTGATAAAGCCATGATTCGAACCCAGGCCTGGGATTTAAACTCCTCCGAAGGGCTGGGAGCATTTTCTTCTAAGTGAGGCTTCAGGAGAACCCACATAAATGTGGCCTTGGCTCCTACTCCACCTCCAGTTTTTGAAGCTGTGGGTCACATCACCATAGAAGGTCTAACGTCAGGGCTGCAAAAATTTGGTGAAAGGTTCCTGAATGTGCAATGAGCAATAACCGCCTTCCAAGGCGCGCTGAGTCTGGGGTGTCTCTGGCAGCACTCACCCTTGCTGCACCCTTGGAGTTCACTGCAGCCTTGGTTTTGAACATGGGACACGCAGGCTTTGAACCTCACGCACTGTCACGCCAACAACCGGGCGGCCTGCAACACCTCGCTCTGAGTCAAGACTGCCGTGTGTCGTGAACTGCAGTGTTTTTAAAAAGATGTATTTTACTTTCATGTGTGTGTGCTTGTGTCTGTATACTGCATGAGGGTGCCCTCAGAGGCCGGAAGTGGGCGTTGGGTATCCTGGAGTTGGGGTTACAGGTAGTCGTGAACCACCTGATACGGTTGCCGGAAACCAAACTCCAGTTCTCCACAAGAGCAGCGAGTGATCTTCCCTGCCGATCTACTCTGCAGCCCCAAACTGCAGCATTTTTATTCTTCACACAAACCCTGTTGCTCTTACGGAAACATGATGATTTCATTATGGAAAAGAAGATCTTTGTTCAGCTCAGATCTAACTTAAAAAAAAAGACTACATTTTTATTTATTCATTTTTTGTACATTTATGTGTAGGTGTGTGTGTGTGTATACGTGTGTGTGAGTGCAAGTGCATGCGCACGCATGGGATGGTCAGAATACAACCTGAAGGAACCAGTTCTCTTCTTTCGCCATGTGGGACCAGGGAGCAAACTCAGGGCACCCCAGCTGGCCAAAACTGCCTTCAACCGCTAAGCAATCTGGCTTGGTTTCAAGATTTAGTTCTTTATATAAAATTTTGTGTCACTTGTAATCGGCAAAATCATGTATACCAGATAATTGTTTTGAGATAAATGTGTTTACGACTTGTCAGTAACTGTTTGGTTATATGCCTGTTTTTACGTACTGGCATGCACAAGGCCTTACAAACACCTTCCAGGTGGAGGTGGAGCACGAGCGGAAAGAGTTAGGACGCCCTCCTCTCTAGGCTTTCAGACACCCCATGAGCCTCCTTTTCTCTCGTTCATAGCTGCAGATACAACTGCACAGGGGAGACTGTCAAATGCTTTTCTGAGTCGGCAGTTTTGCATCCTGGGCAGGAGGCAAGGAGAGACCCTGAACCCACAGGAGGAGCAAAGAAGCAGCTTCGAGCGAGGCCGGCAAAGGAGCCAGACTGCTCAGCTGAGTGCTGGCTTGATCTTCAGCAGCGACTACACAAACGGAATTCTACTACTTCCAGCTAGAACTTCTGTTCCAGCTCCTTACATCAGCCAGAGAAAAGTATGCACTCCCCCTGGAGCTCCTGACTCTGAATCTGTTACTACATCTAAAGTATAATGTCAATAGATACAATCAAATAGAATCCGAAACAGTCACTTTGCCATCTGTAGAAAAAAATTGGCTCTGGAAAAGGTAGTGCCTGGTAGGAAAACGAAAGGCATAGAAATGTTTTGAGAATCGTGTTCCTGGCGTGAATCGGATCCCAGGTTAAGGGAGGTTGGCTGAGGACAGGGCTCCTGAGGTCACGGAAGGGACAGAAACCAGGCAGCTTGTTTTCCTTGCAGTCACAATGTGACAAGGCATTAGGGGAAGGCATGTCTGGGTCCCTGCCACCTCTTTCAAGGGGGAAGGCTCACCAGGCTGACAGATGTCTCCTCTGAAAACAGGCTGTTGTACCTCAGCCGGACCTGCTCTCCTGGAAACTGAAGAGACTGGAGTGCTTTGTTGACACCAGCCCTTCAAGGGACTGTCTCTGCTTTCATGTCCCCAGCCTTCTGCCACTCCTGAGAACGAACGTCTCCAGCACAGGAAATGTAGCATCCGTCCACAGGGTGGTGGCCTGGGATCCTGTAATGTTGACGACCACCTCCTTTTATCTCCCTTAGCTGGACAAAGTGACAGTGAAGTCGCCACATATTTAACAAACTTCAAATGAACTTGACCAGTTAAATGGGTCCTCACCAGCACGAGTTTGTTCTTTTTCTACTGCAGATTTTGGTAAGTGCTACATTGTGGGTTGAATTCCATCTTCTCCAAAATGTTTCAGGCTTCCGATGCCCTGTAATTAAGGGTATGCTAAAGAGGGGCTTTGCAGATGGAATTGAGTTAAGATGCAGTTACTGTACTAGAATTGGGTGATTTCTAAGTTCAGTGACTGATGTGAAGGAGACGACACTGATAGTGAGGAGATGGTAGTGTGGAGACAGGCTGGAGCACAGTAGTACTGCAGATGAGCTTGGGATTGTGGGAGGACACAGCTCAGCTCAGCTGGTAGAGTGATGGTACGGTATACGTAAGGCTCTGATCCCTAGCACCCAATGACCTGGGCAGGGTGGTGAATGCCAGTAACCCTACCACTTAAGATAGAGGCAGCAGGATCAGAAGTTCAAGGTCATGCTCGCTACATATGGAGGCTATCCCAGCATATGTGAGACCACCTCAAAAACTACACACAACAAACAAAAAATAAAAAAGGAAGTAGGAGGAGGCCAACATGGAGTATCCCCTGGAGTCCCAGAGAGGGCTTGGCCCTGCTGACTTTGAACTGTTGGATTATCGTTTATTTTTTTTAAAAGCCAGTCTTCACGTGACTCTTAGAAAGTCAACACAAGTGCTTTTCATACACATCCACCTTCTTTCTGGTCTGCATCTATGAGTGCTTCCCACAGTCCTTAGCAACCTCAAAAGGCTAAGCTACTGCAGGGGGAATGCGCAAATGAGCTGATGGTATGGGTGTAAAACCTGTTTACACAGATGTAACAGATATCTTTACTCTGTGGTAGCTATTTTGCAACAATGTATTTCAGCAAGGACGCCATGAAATGATAAACGTGTGTGTGCGCGCGCGAACGTGTGTGTGCATTGAACAAAAAACTAGTACCGTGCAAGTATACTCCCTACCTTAACTTACAGCTAAGAAACAAAACTGACAGCTGGTAATAATTCCCCTCCCCACAAAGTCAAAATATAACAGGAAAACACGATGATTTGCAAAGGGCAGGGCCTATTGTCTTTGAGGCCTCCGGAGGCTGTCGTAATTGTAAAGTTGTATCAAGCAGTTTGTCACAGCCTCTGCCACAGGCATTCAATTGCAGATTCCGGGAGGTCAATATTATTGACTTGGGGAGAAGAATGAGTGAAATGCTTCCCTTTTGCTGTCAGATGATATCTCCAGTCCAGAGCTTGAACATCCCACAACCACGCATAACTGGAATTGCCTCTCATGTCATAGATTTCCATAAGAGCTTGAATCATGAACTGGAACATAGAAGAGACAACATATCCTTCCTTTTGCAAATCTTCAGCTTTTTCTTTAGGGTAGTTGGAGAGCTGTTAAGGTAGCGTAGGCATTTAGGTGGCACCCTTTATTTATCTAGTCCAGACATGTGGGGCTAGAACTCCACAGACCCCTGGCAATAGTACACTGCTGTCGTCCATCAGAAGGTGTGGCAGTGGGGGGGAGATGGCCTCCACCCGCAGAAGCAGGTTGTTCATAAATGCCACCTCTGCAGCCCTCATTGTGGAGTCAGACTTGCAGAGCTATTCTGTCCAGGGCCATCAGGAATCATCCCAAGCATGGTGTTTCTCCAAATGCACCCCGCGGATGACCTATGTCAGAACTGCTTTTTATTTTACTATAATTAACATGGTGTGGTGCAGGTACATGAATTCACACAGGAAAGAGGGTTCAGAAGTCCCAGAAGAGAGAGTTCACAGTCAAAAACAAATCCATAGGGAATGAGTCATCAATAAATGGAAAATTGTGGTGTGGGCATAGTTTTTTAAAAAAAGGTTAGAAACAAATTTTATATCTTTTTTGTTTGTTTGAAGATAGGATTTCTCTGTGTAACTCTGTGTAACAGACTTGTCTGTCCAGGAGCTCATTTTGTAGCCAAGGCTGGTCTTGAACTCACAGAGATCTGCCTACTGCTGCTTCCCAAGTGTTAGATTAAAAGCATGTGCCACCACTGCCCAGCCCAAATTTTATATCTTAAACTGGAATAATTTTTTTGAGTCCAGTGCCTTAGGCTACTTGGTCGCCCTCACAGCTGGTACTGGAAAAGTTTTTACATATGTCAAACTTAACCTAAAAATCTACAAAGGTACTAGAAGGATCTATGGGATTTTTCATGTTCTAAGTGAAAATAAACAAAAACACAAAAATCATTAAATAAAATATTAATGAACTAACTTTTATGTAAAGCTACCCTGCAAGAAGCCATCAAACAGAAATTAAAAGTCAAACTGGAGAAATATTGGCAACACAAGACAGCACAAGGAACAATTTTCTCTAACATATAAAGAATATTTAAAAATAAAGACTTTTGAAAATCAGTAGAGGAGCTAGAGAGATGGCTCAGCAATTAGCAACACCTATTAATTAATTAACAACATAGGTCTTTTGGAAGGTTCAATTCCCAGCATTCACATAGTGGTTCACAATTTTCTATAACTCCAGTTCCAGGGGATTAGATAGCCTCTTCTAGACTCTGTGGGTTCCAAGCACACTCACGGTGCACATACATATATGCAGACAAAGCATTCACATGCATAAACTAAAAATAAGTCTTAGAAAGGTTCAGTAGAAAAATGGCATCATGAGGTTGAACAGACTTCACAAATGAAACTGTAAAAGACTGAAGTACATAAAAATATGCTCATCTCTAGCCAGAAGCGGTGGCACATGCATATGGCTGTAATCCTGTGTCCTGAAGTGGGAAGACCAGGACTTCAAGGTCACCCTTGGCTACAAAGCAAGTTCAAAGCCAGTCCATACTCTATGAGATCCTGTGCCAAAAAGGAAAGGAAGAGAAGAAGCCACAGAAGCAGGTCTTCACCTTCCTCTGTCTGGTAAAAACAGCAGCAATTGACATTTATTGATTGATTGATTTGCCACTGTGCATGTATATGTGTATGTGTCTGTGCCATGCCATGTGTGGAGGTCAGAAGACAACTGGCAGAAAAGATTCTGGCCTTCACCATATGGGTACTAGCTTCCGCCACTGTACTAGCTAGCCAGTAAGCCACACTCTTCCATGGCCTCCAGGTTCCTACCCTGACTTCTCTTCATATGGACCATAAGTTTTAAAATGTAATAACAACACCCCCTTCCAAAACACACAAGTTTCTTTTGTCATGGTGTTTTATCACAGCAACAGAAAAGCAAATGAAGACACACACTTACCTTCTGAGCCATCTCACTGATTCCCCAGAAATGGAAACAGCAATGGGCAATTATCCTTAGCCAATAATATATTGTCACCTGGGACAGAGCCAGCAGACCCATAAGATGTGAGCTGTACGTGTGACCCCAGCCCCCACTGTCCACCATCCCAAGGAAGCCTGTGCGCGCCCCAGCAGTGCTCAACTCGAAGCTTTCTCCGCCTACTCTCAGCCTGCCTGGCCCACCTGGGACACAGCCAGTAGAGCCAGCAGAGGTGAGCTGTACCTGAGTTCAGACCCCCACTTTTTTACCATTACTAGGAGGCCTCTGGGGGGTCCTGAGCAAAGTTCAGCTTAGAGCCCTCTTTGGCCTACTCAAGAACTGCCTGACCATTAGGGACCACCAGGCCTGCTAACACCAGAGACAAACAGATGGCTAGAGGTTAGCATAAGAACACAAGCAACAAGACCCAGGGCCATATGACACTACCACAAACCAACTATTTGACCTCAGCAAGCCTTGCAGATACTATCATACCTGAAACAGAAGAAAACAATCTTAAATCAGAGGTTATAAAAAATGATAGAGGCCTTAAAAAAAAAAAAAAAAGTAAATCCCCTCAAAGAAATACAGAAAATCACAATCAAACAGATGAAGGAATTGAATAAATCCTTAAATCCTTACAGGAAAAGACAATCAAATGGGAGAAGAAAATGAATAAAACTGTTCAAGACCTGAAAAATGAAAATAGAGCCAGGTGCCTATAATCCTAGCATTCACGGAGGCAGAAGCAGGTGGGTCTCTGAGAGTTCAAGGCCAGCCTGGTCTACAAAGAAGGTCCAGGACAGCCAAGACTACACAGAGAAACCCTGTCTTACAAAACCAAAAAACAAAACCAAAACAAAGGGAATAGAATAGAAGCAATAAAGAAAACATAATCTGAGGAAAACCTAGGGAAGAGAACAGGAACTACAGACACAAGCATCACCAACAGAATACAAGAAATGGAAGAGAGAATCTCAGGTGTAGAAGGTAAGATTGAAGAAATTGATACATCAGTCAAAGAAAGTGTCAAATCTAAAAAGTTCCTGACATAAAACATCCAAAAAAAACCTGGGACATTAAGAAAAGACCAATCCTAAGGAGAATAGGAATAAAAGAAGTAGAAGACTCCCAGCTGCAAGGCCCAGAAAATATTTTCAACAAAATCATAGAAGAAAACTTTCCCAACCTAAAGAGAGGCCTATAAACATGCAAGAAGCTTACAGAACACCAAATAGATTGGACCAGAAAAGAAAATCTTCCTGCCCCATAATAATCAAAACACTAAATGTACAGAACAAAGAAAAAAATATTAAAAGCTGCAAGGGAAAAAAGCCAAGTCACATATAAAGGCATATCAGAATTATACCTGACTTCTCACCAGAAACTCTAAAAGCCAGAAGGGCTGGACAGATATCTTAGAGATGGCAGCCCCAACTACTATACCTAACAAAACTTTTAATCACCATAGAGGGAGAAAAGAAGATATTCTATGACAAAAACAAATTTAAACAGTACCTAGCCACAAACCCAGCCCTAGAGAAGATACTAGAAGAAAAATTCCAACCCAAGCAGGCTAACTACACCAAGTAAAACACAGGAAATAAATAACCCCACATCAGCAAAACCAGAAGAAAGGAAGTACACAACCACCATACACACACACACACACACACACACACACACACACATAACAGGAATTAATTAATAACAGGTCATTAGTTTTTTTCAATATCAATGGCATCAACTCCCCTATATAAAGACACAGCTTAACAGAATGGATGCAAAAACAGGACCCATCATTCTGCTGCATGTAAAAAACATACCTCAGCAATAAAGATAGACATTACCTCAGAGTAAAGGGATGGAAAAGGTTTTCCAAGCAAATGGGCTAAAGAAGCAAGCTGAAGTAGCCATCTAGTAGCTAATAAAATAGACTTCCAATCAAAAAAAAAAAAAAAAAAAAAGGAAAAAAAAAAGAAAAAAGAAAAAAAGGACACTTCATACTCATCAAAGGAAAACTACACCAAGATGACATCTCAATTCTGAGCATCCATGCCCCAAAAGCACCAAAAGCAAGGGCACCCACATTTGTAAAAGAAACACTACTAAACACACATTGAACTCCACATATCAGTAGTGGTAGACTTCAACTCCCCAGTCTCACCAATGAACAGATCATTGAGACAGAAATAAAGAAATAATGAAACTAATAGACATCATGAATCCAATGGACCTTACAGATACCTACAGAACATTTCAGCCAAACACACAAGAGTATACCGTCTTCTCATCACCTCATGGAACCTTCTCCAAAACTGACCATATACTCAACACAAAGCAAGCCTCGGGAGATACAAGAAGATTGAAATAACCCCTTTCATCTTAGCATACCACCATGAATTAAAGGTGGACCTCAACAACAACAGATATAGCAAAATGCCTATACATACACATGGAAACTGAATGACTCTCTACTCAATGACAGCTGGGTCAAAGAAGAAATAAAGAAAGAGATTAAAGACTTTCTAGAATTCCATGACAATGAAGGCACAACATACCTAAACTTATGGGTCACAATGAAAACAGTATTAAGTTCATAGCACTAAGTGCCTTTATAAAGAAATTGTAAAGTTCTCAGACCAGCAATTTAAATGCACAACTAAAAGCTCTAGAACAAAAAGAAGCAAACACACCCATGAGGAGTAGATGGCAGAAAATAATCAAACTCAGGGCTGAAATCAGTAACTTAGAAACAAAGGGAATAATACAGAGTCAATGAAATCAAGAACTGGGTCTTCGAGAAAATCAACAAGATAGACAAACCCTTAGCCAACTAACTAAAAGGCAAAGAGACAGTATGCATATTAACAAAATCAGAAATGAAAAGGGAGACATAACAACAGACTCTGAGGAAATCCAAAGAATCATTAGGTCTTGCTTCAAAAGCCTGTATTCCACAAAATTAGAAAACCTAAAGGAAATGGATGATTTCACCTACCATAGTTAAATCAAGATCAGGTAAACAGTTTAAACAGTCCCTAAGGAAATAGAAGCAGTCATCAAAAGTCTCCCAATCAAAAAACACCCTCAGGGCCAGGTGGTTTTAGCACAGAATTCTACCAGACATTTAAACAAGAGCTAATACCAAATTTCCTCAAACTATTGCACAAAATAGAAACAGAAGGAACATTGCCAAACTCATTCTATGAAGCCACTGTCACCCTGCTACTAAATGACACAAAAACACAACAAAGGAAGAGAATTTCAGACCAATCTCCCTCATGAACACTGATGCAAAAATGTTGTAGCAAGTTATTGATATTTACTATTGTTTTAACTTCTGGTAACGCTGTTGTTAATTCTCAGCAGTTGTAAAACCAAATCACCACACAGAGACTGGGTTTTTAGTTAACCTAGAACACAATGCTGGGCAATATTTACTCCCTCCTAAACCTCCAAGCCCTCAGTTTCCTAACATTTAGATTTCCCACATTATACTTGCTTTTTGTGAAATCTTAGGTGTGGTTCATGCTCCAAGTCCTCCAAGCTCTCTCCTCCCGCTCTGCTCTCCTTGTGCTCTCCTCTCCTCGAGCTCCTCCTCCTTCTCGCCCCTTCCTGTTCTCTAGCTCCTCCCCTCTTTCCTGTCCTCTGGCTCCTCCCATTGCACAACATTGTATCTAGTTGCTTTATTTGTGTCCTGTTTACACAAGAGTGAGTATCACAATGCAATATCCAGATTGAAACCAGAGAGTTAGGGGTGGGGAAATCAGCATTTGAATTAACAAGGGTAAGGCATATACATTTTAAAAGAACATTATACCAACACAAAAATACTCAATAAAATACTCACAAACCAAATCCAAGAACACATCAAATACATCATCCACCATGATCAAGTAGGCTTCATCCCAGGGATGCAGAGACAGTTCAGTATACAAAACTCCATCAATGTAATCCACCATATAAACAAACTGAAAGAAAAAAAAAAGTCATGATCATCTCATTAGATGCAGAAAAACCTTTGACAAAATCCAACATCCCTTCATGATAAAAGTCTTGGAGAGATCAGGGATACAAGGCCCATAACTAAACATAATAAAAGCAATATACAGTAAGCAGATAGTGAACATCAAATTAAATGGAGAGAAACTCAAAGCAACCCCACTAAATTCAAGGACAAGGCAAGGCTACCCAGTCTCTCTGTATCTCTTTAATATAGTACTGGAAGTCCTAGCTAGAGCATTGAGACAAATAAAAGAGATTAAGGAGATACAAATTTGAAAGGAAGAAGTCAAAGTATCACTATTTGCGGATGATATAATAGTATACATAAGTGACCCCAAAATTTCTACCAGGGAACATCTACAGCTGATAAACACCTTCAGAAACATGGCTAGATACAAAATTAACTCAAAAAGCAGTATCCTTCCTTTATACAAGCAACAAAAAGGCTGAGAAAGGGGCTGGAGAGATGGCTTAGCGGTTAAGAGCACTGGCTGCTGTCCCAGATGACCTGGGTTCAATTCCCAGCACCCACATGGCAGCTCACACCTGTCTGTAATTCTGGGATCCAACACCTTCACACAGACAGACACACACAGGCAAAACACCAATGTGCATAAAATAAAAATAAATAATTTTTAAAAAAGGCTGAGAAAGAAATTTAAAGGCAACACCCTTCACAATAGCAACAAAAAGCATAAAATGTCTTGGTATAACTCTAGCCAAGCAGGTGAAAGACCTGTATGACAAGAACTTCAAGTCTATGAAGAAAGAAATTGAAGAAGATATTGGAAGATGGAAAGATTTCCCATGCTCATGGATTGGTAGGATTAACATGGTAAAAATGGCCATTTTACCAAAAACAATCTACAGATTCAATGCAATTCACATAAAAATACCAACACAATTCTTTACAGGCCTTGAAAGAACAATTCTCAACTTCATATGGAAAGCCAAAACAAACAAACAAAAAACAAAACAAAAACAAACAAAAAAACAATAGCTAAAACAATCCTGTACAATTAAAAAATCTTCTGGAGGTATCTCCATCCCTGATCTCAAGCTGTACTACCAAGTAACAGTAATAAAAACTGCATGGTGCTGGCATAGAAAGAGACTGGTTGATCAATGGAATTGAAAAGAAGACCCAGAAATAAACCCATATTCCTATGGACACTTGACTTTTGCAAAGGAGCCAAAACCATACAATAGAAAAAAGATAGCGTCTTCAACAAATGGTGCTGGTCTAACTGGATGGCTACATGTAGAAAAATGCAAATAGATCTATATTTATCATCCTGCACAAAACTAAAGTCCAAGTGGATCAAAGACCTCTACAGAAAACAAGACACACTACATCTGTTAGAAGAAAAAGTGGAGAAGAGCCTAGAACTCATTGGCACAGGAGACAACTTCCTGAACAGAACACCAACAACACAGGCTCCAAGATGAACAATTAATAAATTAGTAAATGGGACCTCACAAAACTGAAAACCTTCTATAAAGTGAAGGACACTGTCAATAGAACAAAATGACAGCCTGAAGACTGGGAAAAGATTTTCACCAACCCTACATCTGACAGAGGCCAAATATCCAGAATATATAAAGAACTCAAGAAATTAAACACCAACAAACCAAATAATCCAACTAAAATATGGGTTACAGAGTTAAACAGGGATTTATTAACAGAGGAATATCAAATGGCTGAGAAGCATTTAAAGAAATACTCAACACCATTAGTCATTAGGGAAATGCAAATCAAAATGACTCTGAGATTCTATCTTACACCTATCAGAATGGCTAAGATAGAAAACTCAAGTGACAGCACATGTTGGAGAGGATGTGGAGAAAGGGAACACTTCTCCATTGGTGGGGGAATGTAAAGTTGTACAACCACATTGGAAATCAATTTGGGGTTTTCTCAGAAAATTGGGAACAGCTCTATCTCAAGACTCAACTATATCACTCCTGGTCATATACCTAAAAGATGCTCCACCTACCACCAGGATATTTGCTCAACTATGTTCATAGCAGCCTTATTAGTAATAGCCAAAAACTGGAAACAACCCAGATGTCCCTCAACAGAAGAATGGATAAAGAAACTGTGATACATTTAATAATAGAATACTATTCAGCAATTAAAAACAAGGACATCATGAAATTTGCAGGCAAATTGGTGGACCTGGAAAAGATCACCTTGAGCGAGATAACCCAGACCCAGAAAGACAAGCACTGTATACACTCACTTATAAGTGGATATAAGCCATATCCACTCATAATAATAAATATAATAAAGATAATAAAGGACAACCATACTAAAATCCACAGACCTAAAGAAGCTAAGTGTCAAGGCGGACCCTAGGGAGGATGCTTAATTCTCATTCAGAAGGGCAAGTAGAATAGACACCAGAAGTGGTTGAAGAGAGGGAACAGAATGGGAGCCTACCATAGATATTCTCTGAAAGATTCTACTCAGCAGGGCATCGAAGCAGATGCTGAGACTCATAGCCAAACTTTGGGCAGAACACAGGGAGTCTTATGGAAGAGTGGGGAATTAGAAGGACCCGGAGGAGACAGGAGCGCCACCAGAAGACCAAAAGAGCCAACAAATCCGGGCCCAGGGGAAGTGGCTTTGGAGACTGATGCACTAATAATGGGCCATGCATGGAGAGGACCTAGGCCCTCTGCTCAGATAAAGCCGATAGACAGCTCAGTCTTCATGTGGGTACCCTAGTAAGGGGAGCAGGGGCTGTCTCTGACCTGGACTCTGTTGCCTGCTCTTTGATCACAGAGGGAAAGGATGCAGGCAATCTTGATGAGACTTGATAGGCTAGGGTCCCTTAGTAATGAAGGAGGGCTACTCTTTTCTGGGGATGAGGGAAGGGGGATAGAGAGGAAGAGGGAAGGAGGGTGAGATTGGGAGGAGATAATGGAGAGGGCTACAACTGGGATGTAAAGTGAATAAATTTTAAAAAACTGATTTAATTTAAAAACAATACTTTGTCAACTAAGTTTTGTGAGAAAATGGCAGTTGTGGTAGAATGAAAACTGACAGAACTTCTATAAAGACAACTGGGCAATATCTACAAAAGTTACTTAGCATTTAGCATATCAATTCCAATTCCAAGAATTTATTCAGAGAGAATCACTCTGGGAGGAACTGCATATGTCCATGATTCATTGCTGTTGTTTTATTTACTGTTAGGGATTTTTTCCATTAATTTGTTTATTCATTTTCCATTCTGATTATAACCCCTGCTCCATCCTCTCCTCCCAGTTCCTATCTCTCTCTTTCTTTCTCACACACACACATGTTCTCCCCTCCCTTCTCAGAGAAGAGGCAGGTCCCCCATGGGTACCAACCCACCCTGGCACATTAAGTCACTACAGGACTAGGCCTACCCTCTCCCACTTAGGCCAGACAAGGCAGCCCAGTTAGGAGAATGAGATCCAAAGAGAAGCATCAAGGTCAGAGAGGGACCCAAGGACCCACATGAAGATCAAATTGCACATCTGCTACATATGTGTAGGGGGCCTAGGACCAATCCATATATACTCTTTGGTTGGTGGTTCAGTCTCTGTGAGCACCCATGGGCCCAGGGTAGTTGACTCCGTGGGTCTTCTTGAGGAGTCCTTACCCTTTCTCAATCATTCCCCCAACTCTTCCACAGGACTCCCCAAACTCTGGCTGATGCTTGGGTGTGGGTCTCTGTATCTGTTTTCATCAGCTGCTGGGCGAAGCCTCTCAGAGGAGTTACTGATAAGGGTTTTTAGGAGCAACATGTATACCCATCCAAGCATATGCCGAATGAAACTTTATTTACTGGTGTGTCACATAATCTCCAAGAAGTATTTGAGAAAGGGGTATGTAGTGTGCTACTCGCTGAATGAAAAACAATTTTTGCTTAAGATGCTAAAAAATATTTTGGGAAAGATATATAAGGAACATTTCAGAGCCACATCCCTCCATCCCTCCATCCCCAAAGTGCTGTATAGCCGTGTTCTCAGGATGCTTGGGCAGGGCTGCAGTTGCTGTTTATTAGAACCTGCAGCCCACTGTGGTCTCCAGGAGCCCCTCTCCATTGGTCCACTCAGCTTCCAGGTTGGTCATGCCCTACCAGATCAGGTCCAAAGCATGGTTCCCATCTCCAGTTAGACAGCAGGCTCCACCTGAAGTTACTTGGTCTGTGTCTTGGCTAGGGTTTTATTGCTGTGAAGAGACCCCATGACCACGGCAACTCTTATGAAGGAAAATATTTAATCTGGCTGTCTTGTAATTCTGATATTTAGTCCATTATTGTCATGGCAGGAAGCATGGTCGCATTCGGGCAGACACGGAGCTGGGGGAGCTGAGGGAGCTGAGAGTACTACATCTTTTATCTGCAGACAGCAGGAAGCACAGTGACACACTGGCCAGACTTGAGTTTCTGAGACCTCCCTCAGTGACATACTTCCTCCAACAAGGTCACACCCATTCCAGCAAGGCCACACCTCCTAATAGTGCCACTCCTTATGGGCCTATGGGGGCCATTTTTATTCCAACTACTACAGTCTTGTGAACACAGCTGACTCAAGACCCTCCTCCCCCAAAAGAAGTCTCACATTGCTACTGGCTTAGTTTCAAGTGGTAAAGACCAGCAACTGTTTGCTTATGAACCTTTGGGCTCTGTGACAGGGATCAGGAGAATAGGGAGGCAAGGTTAAAGGACAATTGCTCAGGCTATCCTAGATCTATACGCTATCACTCTGATGGTGGGTGAGGTTTGCCTCAGCCCACCCTTTGTCGGAGTAGGTGTGTCATTCAATTATGCTCCAAACCTCAGTGAGCGATGAGAAGCAACCAGGAGGCAATGGAGTGGGTCTGTGTGCGGGTGGGAGCTCTGGAGCTCACGGTAGGTAGGGATGGTGGAGCTGAGCACTGGTTGCGGACTCCGCATGGTCTAGGAACCTCTACCATGACAGCAAATCTTGCTCATTGTAGCATCTCTGGTTCTAGGAAGCTGTCCCTCAGGCCTCCTCCTCCCGGCTCCCTCCGAGCAGAGGGCTGGCAGGTTTAGGTGTGCTTGGGAACAGCATTCCAAGCATTGTTGCGGAGTTACCAGGTGAGAAATCTGGGCAAGCTTCATCCTGGAGAAGAGGTTCACGTTCAGGCGAAGAGAAGAGGTTCAGTCCAGTCTGGGAGCTTAATTTCCAAAAGGAGTCTCAGCGAACGTTGGGCTTGTACAAATGTCTCGGAGGAAAGTTTCTGGATGGGGCTTGTCCCGCTCATAAGAGCGTGGAGTGACATTCTAACTGCTCTTTAAAAAAAAAGAAGTAGAAAAAAATTTTAAAAGAGGAACAGAAGTCACCTGCCCTTTAGGGACTTTAAGACCCGTCTGAGCGTCTTAAATCTCCATGTTGAAATCTACTTCCCACCGTTCCTGAGGAAGTGGACCCTGTTGAGTTGTTCCTCAAATGTCAGCAAGGTGGCAAGCGACGGCAGAGGAGCCGTTTTCTGTTTCAGATGAAATGCTGCTTGACAGAAAAAAGAACTAAAATTTTGTATTTTAGGAAAAGAAGCTAGGGCTGTGGCTCTCTGTTAGAATATCTACCTAGCATGGGTGAGCCCCCCATGCCTGAGGGGAAGAAAAAAAAGAAAAGAAATACAGAATTTCTTAAATATCTGATATTTTAAAAAATTTCTCCTCAAGACTCATTCAGTGTTGAAATGCTGATTTTTCCTAGCAAAAGAAATCTTATCTTCCTACTTCCCTGCCACAGTTTTTAAAAGTAAAATTTATTACCTTGACTGATTTCTCAATGTATCATTCAATATAAAATACCAATTTTTAATGACAAAAATTTGGTTCCACAGAAATTTTATAAAGAAAAAATATGAAACACTTTACAAACTTATGTGTTCTCCTTGTGTGTGAGCATCTCCTTATTGCTCGAATTTTAAAACATGTCCTGCCAAACTGAGCCCCTGGTCAGTCATCTTAAAAGGCAAAATGGGGAGACCTTCCAGGTAATTTCATTTTCCTTCACCTGCCTAAAACACCTTAAAGAATGTGGCCTACTTGAGGGGTAAGATCAAGTTCCTCACCTTGGCACTCAAAGCCAAAGCCTTTCATTGTCCCTCCCTCCCTTTCTCCCTCTCTCCCTCCCACTCTATCTCTGTCCCTTTCTCCCTCCCTCCTTCTTTCCCTCTCTCCCTCTCCTTCCCTTTTTCCCTCTCTCCTTCTTTCCCACCTTCCTTTTCTCCCTTCCTCTCTCCCCCTCCTTCCCTCTTTCCCTCTCTCCTTCCCTTTTTCCTTCTCTCCCTCCCTCCCACCTTCTCCCTCTCCTTCCTTCTTTCCCTCCCTCCCACCTTCTCCCTCTCCTTCCTTCTTTCCCTCCCTCCCACCTTCTTCCTCTCCTTCCTTCTCTCCCTCTCCCTCTTTCCCTCCCATCTTCCTCCTCTCCCTCCATCCTTCCCTTCTTGCCTCTGATCCTCCTTCCCTAACTGCCTCCCTCCCTTCTTCCCTTCCCCCTCTCTCCTTCCCTCCTCCTTCCCTTCCCCTTCCTCCTTCCCTTCCCCTTCCCTCCTTCCCTCCCCCCTCCTTTCGCTTCCTTTTTTTCTGAGCTGAGGGTCAAACCTAGAGCTTCCCATACACTAGGGAAGAACTTTACCACTGAGCTACATCTCAGCCCAGCTCTTATTTCATGCTAGAGCTCTTAGCAGAAGCTGGAAAGATCTGCTTAAGGCTTCTATAAACTACTCCCCATGCTCAGTCATATCTCCTTCCCTTCCACTGGCCCAGAGTTTATAGCTGCTTAACCATGGAGCTTTGGTCTTATTTCCTTCATAATGGAAGACCAAAGAGCCAGTAAGCCTGTTCTCTCTCTCTCTCTCTCTCTCTCTCTCTGTGTGTGTGTGTGTGTGTGTGTGTGTGTGTGTGTTACACCATCTCCTGTCTCCTCTGCCATTTGACATGCTGTCTAATACCATGCCTTATACTCCTGGTTTTCTTTTTGATTCATGCCCTTATTTATAGTGTCATGTTTGATGTTTGACTCTGAGGCCAAGGACCATATCTTTCCTAATTAGCATGCCATGGACATGCAGTCACTACTAATTCTGACAGACTGCTTTCTTTTTATAATGAGTCCTTTCTGTTCTGAAAGATCCCTCCATTTTTCTTTCTGGCTAGAGCTTGTGTGGGTTCTGGGTTTTAGTACTGGAAAGGCTCTCTGTGGAGCTTGTACTTGTTTTGGTCACAATGTACACTTCCTCAAGCATGCTGCTGTGTCCCAGATGCTCTGGCTCAAGGTGAACCAAAAGAAGGAGTCTTCTCTTCTCCTTCACACAAAACAGAGAGGCTTTCCTAGCCACCAGGGAAGCCACACAAGAAACAAGCACAGAGAAAAAAATGAACACAGACTCCTGACAAATTCTGAGGCTAATCTGAGTTCAGACCCAAGGTTTTCAAAGCATCCGATTCCACAAGATGTCTGCAATGTTCGACATCTGCTCCCAAGACCACACAGGATTGAGACTAAATGCTTGGGTTTCTTCTCTATGCGCAACTTGTCTGAGACTGAAGAGCAGCCCTTTCCAGCCCGCTGCTTACTTACTGGCCATATGTCCTATACTCATTCTTTCCCCAAAGTGTTCACCTGTAAGTGAAGATATTTATAAAGCTGATGTGACTCAGGGACAGCTTCAAGCATATTCAAAGCTTCCAGTGTTCTGCAGCCATGACATTTCACAAGCTAGGGCTGGGAGCAGGAGTGGAGGGTGGATCTGGGATGGACAGGACAGGGTGCCTCAATTTCAACTTCAGTGTCACCGCTCACACCACCTAGTAGGTTCTATTTCCTCTTTATAGTTTCTTCTTCCATTCAAGGACATGTTTTCCCAGGCACGGTGGCTACCATTAGGAGCTCAGTCTGAAATCAAACACACAAACAAACAGAACAGTGATACTTTAATACAGCAACAAACAAAAGCATAACGATGACATCTTAATGTGTTTGTTCCCTTAACAGAGCCTACTCCTGGCACTTTCCTGAAGCCCATGTTTGCAGGCTCCCCTCAGTGTGGCTGTTCAGGCTGCCCCTTTTCTACAGCTGCTCTGTGCGACCATTCCAAGTCTCTTTGCTGTCCTCCTGACATTGCTGGCACCCACAGCATTGTCCAAACTGATCTCACAACCTTGACAAAATGTTTTTGTTTCTTTTTTTTTTCCTCTTTGGGACTCTTTTCCTCGGGTTCCTCATTTGTAAGGTGGGTGGATTCCCAGGTGATTTCTACTAGTCTTTCCAGTTCTGGTATTTCTGTTTCCACAAGTGGAGAGACCGTTAGGGCTGAGTGTAGAATGCTGAGTACTGCATTGTGGGGTCCTCTCAGTCTCTTGGTTAACAGAGAGGCACAGAACAACCTGGACAAGGGAATTCTTGGGTTTAGAGTAACGGACAGTGCTGGGTAGGCCTGCAGGGGCAAAGGGGAGATACAGCACCAAAGAAAGAGATGAGATAATTTTTTGTTTGGTCCACAAGTACAGTTAAATGTCCCTGGAGTTAAAAGTTTTAAAACTTGGTTCCTAATATTTCACAATATTTTCTGAAAATTAGAAATTAATAACTTTTTCAGGAAAGAAATCCATAATAAAAGTTTTGGTTTCTTTGTAAACTCAGTTATGTTATGTAAATACGTGTTTGTTTTAATCCCAAGTGTGGGATTTTAGTTGGGCTATAGTTTGTCCACAGCTGTTAATTGTCTTGTGGGGGGGCGTGGCTTTTGTCACTGCTAAAGCCTTCCAGGAGTCACAGGGAAGGGTGTGGTCTAGGACTCTGAGGATTGAATTGGCCTGTGGCATGGAGCAGTTTGAAAAGAGCAGAGACGGACCATGAACTGGCATAGAAGAGAGAGATGGAGAGAAACGTTTGGGGAGCAGCAGCTTGGATGAGGAGACTGCTGGCTGCATCTGTGGTTGATGGAGACTGGTATAGAGCCCTAAAAGAACCCATTGATCCTAAACATCTGGGAGAAGTAAAGGGGCCCTCTCTCCTCACTAACCTTTTCTCTCTCTTGTGTAGGGTTGGGAGGTTGGAAGGGAGATTGAGGCCTAAACACCCCAAATAGAGTTTTTTAAAAAGAACACTACAGAAATCTTTATCTAAAGCTGATCATTCTTGCAATTTCACCTCACTGTTCCTCCCCTTTGTAAAATGCCAGTGTAGTTGTTCTGTTGTAAAGAAGAGAGAGAGTCCCTACCAGGCGGTGTAGCGGGTGCAGCTGAAGCTGACCCTGAGACTCCCGATGCTGCTGGCTCAGGTTTGCTGTCTCAGCCCCTGAGTCAACACTGCTTGGAAAGTACCACAGCTGGTGTCCATCTCCTACGGCTTTGCCCGGGTCACTAGGCTGAGTGCATCTTTGCCCACTGGCCCTCTCCTCCTCACTGTCCCAGTACTCACCACCGACCTGTCTGAGTCTTAACCATGTGGAATATTTTGTGAGATTTTCAACAACTGTCATTTGTGACAGGCCTAAATAGTAGGGTTTTTTTGTTTGTCCATGGCAATAAAGATCATGCAGAATTTTGACAAAGAGCAAAAATAAAACAAATCAACAAGTACCCGTTCTGCAAAAGCAAAACAAAACAAAAACCCACAGTTTTTTTTTTTTTTTTTTTTTTTGTCTGTCTTAACAAAAGTATGCTCTCTGCTTTCTTCTGGAAAAGAACTGAGCAATGCACAAATGGAAAAGGACACTTGCCCCATCCCAGCCACCTGTGGGGCTTAGGTACCACACATTAGGTTTTACCGCCAGTTTGAGCAGCAATAGCAAGTGTATAGCAACAACTTTAGAGTGAAAAATTAATCTCCACACCTCTTGCCACACATCTTCCTGAAGGTAATACTTTAAGATTGTATATAAGTTTTATTTTTGTCAAAGGAAATTTAAAACCTGGCTAACAAATACGTTTAAAATAAAGCAGGCAGGGAATGTTTTCTGTGAGTTTCAAAGGCGGGCAAACAGCAGCTAAGGTAATAGACTTAAATAGAGGCAGAGCAGGGACCAGAGCTGAAGTGTTCTCATTTCCAGACCAGATGTTCCCAGAGAAAGGCAGTTACTGCTATTTTCCCCTTGTTGGAGATGTGTGGTTTCCACAGCAATAAAATAACCAGCGTATACCCAATAGAGCCATTGGTTCCTGGAATTTTAGATTTGGGGAGACCTTGGGGACCATCGTACTCATGAATTCTGTAGAAGACTCTCTGAAGCCTGCTCTCAGAGCCAGGCTGCAACTCACAGACTGTCCCCTGGCTCCGACACAGCGGCAGCCTCTTTTATCGCCTATCTGCTTTACATATTAATGATCCACCTAAGACTCTCTAGAAAAAGACAAACCATCAACAGCCATTGGCAGTTTACCGAGATGGAGAGATGCTTTGACATAATCGTTTCAAAGCAAGGATGTTTTAGGGGTTACCAACCAATACACAGGATAATAAGCATCCGTGGACCAAGTTTATCTGGGGACTGTGGATATCCCTTTCACAAGCTGTTGTCTTCTGAGTTCATGCTCCCCTGTTTTCTCTCAACCACAAGCAAAAAAGTGCAGAAAATATCTTACGTGGCCAAGGAGTTGGAGAACGGATACATGAATGCCAGTTAGCTTGTTTTTTGTTGTTGTTGTTATGTTTTGTTTTGTTTTTTTCTTTTCTTTTCTTTTTTCCAGGGCTGAGGACTGAACCCAGGGCCTTGCACTTGCTAGGCAAGTGGTCTACCACTGAGCTAATATGGACATTTGCTCAACCATGTTTGTAGCAACTTTATTTGTGATAGCTATATCCTTTAAACAACCCAGATGTCCCTCAACGGAGGAATGGATACAGAAATTGTGGTACTTTTACACAATGGAATACTACTCAGCTATTAAAAACAAGGAAATCATGAAATGTGCAGTCAAATGGTGGGATCTAGAAAAGATCATCCTGAGTGAGGTATCCCAGAAGCAGAAAGACACACACGGTATATACTCACTTATAAGTAGATGCTAGACATATAATATAGGATAAACATACTAAAATCTGTACACCTAAAGAAGCTAAGCAAGAAGTAGGACCCTGGGTAAGACAATCAATCCTCACTCAGAAAGCCAAACAGGATAGACACTGGAAAAAGGAGAAAACAGGAAGAGGACAGAAGCCTCTATGGAGGGCCTGAAAGACTCTACCCAGCAGTGTATCGAAGCAGATGGTGAGACTCATAACTAAACTTTGGGCAGAGTGCAGGGAATCTTATGAAAGAAGGGGGAGATACTAAGACCTGGAGAGGACAGGAGCTCCACAAGAAGAGCAACACAACCAAAATATCTGGGCACAGGGGTCTTTTGTGAGACCAATACTCCAACCAAGGACCATTCATAGATATCACCTAGAACCCCTGCACAGATGTAGCCCATGGCACCTCAGTGTCCCAGAGGGTTCCCTAGTAATGGGAACAGGGACTGTCTCTGACATGAACTCAGTGCCTGGGCTCTTTGAGCACCTCCCCCTGAGAGGGGAGCAGCCATGCCAAGCCACAGAGGAAGACAATGCAGCCAGTCCTGATGAGACCTGATAGGCAGGGTCAGATGGAAGGGGAGGAGAATCTCCCCTATCAGTAGACTTTTAGAGGGGTTTGGGAGGAAATGAGGAAGGGAGGGTGGGGTTGGGAGGGAATGAGGGAGGAGGCTACCACTGGGATCCAAAGTGATTAAACTGTAATTAATATAAAAATAAATTTTAAGAATAATAATAAGAGTATGCACATGCATGGGCCACGGTGCACATGTGAGGATCAGAGGATAACTTGTGGGAGTCAATTCTCTTGGGCCTGGCGGCAGGCACCTTAACCACTAAGCCATCTCACCAACCCTGGTGGAAAAATATCTTGCCTTATAATGCTTCATGTTCTAACTTCCAATAGGGTTTAACCAAGAGCAGCTAGCTGCAAGGAAAATTATGGAGCCGTTTAAAAGGCATCAAGAACATTCTTTGTTCTATATAACTATCAGCATATTTCTAAGGTTGATGATCTCAGTATCAAGATGTAGGCAGCATAATACTTTCTATTTATCGACTGCTTTATTGCAAACAATGAGCAAACTGTGTAGACGGGAAAGGCTTTAGGATGAGATATACATACTCTCAGAACTTGGTAGCTGGGAAAGCTCAAACCCATCTATCCCACTGGACTTAAGTTTTGGCACCTGTAAAATGGGATGAATGTGAAGGCTGAGTGTAATAACATACTCTTCCTTGTCACACTTGAACTCACTTCCAGTCTCTGTTCTGAAATGCTGTGTATAAATGACTCACCCCAGCCCCACCCCTACTGGCTTCTTGTTGAGACAAAATCTCACTGTGTGGCCAGCCTCAACCTCCCAGGTGCTGGGAGTACAGATAAGTGTCACTCTACCATTGACCTGGTTTGTTGTTGTTGTTATTGGGTTGTTTTTTTAGATATTTTAAATGTTTTATTTTATATGCGTGAATACTTTGTCTGCATGTATATATGTATATGCATTTCTTGCGTGCCCGATGCCCAAGGAGGCCAGAAGAGCACACCAGATCTCCTGGAACTAGAGCTACAGACAGTTGTTACCTGCCCCGTCGATGCTGGGAGCTAACCTCCAGTCCTCTGCGAGAGCAGCAAGTGCTCTTAACTGTCAGGCCACCCCCCCACCCCATTTTGACCTTTTCATTCACTGAGTTGTTTTGTTTTGGCAGTGAGGAGTACATGCTATGCCACACGACCTGCCACTTCTCCTGTGGTTTGGATGTGAACTATCCTCATAGAGGCAGGCTCATGTGCCTAAGCACATCGTTGTCTAGCCTGGGGTGCTGTGCGGGGAGGGCTGTGAAGCTTTAGGAAGGGGGCCAGACTGAAGAAGCGAGTCGCTGGAGGTGGGCCTTGAGGCGTGGTGGCACCGTTCACCTTTAGCTGCTCACTCTGCTTCCTGATGCAGGTGCAGCCTCAACAGTTGCCTCCATGACAGACTCCAGCCCTTCCAAATGTAAGCACAGGAAACCATCTCTCAAGTTGCTTTCTGACAGGTGTATTGCCAAAGCAATGAGAAAAGGAAGTGATGTACTTGTGACAGCCATTTCATTTACAATTGACTCATAACCAACTTCCCTCAAGTGTATTACAGGGAAAAGGAAAAGGAAAAGTCCTCAGACCAATCAGCAGGAGACTCCTGTTACCATTCTGCCACATTTGAATAGAAACTTGTTAAAAAGAAGAAAATTTTCAACGGGTCATAAATGAAGGGGGCAGCAGTGCTGGAAAAACTCCTGTCTCTCCGATGTGGTCTCCCGGTCCAGACAAATTCAGAGAGCTGCATTCACTCCCTATGGAGCATTTAGCATACCCCGTAACATGGCAGGCATCGGTTCAGTTGACAGCACTGTTATAGTGAAGAAGACAGCGATGTCCCTTTCTTTTTAGAGTGCTTTAATAAGGGACACACATGCTAAGCAAATAAGCGTACAGACAACATATTTTTAGACAGTGATAAAAACACCTGATGAGTCCATCAGCAACTTTTGCTTCAGCTGTATCACCTTAAACTACCAGGCCATGTCTGCAATAAAGTACAAAGCTTCTTCCTGCTGGACTAGTTCAGTACAGGGGTACACAGGTGAGTGTGTACCTCCTCTAGCCAAGTGCTTTCACCAGCTGAGCTATCTCCTCCCCACATGGCTTCTTTTGTGTGTGGAAGTGCGGTCTATGTGTGCATGTAGCTGTGCTCCCGTGGGAGCCAGAGACACCATTGTTCTGCTCTGTCACTCTTGGCCTTCTCCTTTGAGACAATGTCTTTCACTGAACTGGAGCCAGGAAGCCCCTGCCATATTGCTGTGTCTCCTCCCCATAGTGCTAGGATTATAGGCGTACTTGGCCATACCTGGAATGTGTCTGGTAAGTTCCAAACTCAGACTCTTATGCTCACATAGCAAAGAGCTCTTATCCACTGAGCCATCTCTCTAGACCAGGTGCATAACTCACCCGAAAGAAAATCCTTGTAAAACTTTAGCAGAATCAAGGGAATTGTATTAGGAGATATGCTTGCTTGGTATGTGGAAGTTGTCAGAATCCAATGGGCAGGGATGGGGAACTAGCTCAGTGGATACAGTGCTTGCTGCTACAAGCATGAGGACCCTAGTTCAAGTCTCCAGGTCCCATGTAAAGCCAGTAGCCAGCATCTGGAATTGCAGTGCTCCCACCATGAGATTCAAGACAAAGGCAGGAGAGGCCAGAAGCTCATGGGTCAGCTCGCCTGATATAGGTGCAGAGCACAATTACAAATATCAAAAGGACTCTGCCTCACACACGCTGGCAGTTGAGGACTGACACTAGAAACTGTCCTGTGTCCTCTGTGTGTATGCTGCAGTAATGTATGTCCACACACATGCACACATCTTCATCTATACACGCACACACATGCATCCACACATACCCACACATTCATCCACACATATACACACATGCATGCATACATACACAGTCTGCATGCACACACATCACACACACACACACACACACACACACACACACACACACTGAGCTGACTATGTCAAGCTTTAATGAAAAGCAAATACAGCTGAGAGGTTATGAAGGGAGAATCTCATACACATATCCTGACAATAAGAAGTATCACAAAAGGTTGCCAGAACTGTGATGTTGCACAAAGATTGCTTCTACAAGGACATCTGTTTTAACAAGTCAGTCTGTTTGATCAGCCCAGACTGGCATCATCTTGCTTATTAATCCTTGTGGCGTAGGAATATCATTTCAAAATAACTTACACAATACTTCTCACTTTGCCCCAGGTTTCCCTTTACCCCGTCCCCTTTGACTGTTTCCATGGTTTCTGTCCCACTTGCTCTGTGTTGCAATGCTCCTCGATTGCTCTCAATCCAATATCATTACAGTATTCTTCTGAGAGCCTTTCTGTACTATTTTCCTGCCAGGCTTTGTGATTTAAGTTGATGCGTGTAAAGTAGAAATATTCAGTAATAGTAGAGTAAGAATATGAGATTTGTTTTTATCACACACTGGGAAGCTGAAACCCAGTTCCTTCAGGGCTTGCCTCGTACCTCCATGCCTCACGACAGGCTTCCATAGACTTCCTCTTCCTGTTGATTACTTCTTGACCACATGATGGCAGGTAGATGTGCACAACTTTGCACCAGTGTTTTGGACAGAAAGGAGGTGAAGGGTAAGATGTAGTTTCCAATTTAGTTTGACTCCTTTTATAGAGTTTTTCTGAGCCCTCATCGAGAAGTTTCCACTTAAGAGTTAATTAAGTGGAACTACACCACCCTGACATTTTTCAGCTGGGCACATGCCTACACTGAAAAAAAAAAATCAAGATTGCATTAATAGAAGATGAGTAAGGATGAGCCTGGGCTAGCGAACCAGCATCATATAGCATAAGGTGGAACAAATGTTACCAAAATATGATCTCATGTCTGGAAGACAAATATGTATCACAGAAAATCATCTACACAGTACTGAAATGTATCCCTCCAATGTTGCAAATACAGTTGGGCATCAAATGGTCTCCACTCTTTTCCCCAGGCTTTACCTCTGCGAACCTGTTTGCTTATACCTTACCTGTTACTGCTTTCTGCAAGGCCTTCCTGTCACAGCAACCCCAAGGCATATTTTGAATAAATAGAAAGCAACATACTCTGATTTTCTATTTTATTCTCCCACATAGATCTAAGAATTTTTATAAGCAAATAAACCACTGGGAGAAATAAGTAGCTAAGGATCATATTGGAAGAGTAGAAAATAAAACTCCAGAAGGGGTAACAAACACGTGCAGACACAAAGGGCCGAGGACTATGGGAAGACTGCACAGTTGGGGCATCCTTGATTGAAAGGTTTACTGAAATTCAGGTTCCTACGTAATTCTTAGGGACACTGAAGTTTCAAGAATCACAGCTATCAGGTCACTGACTGGCCACATACATTGTAGTTTCATAGGGAGGCTGTTTGTTTTAAAATAAGGAATGGGCAGTGGTAAATGGAAAAAAAACAAACAAACATGCTTTCTGCAAAGACATTGTGCTTGATACAGATGGTTTAGAAGCTTGAACAGGGAGCAAGGAAGACATATGACTTTCAAAAGATAGCAGCAAAGATGGTGAGGTATGATCTTCTAAATTAGTACACAAACAGCAGCTTCTGCTTTGCTTGCCCTCTTCTGCTTCCTCTGAGAGAAGCCTGCAACCAAGAGTCCCATGTGGCAAAGAGCTGCAGAAAGCCCCTGGCCAACATCTAGTGAGAAACCAAAGCCCTTAGATGAGCAACTCGTAAGGACTGAATCTGCAAATAACCTATCCATGACTTGGAAGTAGCGAGCCAACAACTTCCATCATGCCTTGACTGAGGCTTTGTAAAGGACCTGTGGACAGAGATCTTGTTGCTGAACTCTGGCCCCACAGAAACTAGCAGCTGATTGCAAGGGGGGAACCTGCTACCCTGCAAACATTCATTCATACAAGAGCAAGCTAGTCAAGGATCTTTACCAGTCTTCATCATTTCATGGAAGATTTTCATTCACATGAAATACTTTTATAGTCTGTTTATAGTCTCAATAAACAGAAAATTACTTTGCTGCACAAAGTTTGACAGTGTATGATTCTGGCTAGCCAGAGAACATAGGCTAATCCCTACCATGCAATAATTAAACAAGGTTGAATTGCTCAATAAACAAGAGCCCTAAAAGATAAAAAATGAGATTCTGCAAAACAAACAAAAAATCAAAACAACAACAACAACAAAAAACGAATCCCAAAACCTTTTATATGAGACAGAGTTACATATAGCCTTGTGTTGTTGTAAATAAAATATATATATATATTAAATGTTGGGCTAATAATAAACATTATTATTTATTATTAGCCCTAAGATTATCATGGCAGTATTATTTAAACTACTATCACAAACAATAAGACCCAGACACCTGTTAAATTTTATTGCCTTATTTACCTTGGGCTGGGCAGACATTTCACCTATGCTGGCTCAGTAACCTCACCACCCATCTCCTAGATCCCCTCCAATGCCATCTACCTTAATTCTCCTCATCTGGTCTGCCTTCCATCCATAATCCCATGGTACTTGCTTGTCTGTACCATTCTTCATCTGAGCCTTTTCACACCATTATTGGAGTCCTTCCTTTCAGCCCATGTGGCTTTTTCTCTAACACATCATGGTGTCCTCCTTCCTCCTCTCTTCTTATCCATCTGTCTTCTTTGATTCTTCTGTGCTCCCCAAGCCCGGGAACCTTTGCCACACCTCCCCCATTCTGCCCTGCCCAGATATATATATAGGCTGTTTAATCAACCAATCAGTTATGTTATAGGCAGGTTTACAAAACAAGACTAGGTGAAACCAGATCTTGAGGGCCAGTAACATGCATCAGACCAACCACTAACAGCCTTGTCATAGCTACTGTTCTGTTGCTGTAAGGAGACTCCGTGACCGGGGCAACTCTTATCAAAGAAATCATTTAACTGAAGTCTTGCTTACAGTTTCAGAAGTTTAGTCCATTATCATCATGTCAGTGAGCATGGTGGCACACTTTACACTGGAGAGCTGTAGTTAAGAGCTATATCCTATTCACAGACAACCAGCAGAAAAGCTGGGTCTGGTATCAGCTTTTGAAACCTCAAAGCACACCCCCCAGTGACGTACTTCTTCCAACAAGCCACATCTACTAATCCTTCTAATCCTTTTAAACAGTCCCACTCCTGGGTGACTAAGTATTCAAATATGTGAGCCTATGGGGCCCATTCTCATTTAAACCACCACAAACTCAGACTGACCTTGAACTTACTATGTAGCACAGGATGACAGTGAACTTCCGATCCTCCCAGGGCTGGAACTGCTTGCATGTGCTGACATGCCTGATTTACCAGGAATTAGACTCATTTGGAGTTTTATTCAAACACACCTGGGCTCACTGGGGTAAAGGCAAGTAATTTTCATGTTAAGAATGTTCCAGCCAATGTTAATACTGTTAGTTCAAAGGGCATACTTAGAAAACATTGCACAGACCACTGGTTTCTGAGGAGGGTGGCAGACATCAGGCATTTTCAATGCTCCTGGTCGTTAGGTGGTGGCTGGTGTCCAGGGGTAAGGATCTTCATATCCAAGGGAAACTGAAAAGGAACAATTGATCTGACTTCTCAGGTTTTCCTTTACAGCGTCAACAATCAGTCTAGCTATAGAAGGAGAGAATAAAGCTGGCGTTGTAAGGAAACTGTCATCATGGAATAGCCACAGAGGCAGGTTCACTGGGTACCAATGAGAGAGGTCAAGTAGGATCTGAAGCTGCTTCTGTGAGTCAGGTGCCCCGAGTTTCATTTATTGCTGTTTAATTCATTCCACTTTTGTTTGCCTGATAGGATGGTTTGGGGGCTTCCAGAGGCCCTGACTTCCTTCGGGGTCTTAGCTATAGATCTGGAAAGCCCTCCAGACCTTTCTCATTTGTGCCTAATCTTACTTTTGCCATTTTAGAACAAAGCACAGTTTTCCCTGTTGGCATCCATTGAGTCTATTTTCCACGTTTAAAATTATTAAAGTAGTTAAAAGAGGACGTGGTTGGGCTTATTCTTGGTCTGCTTTTAAAGTCCATTTGTTTTCATGGTGTTCCGGAGGCCATGCTATTAATAGAATGCTTTCCAAAAACACAAGCTTCCAGAGCGACCATGTCCAGGTCCTAGCATCTAGTGGCAGCGGTCAGTAATAGATGTTTGTGTAGGAAGAACAAATCTTTGTATCTGTGTCTTAGCATGCTCATTGAAGGACTGGGGTCCTTCTGCATTCCAAATAGTTCAAGAGTTGCAATGTAGCTAGGACAGTGTCCTAGTGGCAATTTCAGGTACCAGTTCCTTTTTGCTGTTTGGGCCCTGGCTGCCTTCCAGCACTTTTTGGTATCAACACAATACCTTCAATCCTGATATTGTCAAAGCCCTGTGCTGAAAGAGAGAGAACAAAGTAGCACTGGGGTGTAAGAGCCAAAATTACATTTTAGGTTTTAATTCTGTGCCTAAGAGACCTCGAAACAAAAATGTCTCTAACCTGTAAGGCCCTTGCCCAAGGAGAGATACTTCCTGAGATGCTGGAGGCTGTTGTTTAGGGGAGAGAACAAGCCACATCTTCAAAGTAGCGCTGAGCCAATGGCAGTTAAATTTCAACCTGAGGTTTGAGGAGACCTCAGGCCACAGCAGGCAAGTTCCTCAGGACCGAGTAGCGACTTTACCTGCGGAGCCATCTCACCTGCCCTTGGCTGTGAACTTTTTACCAGCCTACTTGTTTTGTTCACAAATGGCGTGTGTGTGTGTGTGTGTGTGTGTGTGTGTGTGTGTGAGAGAGAGAGAGAGAGAGAGAGAGAGAGAGATAGGTTAGAAGCTCCTTCCTGGAAAGCAAGTTTCTATCTATCCCTGTTCATCTCTCACTGGGCAATAATAAGACCACTACCACAATTTAGAGTCAAATTTGAAGCAAGCTTTAATTAAATACTGTCCAGGATGATGGACTCTGGCCAGGTCAATTCCTGGGCTCCCAGAAAATGGCTGTGAATCGAATTTTGCAGAGGCTTAAGAAGACACACCCATAAGACCACCATATTTCAACCAAGGACAAGCATATATCTTGATGTCTTTCCTGCCTACACACCTCCTGCCTACATCCAATCAGGGGCAGTTATACATCCTGCCAAACCCTGAACCTGATAAGCTTCTCCTCTGTAAAGCTGCCAGGTCTTCAGAATTCCAGAGCAACAGAGAGAGCACAGTCCCCGAGCATGGCTGTGCTGTGTGCCAGGAGCAAGGCAGCCGCAGACTCCAGTCTTCGGTTTTGACTTCGCATTCTTAAATAAAAACTCTAAGCTGAGCCTGGGGAGACACACACGTGAAGTTCCAGTGCTGAGAAGGCAGAGGCAAGAAAACCACTCCAAATTCAAGGTTACCCTGATCTGCACAGTGAGTTCCAGGGCAGTGAACTCTGCATGTTTCAAAAACAAGCAATTTTTAAAAAGCAAAACTTTAGGCTGAACTAAAGCAAGAACTCTTGAAAACTGAAGCATGAAACCCTTTGGTCAGGTGAAGATAATGGAGTATTGACTGGCCCATTCACCAAACGCTAAAACCAGTTTCCTTTCTCATCATGCTGCTGGGCTAATGTTAATGTGTTTTCCTTGTAGATGCAAGTTTCAGGGTCAGTGAGCTCCAGACAGCTGTCTCCAGTGTCTCTGGAACCAACCCTTTTTGCCAGATTCCAAGCTTACAGATAACCCAAAGCTTTCAAAAGTGTGGACTTGCTTGGGTCTTTAAATTCTCACACTGTGTGTTTTCTCACATTCATCAGACATTCCAGCTCTTGGCCACCCAGATCCATACACACACACATACACAACACACACACACACACACACACACACACACACACACACACACACACACTCCAGTCAGGTTGTTTACATGTACTTGGAAGGTCTTTCCAGTTAACCTTTTTCCTGACCCACCCCACAATTTCCTCTGGTTTGTTATTTAACAGACTAGCCAAATAATTGGCCTAGGCTGTTTGCTTCGCTTCCTATGGAAAGCATTTCACTACTGCAGCTCTTTCAGAGCCCACTGTTATCTCTTAGAGCAAGATACGGGACCCTGATGTGTGGTCTCCAGTAAGAACTCCCACTAAAACCCTGAGCTCTGAGGTGCTTGCTGTGTGACAGGGGCAGGTAGGAATTGCAAACTCAGCCGAAGTGGGGTGAGATGTAGTTGACTGTGAGCAACTGCCATGCTAAGGTTTAAAGCTAATAAATTGTTTCCAAGGAAAGGCCTTTGATACTGTTATAATTAGCAAAACATTTCATTCCCTCCAGTCAGTGTGTCACTTATTTCTGTGAAAAGACTTTCTAAAATGGTTTCATTGTTTTCCTCTGAAACCATCTCCTTCTGTCAGTTATGTAACATATTTCCTTCTTAAGGACAAGGATCACACATGTTAGTGAACTCTGAATGCTGTCCTTCCTTCCTTCCTTCCTTCCTTCCTTCCTTCCTTCCTTCCTTCCTTCCTTCTTCCCTTCCCTTCTTCTACTTTGTCTCTATCTGTCTGTTGGTCTGTCTCTCTCTTTGTCTCTGTCTCTCTCTTTTGACAGATTCATAAAACAGCCCTAGTTCAGCCGTTCTCTCCCTTCCTAATGCTGTGACTCTTTAATTCATGTTGTGGTGGCCCACAACCATAAAATTATTTTGTTGCTACTTTCTAACTGTAATCTGCTGCTGTTAGGAATCATAATGTAATATCTGATATACAGGATATCTGATATGGGACTCCAGTGAAAGGATCACTTGACTCCCAAAGGGGTCTCAACCCACAGGTTCAGAACTACTGTTTTAGTTGGTCTAAAACTTACTCTATATAATCAGGCTATCCTTAAGAAAACAATGTCCCCCCTGTCTCTGCCTTTCCAGTGCTGGAATTAAGGTATGAGCCACTTCACCCAACTTAGAAAGTCTACTTCAGAAGGTAGTTGAACCTGCTGGGCATACATAGACAGACAGATGCTGTGCTGGGAATGTCCTTGAATTTCCCAATGCAGAGATGGTGTGAGTGTTTTTATTTTCTCAAGGCACAACAACATCTTTCCCACATCACCCACAAATGTAAAATTGTCTCTCCTGCTTCCCTTCTGTCACCTGGAGTTAGGACGTTCCTTGTAATGGCCCTTTTCCCCCTCGGAACATCCCTAATGCTCAGTTCCTCGTCATATCTGAACTGTCCTCTCAAGAACTTCCCAGTATAAAAATGGTACCAAGAATTGTTTTGAAGCTAACAGGTGAAATAAACCTGGGGAAACTACCATAGTTCCCCAAGCCATTTCTCCTGACTAGCTGGACCAACAGGCTGGAACTCTGTGTCCTAGACATTGGCACTGGATGCTAGTTATTATCTCCTTAATAATCTAGTAGAAGTACGATTTAATGTGCTCTGTGGCTGCAGGGTCTGAGTACCAGCTCAGTACCAGGAGGTGTGACCCTGCACTCCTCACTAACTGTAATCGCTAGTACAGAACTACTCAGTTGAACCGTAGAGACTACAAGACTCTTCAGCTCAAAATCAGGGTGGGCATGAAAGAGTGACCCTGCAGTCCGTAAAGTTTTAGTTTCCCAAGTTTAGAAATCCTGTATGTTTTGATGAGTCTTCTATTAAAGTGCAATATTCCTTGACATATCAGTTAACATATTATAGTCTGTACTTCAGCAGAGGCCTGCTGGTCCAGATACAACACAGGCTAGAGAAAGGAAACGCAAGTCTGAGGAGGGAGGAAAGAGGACACAGAAACAGATTCTGTTCCCCTCACAAAACAGCTTTTTTGAGATGACCTGAATTTTGCTTGTGTTTGTCCCTCCTGACCGTCTCTGTGAGATGAAGCACACACAGCCTGTAGCCAAGGTATGTTGGCTTTCCTTCCTTGGTGAGTAATCCCATACTTCCGTCCCTTCCTACCTGTGATTTTACCTGGGACTACCATCTCTATGGCAAGCGCAGCACCAGGTCTCATTTTCCTTCTCTTTTCGTGAGAGTCAGTGAACAGCCAAACTGCTTCCAATGTCAGAACTAACAGAAACTTGAAATGTCAAAATGGCAAAAACTTGGGAGGACTGATTTTTAGTTTTCTCCTTGACAGTTTAAAATGTCTGGTTGAATTATCGGACAAAGCCAACCCCCAAAGGATGCGCTGCTAGCAGAAAGAAACAAAGTCATAAGACCAGCAGGGTTCCTCATCAGTTACGGAAGCAAGGATGGTAGAGCCAGTGTTTATCCCTGACAGAGGTAGTCATGGATAGTCACTGCACCTTGCCTTATTCCTGTCTTATAAGACTGCACTATTGTGATTAATCTTAGATTACTTTTTCAGCTGCAGGGTACTCAGGAGACAATTGCTTCTAACTAATAGAACAGGCATTAGCCTATCTAAGGAAGGGGCCTTTTACTCTTCCCTTTGGGAGGGAGGCTGACCCTGTCGGTAACGATTGTCACACTTTGTTACAGACAAGGATGTGTAAACTACTACAATTGTTTAGACATGAAAGCAGTGTGTGGCTGATGTGAGTTGGCTAAGGAAGTGACTGTCATGTACCCGGACCAGTGAGCTTTCCCACACTGCAGAAGCTGAAAGGATTGAAATACCACATTTCTGATTTCTTGACTACGTGCCCTTTGCTTCCTCCTAACACCCCACACAAGGGGTACAATAGAAACAGTCCCTTGTTGTTTGTTGTTTGTTTTTGAAACAAGGTCTTTTTATGTCTCCCTGGCTGGCCTGTTCCGAGTGCTGGGATTAACAATATGTGCCACCATGCCTATGCCCCAAAGATTCAATTTTTAAAAGACATAGGAACCATAAGAACTTAAAATTTAAGATGGTGGCTGTAGGCCGTGGTGACCTGAGTTTGATCCCCTGGCCCCACAAGGTAGAAAACAAATTCCCTCTCACAAGTTGACCTTTACATAGAGGGACACACACAGTCACACAAAAATAAATGTTTTGGAAGGACAAAAATGCAAATTTTAGAAAAAAATAAAAATGTAAAACTGTTTTAACTGAGCAATAAAATGAAAGAGATGGTAATCTCCTTTTAGCATTTCTTCCTCCAGTATTTGTTTTGCCTGTTTGTTTTAATCAGTCATCCCAGGCTATGAGGTGGGCTGCAAGTCTCATTTAAATTGGAGTGTCCTGATTGCAAATTATAACCCTGTTTCTGGAGCTTTGGGATCGGTCAGTCTGTGCGTGCTTTCTGCTGTGGGTCATGAGGGAATGTGGAGGGCCGCCTGCTTGTGTAGGTTTTCAGTCTGTCAGGATGCCTCCATTCTGGCATAAAGCCTGTGCTCTCCTGTGTAGCACCTCTCTGCCATGGTGGCGGCAGCACTGATGGTGTTTGTGTATCTCAGCCTCATACTCCCTTAATCACGCTTCTGCTGCTACCTCCACAGTCTGCTGCTTGGGATCTGGGGCTCCCATGAGAATACTGGGCCACATGCCAGGTGTGGTGGCACATGGCAGAGGCAGAGGCAGGCAGATTGCGTGAGTTCAAGGCCAGCCTGGTCTATAAATCAAGTCCAGGACATCCAGGTCTATTATACAGAGAAATCCTGTATCAAAAAAGCAAAACAACAACAAAACCTTCTACCACACTCTTGCTGTGGTTCAGCCCTGTCCAGCTGGCCCGTGGCTATGGTGGAGGAGATGATGACATCTCTCAACTTCACCCTTCCTCCTGCACCATGTCCACACTCTGTGCTTTCCTTTCCAGGCAGGTTGCCTCTGATTTGGGATCCTAATGGCAAACTGGACTCCTCTTACCCCTGCAGAGCTCTACCTTGAACCTCTGCAGGCCAGGGTCTTTGCTTCCCTTTCTCCAGCTTCTCACTCCTATATAATCCTCACATTTTGGCCATGCACCCTCTTGGTTCTCTTTCTCTCTCTTTGGCCCCCTCTCCTCTCCCTCTGTTGACCCCAATCCCCTGTGGGCTGGTTTACTCTGGACTCCTGCAGATGCATCTGGCAGTGCTGTCCCCCTCCTATTTACATAAAATCCTTTTCCTCAGCCATACCTTGTAGCAGTCATGTCCTCATTTTCCCAGGACTCTCTTCTTTGCTCTTTTGCTGTGGTGGTTAATTCTTAGTGTCAACTTGATATGACCTAGAATCTCTTAAGAGACAAATCCCTGGGGATGTCTGTGATGAGGTTTCCGGATTAGGTTAGATGAGGAGGGAAGATGTTCCCTGCTGCTGGCAGCACTGCAGGGCTGAGGTTTGGGACTGGAAAGAGTGTGTGCAGATCACCAGCACTCAAGTCTCTGCCGTGTGTGCTGTGAGCAGCCCCCCACTCTCCCGCCACCATGGTGAGTGACATCCTCAGACTGTGAGCCAAAATAAACCTTCCTAATGCTGCCTCTGTCAGGTACGCTGTCACAGCAGTGAGGACGGGAGTGGACTCATTAGATGTCCATCTCTCAGGGGCCTTGAACATGCTTTCCTGGTGGAGTCCAGCTCAGCAGGGAAAGACTGGTGCGGCTAGTGGATCCGGCAAGGTACTTAATGGGGAAAATCCCTTTGTGACCGATTTCCAGTTTGTGCAGGTCTTTTTCTCGTTTCTCTGTTAGTGGCCTTGTATCTTCACTGTCCACCATTCCATCTAATCTCACACACTGACCTCCTGATCTTCCACCTTCTGCTGCTATAGGAGCTTGCATATGTGTATGCCTAGATGCTTTCTATTATTTGCTTTTTTTTTTTAATTTAATGTATGTGCCTTGTTCCAGACCGTGTTTGTGAACATGCCTGTGCCTGGTGTCGGCAGTCATCAGAACGCGGGTCAGATCCCCTAGAACTGGGCTACGGACAGTTGTGAGCTGCCATGCGATGTTGGGAATTAAACCCAGCTCCTCTGAAAGAACAATAAGTACTCTTGACCACTGAGCCATCTCTTCAGCCCTTCATTTGAAATATTTTTTTCTCTGTATATATTAGCAGGGAAAAACAAATGCTTTTTAAAAAGTTTCTTAAGGCATGTTAGTCCCTGTTGGTTTTGAATTCCATTTGTAGCCAAGAATGACTGAAATCTTGATCCTTCTTCCTCTGTCCCTCAAATCCTGGAACTATAGGTATGTCACCACCATGCCTAGGCTAACCTATACTTTCTATTAACAATGACAAGCAACATGCCCAGGAGATGAACAACTCTACTTTTGGTAGTCTGTTCTGGGAACATACCTGTACATGGGTGAAACTATGTATCTCAGTTAAGGTTGCTATTGCTGTGAAGAGACACCGTGACCACAGCAACCTTATAAAGGAAAACATTTCATTGGGCTGGCTTACAATTCAGAGGTTTCCTCCATTATCATCGTGGTGGGAAACATGGCAGTGTGCAGGCAGACACGGTGCTGGAGAAGGAGCTGAGAGTTCTGCATCTGGATCAGCAGACCTCAGCAAGGGAACAGGCTTGAGCTTCAGCCCACCCTCCAGCCCACCATTTCTTCCAACAAGGACAACGTCTACTCCAACAAGGCCACACCTCCTAATAGCATCACTTCCTGTGGGCCTATAGGAGCTATTTTTACTCAAATCACCACGCTAAATAAGTAAAAATCCATTCACTTTAGCGTAGGCTGGTGACTGAAAAGATTGGAAGCCAGTTCAATGTCCACGAGGGAGTCATATGAAAAATATAGAAGGACCTGGGAGTTAGCTCAGCAAGTCAAAACTACCCATGTAAGTCTGAAGACCCTATTCCCGGAACCTGTGTAAAAAGCTGAGTTCTGGGTGAGCATCTTTAGTCCCAGCATGCCTCTGGTAAGATAAAATGTGCAGACAAGAGAGACCCTGGATGCTTTCAGACTAGCACATCACCAGGGAATTGAGTCAAAACTGCAAACTTCTGTATCAGCTCACATGCGTTTGGATGTCTACTAGCAAAGAGAAGAAAAAAGGAAAGAACAAACATTGGCAAGGATGTGGCAAAATCTGAACCCTTTGGTGGGAATGTAAAATGGTTCTGCTGCTTGCAAAAACCAACTGGAGGTTCCCTCAAAAGATTAAAATAAAATTACCAGACAATCTAACAACTCTATGTGGGACGTTTGCCCTAAAGAACTGAAAGCAAAATTCAAAGAGATCTTTATTTACTCATGTTTGAATCTGTGCCATTCACAATGCGAAAAGCATGGAATGTAGTAACCACTGATGGGTGAATGGGTTTTTTTTAATGTGGCATAAACATGCAAAACAATAGTATCCCTCTTTAAAAAGGAAAATTCCAAAATGCTGCAAAGGAGAGGGACCTTGAGAACATAATGCTAACTGAAGTATGCCCATTTTATAAAGCAACAAATACCACATGAGACAAGCTGGTGGCTGCCGGGGGCTGAATATTGGGAAGCCATTGTTCAACCTCAAAGAACAGCGTTTTTCCCAGATGAAAAGAATTCTGAAGGTGGGGGTGATGCTGGCTGAGTGACAGTTATTATTTTACTCACTGCTTAACAGAGGTAAGGCAGTAAACTTTGGGGCTGGAGAGATGGCTCAGCTGTTAAGAGCACCGGCTGCTCTCCCAGAGGACTCAGGTTTGATTCCCAGCATGCTCGGAACTGTCCACAACTCCAGTTCTTGTGGGGATCTTGTGGTTTTGTGTTCTGATCTGTCCCTTGGGGCCAGGAAGGATGAAAGAGAACCTGGAATGGACAGGGTCTGTGGATCCAAGGGTTGGGGCAGAGGGAGAAGGCCTTCTCTGGTCCAGCCGGCAAGACCACCAGGTAGGCAGGCAGGTCTGAGGATCCAGCCCTGAATGTTCAGAGAGAGAGAAAGAGAGAGAAAGCCCTCTCAGAAACAGCCCTTCAAGTGTTACAGCTCAAGCGAAACAGCAGCCCTTAGACCATCTTCGGTGAATCAGCTTGTGCCCGTTTATTAGTGAAGCAGCTTATGTCCCTCTAGTCCACGGTGAACAAGTACTATATGAACCTTGGCGAGCAGGGGGATTACGGTGAATGTGTCCAGTGATTCCGGCTCGCATGCTGGTAATGCTCTGTTTACATCCAGCTGCTGGCTATGTGACTACTCGTCAAAACTTTGAGAGTTGGGGGTCATCAGACTACGTGCCGCCACAGAAGCAGGCTGAGGTTCTGGGTCTCGGGATGAGATACGTGGGGTGTGGCACGTCTCTGACCTCACTCTAGCCCCATGCCTGTTTCTCTGATCACCCAACCTACGTACCCCACAGGCTGTGATGCCCTATTGTCACCTGCTCAGGCACACAAGTGGTGCACACACATACAGACGGGCAAAACACTAACACACATAAAACAAGACAAATAAGTCTAAAATCAATTTTTTTCAAAAGACAATATAATTCCATGTGCTTTTTCACACAACAAAATTGGAGAATAATAGCAGGAGACAGAGCACTGTGCCCAGGTTTGAACAACTGTTACATATCATCATTACATCTGTGCTCTGTCTCTGTGTTGGACACACTGACATTTTTATATTTATTTATGTTGTGGGTGTGAGACAGTTTCTCACTATGTAGCCTTGGCTGTCCTGGAACTCTGCAGACCAGGCTGGCCTTATGCTCACAGAGATCCTCCTGCCTCTGCCTCTCAAGCGCTGGGATTAAAGGCATGCACTACCATGCCCAGTATTTAAAAAATCTTATCTCTAAAACTGTTAAGATTTTTCACACTTCCTCACAGTTGGGTCTGGCTGTGAAGTCAGTTGACTTATGGTTTGGTTGGATGCCTTCTGATGAACCCATCGGATTGGTTATGCAAGATGCAGAAAGCAGAAGGGGGCAGAGGGCATACTTGCCCCTGCGGCTGCTGACGCTGGGTTTTATTGCCCAGCATCCTAACGTTACAGTGGGCCAGAGGCCTCTGCCATGGAACCGCTAAAGTACTAACCCGGTTTAAATTGAGTGTGTGCTTGGTTGGGGAAGGGAGGGACTTAGTTTCCTGCCTTCCTCAGGCTGTGCTCTCTTGGCAAGACATTTCAGTCTACGGCACTATTACAGAGCCCAACCTTCCCCACTCTTGCCAACCTCTCCCAGTCCCTCCCCTACCAGCTTCCCCCACTCCTACCCTGCCAGCTTCCTCACCCCTATCTACCTTAGTAGTTCCTTGAGTACCCTGGTCTTGGCCCTAAAAGCTCTTCCTGAAAGAGACAAATGCATTTTTCCCTGTAACTGAATCTCAATTGCTGTGATCAGTCCTAAGTTTTCGGTAGAAAAACTGCAAACTTCATTTCTAAATGACTAACGTTGCTCTATCTGCAGCCGTTCCACACACCACGTGCCGACAATGACTGTCAGAGGACTTCAGGGCTGAGGAGTTGCTGGGAGACGGCTCAGCAGCTAGGTGCACATGCTCTTCCTAGCACCCATGTCGAATGGCCCACAACCCCCTCGGACTCCAGCTGCAGAGAGTGTGATGCCTCCCGTCTCCTAGGCACCTGCACTCATTTGCACAAAGCCTCATGAAGAAACACATTTATACACATAATTAAAAATAAATATTTGAAGAAACAGAGAATTTGCTAGGAGACGCTCCTCTATGTGTGCTGACTGGCAGTACGTCAAAAAGCATACACTCCCCGGGTGGTGAGGGCACACACCTTCACTACTAAGCCAGCACTCAGGACAGAGGTGGATCTCTGTGAGTTCGATGCCAGCCTCGTCTACAGAGTGAGCTCCCGGACAGAGAAATGCTGTCACTAAAACAATTTCAAAGTAAAAATCAAGAGTGTACAGTCCAGGCTCACTCCTGCACCCTCAGCATTCCTGAGGGGAGACAGGATGATTAGGAGTTCAAGGCCAGCTTCTACTGCACAGTGAGTGTGAGGCTAGCAGGAGGATAGAGGACTGGGGTTAACCTGGGCTATGGGGTGATTTCCAAGTCAGTGTGGTTCACGCCTGCAATCCCAATACTTGGGGAGGCTGAAGCGGGAGGGTCAATGTGGTGTAGAGACATCAGAATTTGCAGTAATGAGACTCCTTCAAAAGCAGCGACTTTCATCCCGGATCTGCACTTTAGCTTTATTTAATTTTTTACACTTGCTTTGCATGTTATGTGTGAGCGTGTTCATATATGCATGTACACACTTGACCTTGCCCCAGCCTTGCATGCTGTGGAAGTCAGAGAACAACTTGAGAGGTTCTCCTTCTACCTCATGGGTCCTAGGGATCTAACAGAAGCTGTCAGGCTGGCCAATAAGCCCCCTTTCCACTAAGCCATCTTGGGGGCCCTTTAATTTCGCTTTTAAAACTTTCTCAGAACACAGAATGAGTGAATGAGTGTGTGTTAAAATTATTCTCAGGCCACATGTGTGTGACATACTCATACAGCATGCACACACACACACACACACACACACACACACACACACAGTAAGAAACAAAGAAATGCAAAAAAAAAAAAAGAAATAAAAAGATTCTCAACAAAGCAATTTTTATATTGTTTCTGTTGGCAACACTGAGGCTGGGCACGATGGCACAGATCTGTTATCCCAGCAGGAGGCCGAGGCAAGAGAATTGTTGCAGGTCAAGGCCAGCCTGATCTTCAGTCAAGTACAGCCTGGTCTATATTGCAAGGTAGGGCTACATAGTAAGAACTTGCCTCAAGGAACAAACAACAAAACTAAAAAAACAAAACAAAATGGTGGGAGGGGAGAGATTCACTCTACTGCCTGAATACTGCCAGATGACAGAACTGAAGGCCGTAGGCCCAGATCCCCTCACCGAGGCTCAGCCTCCTGAAATGATTCTCAACAACTGGGGAGACAGCCTGTGGAGTCCTAGCTCCGTGCCTTTCGGTCATGGCTATCCTGTGGGAGATGAGAATTCAGCCTTTTCACATCTAAAATGTGGGTTGCCTGAGTGAATCATGGGACCTTACGGCCTCTGAGCGTGGTGTGTTGGTCCTGGGGAACCACTTTCTGCATTTACATTGAATCGAGTAGCCTTTTTGCATGCACTTTCCAAAGAACAACAGGGATGGGTTAGGGGCAGTTGACAGAGCCGGAAATGCAGACAAGTTCATTTCTCTGTTTCTGGCAGCAAACATCTGGGCTCAGAGATTTCCTCTATTAATGAGGTTCCCATTCAGGGCAGAGGAAGACAGAATTGCCTCTTCTGTCTGGCCGATTAAGCTTGATTGGGTGAGTTATCCACTTGAGGGACTGCCGTTTCCTTGAAATTCAGCCAGCACAACCCGAATGACCTGTTCGTCTAAGGGATATTAGGAAAAACTAACTTGTTTAAACACTAGTCTATACAAAACCTCCTGGGGTGAGCGTATCGGAGATTAAAGAGGCACACACGCACTTCTCAAACTGAAAGGGAGCTCGTAAGGAAGCTTGCGAGAACAGTTAGGCTGAGAGTCTCATTATGTAGCTGAGAAAACAGGAGCAGTGGAGGTGATGACCTCCCCAAGCAGAACAATTCATTGAAAATTAACATGATTAATCCTTAGCTTCCTTTCCATTGGCCTGCACGATAAGGAAGCTGTCTGAGATATTTTTAGGGTTGCTTGCAATATGGGGGGGAAATATTCCAATGTCAGAGCAAATGCCCTAAAACCAGATGAACAGCTGGGCTCATGTCCTGGGGTCAGCGGCAGAGGACAGCATGAAGGGCCTGCTGAATGTCCCTTCACTCATTGCAGACAGCAGACACCACATGGGGTCTCTCAAATTGACCTCCTTTGTATTTTCTTTTGTAACTGAGGTGGCTTTTCGGCCTGGGGTAGTTCTTTCCTTCAGGTACCTCCATGGTGGCTCTCTCCCCCACCCCCCAAGGACCTGGGCCCACAGGGAGTCCAGAGATGCCCAAGGGCTAATGAGGCATGTGCTGGGACAGCAAGAGCAGAGACAAAGCTCCGGGGTGTGCTTTGCTACCAAGCAGCAGGACGCTAGAATCCAAAGGGTCTGTGCAGTGAAAGCAGCCTGGGACCAACGCAGGGGAGGGGCATCCGCAAACATGCGGCTCCAGCTCACCCCAGCTCTGTGGGCCGCCTTTCAGGCCAAAGGCCTATACAGCTGGGTATTGGGAGCTGTTCTGGTGCTGTGTACTTAATTGTTAATTACCGACACCCCCCCCGCGTCGTTACACCCCAAATGAGCATATCCTCACATATGCCAAGCGATGCTGTGTAACTTCGTCCCCCAGTTATTCCTGATTGGCTAATAAAGTTGCTGACAGCCTGGGCTAGGTACAGAGAGGTAGGCAGGGTTGGGGTCCCCAGGCCTGGGGTCTGGGGCAGACCACCAGGGAAGAGGAAGGAGAGGGAGCAGAAGATGTAGTAGGATGAGAGGAAGCCAGACAGAAGGAAGTAGCCATGGAGCGGGATGGAGCATGAACACTGTGAGGACAGTGTTATGAGGACACAGCATCATTCTGTGAGGACAGAGTGATGGAGCCGATCCAGCCCGGACAGTATGACTTCTTGAGAGTAACTTGGAATGTGTAGCTAGGAGATAGCAAAATAGCTTAGAGGGTTAATATCTGCCCAGATCTAGTGCTTTAAGCTCATAAAATGAATCATGTGGCCCTCTGTGTCAATTATTTGGGAACTAGCTGGGGCAGAGATGCCTTTAAGAGTCTAATATGCAGTACTACAATAGTTAGGGGCCCGTGTCTGTTTGCAGATACAATAGAGTTAGGATAGATACTTTAAAACAAAGCGAAAACACAGAATGTAAGAGTTGGGGAAGAATTTTATCCTTTGAGTGTTGCTTTGCAGTATGTTTTCCATAGCAGTCCAGAACTGGGGAGGGTACAAGTGTCTGCCGAGAGATGAATGAAAGCGCAGAACATGTCATGTGGAGATGTGAAAGGATAAAAGTCTAATGCATGCCAATGCATGGCTGAGTCTCAAGGACATTACCCTAACTGAAAGAAGCCAGACACAAAAATTGTAATGATCGTGCTGGTAGTTTTTGTCAATTTGACACAAACTGGAGCCACCTGGAAGAAGGAACAATTGAGAAATGGCCTTCACCAGATTGACTTGCAGGAATGTCTGGGAGACCTTTCTTTCTTTCTTAAATTTTTTCGTTTATTGAAAATAAATTATTTTTCATATAATATATCTTGATTACAGTTTTTCCTCCCTCTATTCTTCCTACTCCCTTCCCAACTTTCCTCTCCTCTGGATCTACTCTTTTTCCGTCTCTCATCAGTAAAGAACCAACTTCTAAGAGATAACAACCAATTTGACAAAATAAAATATAATAAAAGAAAAAAAAGCAAAATATTGAGGTTGGACCGGGCAACCCAACAGAAGGAAAAGAGCCCCAAGGAAAGTACAAGAGCAGAGACCCGCTCATGCTCACACTCCAGAGTCCCATAAAACACTAAGCTAAGAGCTATAGAACATATGCAGAAGACCTGGTGCAGATCCATGTAAGCCCTGTGCTTGCCTCTTCAGTCTCTGTGAGCTCTTGTGAGCCTTGCTCAGTTGACTCGGAGAGGCTTGTTCTCCTGGTGTCCTCCATCCCCTCTGACTCTTAACCTTTTCCCACCTCTTCTTCTGAGTTTTCTGAGCTCTTTGGGGGGTGGGGGGTGAGGAGGTGTGAGGATGTTTGTGGACATTTAAAGCTGTGTGTTTCAAAGTTTCTCTGTCTCTCTGCATAATACATTTTTCTTAATGAATGAGGGATATGGGAGGGCCCAGCCCACTGTGGGTGATGCCAGGGCTAGCCTGGTGATTCTAGGTTATACAGGAAAGCAGGCTGAACAAGGCCTGGGAGCCAGCCAGTAAGCAGCACTCCACCATGGCCTCTGCTTTGATTCCCACCTCTAGGATCCAGCAGTGAGTCCCTGCCCTGACTTCCTCTCCTCCTGGACTGTAAGCTGTATAAACCTTTCCTCCCAAGCTGCTTTGCTCAGTGTTTTAGCACAGCAACAAAAAAACGAGCTAGAACAGCTGCTGGTATGTGCTCACAAACACTGTGTAGAGCGCTTAAAATCATAGCGATAGGAAGAAGGGTGGCCAGGGGCTGAGGGAAGGAATAGAAAAGCTATTGCTTAATAAGTGCAATTTTCAGTTTTGCAAGATGGAAAGAATTCTGGAGAGGGGCGGCGATGGTTGCTCAATAGTGTGCATGAATTTGACACCACACTTTAAAAATGGTTAAGCCGGTGGGCAGTGGTGGCACATGCCTATAATTCCAGCAATGGCAAGGCAGAGGCAGGTGCATCTCTGAGTTCCAGGACAGCCTGGTCTACAGAATAAGTTCCAGGACAGCCAGGCCTACACAGAAAAACTCTGTCTCAAAAAAACAGAAAACAAAACAAAATGACAACTTTTTTTTCTGTCACCAGCTTTCTATCACCACAACGGCATCACTGCAATTGTAGACTACTTACTTGCCAAGGGACAAAAGCTCATGGGTCACACAGCGCTCAAGGCCACAGTGCCTGCTAAACCCTGCTGAAGACCTCATGGTGCAAATCGTGGATGATGGAGGTGGAAAATGTACGGTAGGATCCTGTCTGGAGCAGGAAGCTGAGACTGAAATCCCACAATCCTTTAGAAGGCAAGTCCTCATTCCCTTAAGTACCACCCACAATACTCTTATACCCAATACCATCACCCTGGGGGTCTAAGCCTGCAATCACAATGGGTTCTTGGGAGACATTCTAAACAGAGTCAGAACATAGTATATGGTAAAAATGTTGGTTTTATTTATTTATTTATTTTGGCTTTTTCCAGGCAGAGTTTCTCTACGTAGCCTTGGCTGTCCTGGACTCACTTTGTTGATCAGGTTGGTTTCACACTCACAGAGGTCTGCCTGCCTTTGCCTCCCAGAGTGCTGGGATTAAAGGCGTACACCACCACACCTGGCTAAAATTTTGTTTTTAAATCTTAGATGCGTTTGTTTGTTACTCCTGAGGTTATGTCCATGTATCATGTGTGTGGTACCTGAGGAGGCCAGAAGAATATGGTAAAAACCTCTGGGACTGTAGTTACTCGTGGCAATGAGCTGCCATGGGTATGCTTAGGGAATCCCGGTCCTCTGGAAGAGCTGCCAGGGCTCTTAATCACTGAGCCATCTCTCCAGCCCACTACATACCAATTTTGTTTTTGCTTGTTTGTTTGTTTGTTTGCTTGTTACTGAGTATTCATTCTCTGGTTAAGAAGACTGTGAACAAGAAGTCCTGAGAACACTTACTTTCACACTGAGGAAGCTTTGTGTGTGCAGCCTTAATGCTGGCCAGCTGCTTTCCACATGCCTGTCACAGATCACAACAGGGCAATCGCTCACCTCATAATTTGTATAGAAGGCGGGCAAGAGGTACTACTATATTACTCTCTCTGATTTACTGACTTATGCTTTACACAATCGGACAAATAGAATCAAAGCTCCAAGGCGCAGTAAAAGGTCAGCTTGGCTGTTAAACCAAAAACTTCAGGCAAATTAAACTTAGCAGGGTAAAAGCAAAGAATGATTTACTGATCCTGGGATAGTGGCTCATCTATGAATCTCAGCCCGTTGGAGGCAGAGGTAGGAAGCAAATTGAGAGTTTGAGGATAGCCAGCCCCACAGAGTGAGACCCCATCTTTAGGGGGGTGGGGAATTGGGGATGTGGTTCAGTTGTTGGGGGACTTTCCCGGCATGCTTTAAGCCTGGGTTTGATCCTCAGCACCACCACATAAACAGGATTTGGTGATACACTTCTGTGATTCCAACACTTAGGAAATAGAAACAGAAAGATCAGAAGTTCAAGGCCATCTTTGGCTATGCAGAGAAGGAGAGGCCAGCCTGGGTCATGATAGTTTGTATAAAGCAGACACACAAAACCCCCAGATGGCAGAAACACAGTTGTGTCCACAGAAGTGGCAGGGATCTTAGAGGTCTGTAGTAAAGGCTGTCCCTCGGCAGGACTTTCATTTTGAGTCATGTCTTAGTATGCTGGCCTGGAATTTGAGAGCCATATGCCTCTACCTCTTGAGTGCTGTGATTGAAACCATTATCACCATGCCCCAGCAACCACCAGGTTTTAATGCAGCAGCTGATTAAATCAACCAGCTGACCACACTGTCAACCTCTTTGGTTTTCCTGGAATCCAACCAAAGAGGTTTCCTTGACTTCCACACTCTTTCTCACTCCTCACATTCACGTGGTAGCTCCAATGCTGGCACTCAGCCACCTTCATGTTGGGACTTAACAGTTGCAATCTAAAAAGGGGCAGAATAACAGGAGCAATAACGATATTCTGTATGTTAGTAGGAATATAGGCTATGTGTATGCATTTATTAAAATTCCTGAATAATATTCCAAAAACATAAGAAGTTTTTGTCAAATAAAAACTTACGGAGTTAGTTTAAAAATGTAGATTATGTTTTAAATTCTCCCAAATGATATGTACCTGAGAGCATTTAAAGAGGAAGTATATTGATGCCTTCAAATGAGGAAAAATATCAAGTTGGGCATAAACAGATGGCTCATTACAGGAGACGCTTTATTCTATTTTTGAGGCAGAGTCTCACTGCATAGCCCAGGCTACCCTCAAACTGATGGTCACCCGTGCTCACCTCCTGGGTGCTAAGTGCTGAGTTATGTGCACAGGCTACCACACCTGGCGTTAGTAAAATGCACACTGGGCTAAGGACATGGTTCAGTGAATAAAGTGTTAGCTGTGCAACCATGAGAATGTAAAAGCTGAGCAGGGTGGTTCACATCTGTAATCTGAGTGCTATGTTGGGAGAGGGCTGGGGAAATTCAAGGGAAGGCTGGCCAGCCAGTCTAATCAAAACAGCAAGCTTTAGGTTCAATGGAGACCCCTGTCTGAAAAAATAAGGTGGAGAGCAATAGAAGAGGACACCCAAATTTGACCTCTGGCCTCGGAATGCATAGGCAAGTGTACTTGCATCCACACATACACACACACACCAAACACACACACACAGACTGAAATGTTACAGAATCTAAGTATTTACATGTTAGATGTACATTTTTTTATTAAAAATATATAAATTAGGGAACTGGAGAGAAGGTCTGGTTGTTAAGAGCACTGGCTGCTCTTGTAGACGACCTGGATTTGAGTCTCAGAATTCACTTAACAATTCACAACTCTAGTTCCTGGGGATCTATCACCCTCTTCTGACCTCCTTGGGCACTGCATGCATGTGGTACACAAACCTATGGGCAGGCACACACCCATAATAAATAAAATAAAAGGAACATTTTAATTAAATAATTTATAGTCATTAAATAATTCATAGTCATTAAATAATATGCACTAAACACTAGCAAAGTAAATATATAGTTTTGTAATGAAACACTTAAAAGTGTTCTATAACAACACATTGAGGGTAGGGAAGACATAAAGTTTCTGTGAGCAGCCAGCCAGGTCTGTTTACAGATGCAGAAAGGCATGCTCAGAGAGCCAGTCTGACCCTATTATTCCACTGCCAAACAGCCCAGAAGACACCTGTTCCTTTCATTACAAGCCCAAGCTCTTTGGCTGGGTACATAAAATGCTTTACAACCTGTCCTCTGACCCCTGCTCTGACCGCACCCTGAGGCCTCCAGCACAGGAGCAGAGCTGTAATGAGGCCTGTGGGCACCGGGTCAGGCTGATCAGTTAGTGCCATTTCCATATGACTATGGCTTTTAACTGATTTTACTTATCAAAACAATATATGCGCATGGTTTAAAATGTCAGGGAATGCCAACACCTCGCACAACAAAAAACAAAACAAAACAACAAAAAGGTATTTTCCTGTACCTCTGCCTACTCACATCTATTAGCCACAACAGTTAGCCTCAGACTTTTAAGCTATTTATATATTTATATATTTATTTCAAGGTCCCTGGTTTGTGGTTCTCTCTGCTCATGAAGGCAAATACTTCCAGTTTATTTCCTCCTACTGTGTGTGAGTTTATTGGCATCTTTACTCTCCAGCTCCTCCTAACACAGCTCTATCAATACTTTTGTTAAACCAAACATTTCAGTGTGGATTAAGTAACTCTATTAATAAGTCATAAATGCATACTTAAATTAATACTTAATGTCTATATATGCATAGAAACATTTAGACCTGTTTACTGTGTGATATTTGATAGGAGTTAATATTAGTTATTAATATTGGAATAAAAGCACCTAGTCTGGTGAGATGACATAGACCTACAATCCCAGCACTAGGGGGGGAACAGGCAGGTAGATCTCTGTGAGTTCAAGGCCAGCCTGGTCTACATAGTGAGTCCAGGACAGCCAAGACTATAGAAACCCTGTTTCCAAAAATAAAAAATAAAAAATAAAAAAGAAAGGAAGGAAGGAAGGAAGGAAGGAAGGAAGAAAGAAAGAAAGAAAGAAAGAAAGAAAGAAAGAAAGAAAGAAAG
>NW_026585644.1:51591418-51594495 GCF_907164565.1 Psammomys obesus
AAGAAAGAAAGAAAGAAAGAAAGAAAGAAAGAAAGAAAGAAAGAAAGAAAGAAAGAAAGGAAAACGAGCCTGTCTTTGCCTTGGCTAGATTGCCAAAGTAGGTAGGATTATCTGACAAATAGTTGCTCTTAAATCCACTAAACCCTGCGAATGTCCTGTTATCCAGTGAATTCTGACACTGTAGAAAGACACACGTGTTCACTTATGTCTCTGGCATAGCACCTCACAACAACGTATTTATGTATTTATGTGGGAAGTGCATTATATGTTTATATGTGGAGGTGTTCCTGGAAATTTTGGGAAGTTTCGGTCTTACCTGAGTCATCACATGTTACTGAGGAAATTGGGGGGTTCCTACTGTGGTTCTTAACCTTATTAATAAAAGAAATTTAAAACAAACTCAGAAGGTTCTGCTGGATGAGGTTGAAGTCTGACATTTCCGGATAGCCTCACACTTGGTCTAAGATGATGGTAACCCCAGATTTTGTAAGGAGCATCACATATCCCTTAGAGAAAGGATCAGAGGCCCAACCCTTTCCTGATAAGAAAACCCGTTTAGCATGCACCTGGGAATTCCTGGAGATACCCACCCTATGCTAATAAGATGCCTTGGTGTCTCAGCTTCCCAGCCATGCTGTTCAATTGTACTTGAAGATTTCCCCCACCCATAGGATAACTAAGTTCTATCTTTTCCTTATTAAAGCATGCTACTGCACGTAAATGAGGTACTGTACATGTAAATCAAGTGTCCCTGACCCCCTGAACCTGGCAGATAAAACACCTTCACCCTTGAAACCCCGCCTACTGTCCAAGGTTTAGAAATCCGATTTCAAATAAATGTGTGTGTGACATGCTGGTGCTGCGTGCTGTATGATACCATCAGCTTTCCACCATGGCCACCTGAGATTTGTCATTTATTCTGGGGGATAAAGGACTCCCCTCCTCCCTGGAGATTTGCTGCCCAACCACCTTGAACTTCTGGACCACCCGGGGCTTGACAGCTGGCCATGGCAAGCTTCCACTGTTGACTGGCGTGTAGAACTACCTCAGCAGCCACTGACCGCATCTCACTGGCCCTACCCTCCAGACCACTGGGCCTGGGCCTCAGCCTTGCCAGGCCTGAGTTCTGTGGCAAGCCAAGCAGGCATGGGCTTTCACCTGCACCCATGCCGTTAATACAGTAGCCTAGCCAAAGGGCTATAACACCTATCATCACAGGCTTCTGGTACTCCTAAATTTCCACTGCCTCTGATACTGGCAATCTCATTTAAAAGAGCTAAATTGTAACACTCAGTGGAAAACTAGAGCAGGGGCCTCGCCCTACAGCCATCCAGCAGTTCCTTAGAGATGGGGTCCTTCTGTTCTTCATCCAGAAGCGGACAGCTGAGCCCCAGACTTCTGCTGGATGGAGAATGACAAAAGGTGTCTCAGGGTTTCTGTTGCTGCTGTGAAACACCACTGTTGGGAGATGGTCTTGTGCACTGTATATTCAGATGCTGATTTCTGTGCCCAGGATCTGGTTGCAGTCCAATCACCAGCATTGTCATTTCTATGAAGAATCCCCTGTCCAATGTTGTGTAAAAATTGTTCTCCACCATCTCTGACTGGTAAAGAAAGAGCTGATCAGCCTCTAGCTGGGCAATAAAGAAGAGGAGACAGGACTCTGAGCCCTGTCAGGGGTCTCAGATAGACAAGAAGCTGAGAGAGAGGAGAGAGAGAGAGGAGGTAGCCAAGAAGAGTTCACCATGAGGACAGACAGATGGAGCCAAAACAGCCAGGCAAGACTGAGATGGCAAGCAGCACAGGGCACATGGCTGGGAAGGAGCCAGACTAGTATAATCGGGTTAGAATAGATCAATATCTGCCCGGCTGTGGTACTTAAAGCTTATTAATAAATGTAATAGGCCTCTGTGTCATTATTTGGGAGTTTGAACAGGCAATAGAAAAAGCCCCTACTTATCCTATATATCTACACTCTACAACCAAAAAAGCAAGATGGGGAGGAAAGAGTTTATTCAGCTCACACTTCCACATCACTGCTCATCATTGAAGGAAATCAGAATAGGAATTCAAGCAGGCTCAAAACCTGGGACCTGATACACAGGCCATGGAGGGGTGCTGCTCACTGGCTTGCTCTCCATGGCTTGATCAATCTGCTTTCTTGTAGAACCAGGACCACCAGCCCAGGGATGGCAGCACCTAAATGAGCTGGGCCCTCCACCATCAGTCAGTAATTAAGAAAATGCCCTCCAGCAAGTTCTTATGGAGGCATTTTCTCAAGCTTCCTCCCTTCAGATAACTCTAGCTTGATATAAGACTAGACAGGACAAAAAGAAACTTAAGAACATTTTATTAGGTAAAAGAATATCCCAGGGAGGTGACCCGTAAATCTCAGCGGCTGCCTGGAGGAGGAAGATGAAGAAAGGAAAGAGAAAAGGCTATGCCATTTGCATTAAACCAGCACAAAATCAGCCCCATCATGCTTTCCTGAATATTTCAGAAAAGTGGCAAGATTTACAAAGCTGTGAAATTATTCCTCCTATTCCAATCAAGGTGGATCAGCCTTCCCTACTGGTTTAGACCTTAAGGAAGGACACAATGGCATGTCTCCACCTAGAGGTAGAGTCCATCCTTTACTGTCACAGGGGTCAACTGAGAACTTGCAAAGGTCGGTTCTTCCCTTCTGCCATACCAGTACCCAGGATCCAAGTCCAGTCTCAGGCTCAGCTGCCCCTACCTTCACTTGCTGAGACACCATCTACCCTCCAAGTCTTCCGACACAGCAGTGAACGTGTGTTGCATGCCACAGGTTCAGGGAATGAAAAGACGAGAAAGATAGTAAGAGTCAGTTTCTCCAGGAACTGACCACCTGGCAAGAGAGCCATTTCTCACAGAGCAAGCAGTAGTAGGCCAGATCTACAAGCATAGCAATCTGGACGCCTTACAAAAGAAAGGAGGCTGGACTTTCTGCAAGAAAGTAATTTGGAGTGGTGATAGAAAGCCAGACTTTGAAAGTGCAAATACAAGTTCGGAAGGAAGGAAGGAAGGAAGGAAGGAAGGAAGGAAGGAAGGAAGGA
>NW_026585644.1:51594505-51834711 GCF_907164565.1 Psammomys obesus
GAAGGAAGGAAGGAAGGAAGGAAGGAAGGAAGGAAGGAAGGAAGGAAATGAGCATAAACCAGCCTTGGTGGCACATGCCTTTAGTCCCAGCACTCAGGGAGGCAGAGACAGGCGTACTGCTATGAGTTCAAGGCCAGCCTGGTCTACAAAGTGAGTCCAGAACAGCCAAGGCTACATAGAGAAATCCTGTCTCGAGGAAACAAAAATGAGCATAGGGAAGCTGAGCATGAAGACTCATAACTATAATCTCAGCACTCCAGAGACAGACACAAGAGACTCTGTAGTTCAAGGTCATCCTTGGCTATATACCAAGTTTGAGGCCAGCCCAGTCAGTGTGAGACTCTAGCTCAAAAAGCTAACAAACAAACAAATAAAAAGAGAAAGTGTTTTAAATAAATGCTCTAAACTACTGACTTCTGCCTTAGTCACGGTTCTATTACTGTGAAGAGACACCACAGCCAAGGCAACTCATATAGAAGAAAGCTTTTATGAAGGGGCTTTCCTACAGTTTCAGGTTTCATGATTATTGTGCTGGAAAGCAGACAGACATGATGCTGGAGCACTGGGTGAGAGCTTTACATTCTGATCTGCAGGCAGCAAGCACACACACACACACACACACAGAGAGAGAGAGAGAGAGAGAGAGAGAGGCTGAGACTGACATGGACCATGTCCAGTGACACAGCTCTTCCAATAAAGTCCATACCTACTAATCCTTCCCAAATAATTCCACTGACTGGGGTCAAACGTTTAAACATATGAGCCTCTGGGCATCATTATTCAAACCCACCAGTTACATTTCACTAGGCACTGAAGTACTTCTGAAAAATAAAAAACTTGTTTGCCAGTGTACCTCAACCAGAGAGGCAAATGCAAGAGGGCGGAAAGTTTTGGACCAGCCTGGGGCAAATATCCTATTTCAAAATCAAAGCTAACAAATCTGATAAAACCCAAGTGCATTTTCTTTAAGTTCTCAGTATGATGAAATCAGACAATCAAATTACCAAACAAATATCTAATTACTAGATAATAATTGTCATGGAAGGAAAGTGGGAAGAGAACCTGAATACTCAGAAAAATGAAAGACAGCTCTATCTGGACAGGCAGAAACAGAAAAGATGCATGGGACAGCATCTGGACAGTGGGACCCTCTGGATGCAGGGCAGGAGAACTGCCTTGTCTTCCTGGCTAGATCAGCCTACATGGTAATTTCCACACTACTGAGCAAGACCCTGCCTTGAAAGAACGTGGAAAAAATGTTGGATAAAACACCTGGTCCATGTTTCTCCCTTCTTCCTTGGGCTGTGTGAATCCTTCTGGACAGCAAGTGGTGGATTATAGAACTGTTTCAGCAAATTTAGATTATCTGAGAATTTCAATCTTCCTTTCAAAAAATCTGGAGACCCCCATCTGTCGCACCCCCCCTCATCGTGTGGTAATCTATATGAAGTTTCTTACACTCCGTCAACGGGATTCTTAATATCTCCAAACAGTTTAGTGTTATCAGACACACGCTCCAACGAGGAGTCCACCTCTTCTCCAGGGACATATTAAGGGCCTGTGTTATTCAGATGTTTTGTCACTGGCAAAACATGAGCATAAACAACATAAAGGGGACTTACTTTAGCTCAGGGTTCAGAGATCCCAGAGCCACCACCCTTCCCTCTGTTGATTCTGGCCCCACGGTCAGGCAGAACATCAGGATTGAGAGAGTGTGTGCCAGCAGAAGCCTCTCTCTCATCTCAGGGTAGACAGGGTTGGAGGGTTGGAGTGGGGCAGCTGGAACGAGGTGCAATCTCCAAGGATGTGCCCCTACACAACATACTTCCTCTGGTTAGATCCCACCCCGAAAGTTTCCAGACTCTCAAGAATAGTGTCAGCAGATGAGACCCAAGCCTTCAACAGTGATGTTTTTGACAGATGTGAACCGTAAGAGACAATAACAGTCAGAGACACTTTAAACAGTTGACTTTGGGGGCTGGGCTGCACCTCAGTGGGAAAGCCCTTGACAAGCATGTGTAAGGCCCTAGGTTCAATCCCTGGCATGTCCCGGGCCAGAAGGAAGACTACTTCAAGGGCTGGAGGGACAGGTCCCTGGGTAGAGTGCTTCCTTAACATGCTTGAAGCCCTGGGTTCCATCTGCAACGCTGCACAACCCAGGCATGGTGGCTCACACACATCACCAGAGCACTTGGTTCAGAGCTGAAGCCAGGAGAATCCAAAGTTTCAAGTCATCCCTGACTACATAGTGATTAGAAGGCAGTCTGGAATACCTGAGACCTCTTCTTAACAAAAACAAACAAACAAAAAGCAGATTAGTTGAACTCAAATGAACATTTCTTTTGGAGAGTGCAGTTTGAGGCAGGGTTTCTCTATGTAGCCTTGGCTGTCCTGGAGCTTGCTCTGTAGACCAGGCTGGCCACAAACTTACAGAGACCTACCTGCTTATGCCTCCCAAGTGCTGGGATTAGAGATGTGCACCACTACCACCCATCTGAAATTTTCTAAATCTTGTGAATGAAGAACACTTTCAACAGAGTAATAAGACTCTGTAATAATGAAATAAAACATCGCAAATGAAATAAGACATTCACAAATCTGAGGCCAGTGAGCACCAGTACCGTTAAGTCTCACTTAGCAAACTAAAGCTGTCAAGACAAAGTTCCCCTGTGTGATATTAACTTGTGACGAGTCACTTGCCTGTCGCTTCGCTCAAAGCACTGGCCTCCTGACTATGCCAGCTTGGAGTGTGATCCGCATGTTTAACATCTGCTGTGTCTAGATTCAGATTTACAGGAGGCATGTACAGTTTACTAAATGTTTCATCTAGAAATGATGTCTAGGAGTAGTAGCCCAGCTGTGAAGGGCGCTTGGTAGATCAGTGAAGTAGTTATGCCTTCACCTCAGTGTCCACATCACTGCCCTTTTCCTCTGTTGAGGATACCAGGGGGGTGTGGAGAGATGTCTCTGAATGGCTGACAGCCAATGATCTTGTTTGGGGGCACAGAACATCTATACAACCCTATCTAGAGTGTTCTCACATTTCTTTTTTTGAGTCAGGGTCTCTCTGTGTAGCCCTGGCTGTCCTGGAACTCTTTATATAGACCAGGCTGGTCTTGAACTCACAGAGATCCACCTTCCTCTGTCTCCTGACTGCAGGGATTAAAGGCGTGCACCACCACAGCCAGCTTCTTACAACATCTTTATAGAGCAGCATTCTGGGAGAAGAAAGCAGATAAAAGAGTGAGGAAGTGAGAGGAGAGGAAGCCTGGCAAGAGCATCCTGGAGTAAGTAGAACAGGAGCTACCAACATCTCTGGGTACCAGATAAGGTTAAAGTGCTAGGGGCAAAAGAGATGGTTCAGGAATTAAGAAAATGGTCTCTGGACCAGGCCTGATATCCCACCCTTCAAAACCAAGACTCAGGAGGCAGAGGAAGGCAGGCCTCTGTAAATTGGAGGCCAGTCTGGTCTACACAGTGAGCTCAAAGACAACCAGGAACACATAGTGAGACTGTCTAAACATAAAAAGAGCAAGTTCTGCTGCTGTACAGTATCCTGGTTTGGTTCCTAGCACACATATTGAGCAGTTTACAACTAACTATAACTCCAGCTCCAAGGTAACCAATGCCTTCTCATTGCATCCAAAGGCACTGTACTCCCTTACACAAATTTACACATAGGCACACACATAGCCGTAATTAAAAATGAAATCTTGACGAGGAATGATGGCACACACCTTTAATCCCAGCACTTGCCAAGGGGAGGCAGGTGAGTTTGAGTCCAGCCTGATCTACAGAGCTGGTTCCAGGACAGCCAGGGCTACACAGAGAAACCCTGTATAAAAAAAAAAAATCAAAAGAAAAAAAATTCATGCAGATTTCTTGCAGTGTGAGAGACTTGACCTGACTAGGGTATCAAAGGAACCAAGAAAAGACAAAACACAGAGCCACAAGGCTGGGATCAGGTGGACTGGCCTCCATGATGGAGAAATTTCATCACTCTAGAAGCTCAGTATATTTAGTACGTACAGTTTATCTCAGTTAGGGTTTCATTGCTGTGAAGAGACACCATGACCATGGCAACTCTCATAAAGGAAAACATTTAACTGGGTCTGGCTTACAGTTCATACAGACATGATGCTGGATAAGAAAGTGGGAGTTCTGCACCCCCATCAGCAGGCAGCAGGAGACAGTGGTGCTCAGGCTGGCTGGAACATCTGAAACCTCGAGCCCCTCCCCAGTGACACACTTCCTCCAACAAAGCCACGCTTTTAATAGCGTCACTCGCTATGGCCTATGTGGGCCATTTTCACTTAAACCACCACACAGGTGTACAGATAGGCAGGGCAGTTGCCTACTGAACAAGGAGGGTTATTATATACAGATAAACAAGGAGGCAAGATTTATGGTATAGAGCTGGATCAAAAAGATTTAGCTAACCTCAGTAGGCTCAGTCTCTGTAGGAGAGGAGTTTTCAGGTCCTAAATATCTTCTAGGAGAATGCTATGCTGAGCTTTTTCTACACATTATTGAAATCCCTCTGAGCCTCAGCCTGAGGGCAGGAGCAGGAGAAAGAACTTAACATTTTCCCATGGGTCAGAGGCTATGGTCTTGGCGTGGTCAAGCCCATGTCAACAGCAGATATTCACTCAAGACTTCTTTCACTCAGGGCTTCCTCCTTTCCCCACAAAATCTTTTTTTAAACATTTAAATGTCACAGAACCCTCCTGAAGACTTTGTAACTTCCATGAGTTATTATTTTGTTGTCCTCTTTTCTAGTCTGATGGCCTGTCATTTCCTCCGTGTGAAAGATTTGGCTTGAGTAGCACAGATGTGATTAACAGTAGGAGGAAAGATGTTGTAATAATCTTAAATTAGGCAAAGTGATCATTTTAGCTTAAGTTAACTGTACTGACATCAGCATGGCCATGTCAAGGGGTTATCACCCTCGTTTTCACAGACTTTAGAAATTTGGGTTCTGTTCAAACATTTGACCCCTGTCCATGGAGGCTATATGGAAGGGGCAAGGCATCCTCCAGCCATCTTTCCGGGAGCCTGCTGGTTGCTAGGGCAAGGCGCTCTTGCATAGGAGTGGGAGGAACAGGAGGACAGATTGGAGAGGCATGCTCCCTGTTGTGGGTCTCCTAATGATGAAAGCGGTCTCTTAAAGGTAAGAACATTTTTGCTAAGTGAAGAAAGGGCCACAAAGGAAATTACAGTGGCAGACATCTCCATCAGCTTCTTAGTTTTGTCCTGAGATGAACCTGCTTATTTCTGGCTTCCACCGGCACAAACAAAAGCTGTCCCCAACCCTGTGCCACTGTGGATTTCCTAACTTGGAAGGGGCACAGGGCCACTGCTTAGCTCGCAAGCCACCAAGTCTGATACTGGGTTGTTCCTTCTCTGGAGAACATAAAATGTTTTGGGAACACAAAGTGGACAACCACCTCTGAAATGTGCCAAACTGTCTAAGTGATGAGATGGACAGAAGGGAAACCAAAGAACAGTGAAGAGCCAGAAGGGCTCAGAGACAAACTAAGAAAAATGAGTTGATTTTGGTGGTCTTGGAACTTGTTTGATGTGTGTGACTCAAGCACTGAAGCATATTTTTAAGAACACTAGAGGAAAGAGCCACAGTTTTATATTTTGATCATTATTACATTCTGATGCCAAGATCAGAGCTTGGCGTAGTCTAAAGGGCTGATCAATACTTGCTGAGTGAATGCATATGTGAATGACTTAATATAGCTAAAGAAAATAGGGTCCAATTTTGAAAGCACAAATATTTAAGTATATACAGTTTATACATAGTATATACAGTTATGATATATTTTAAAGGAGCAGTCTCCCAAATACTTATACAATCAATATAATACAATACAATCAATGAATTATGCATTCTACTTGGAGACTTCCTTGAGTTCTTGTCTCTTCTTCGAGGCTGGGGATTGTTTTAGTTCAGTTGGTAGAGTGCTTTTCTAGCATACATGAAGCCTTGGGTTCGATGCCCAACAACTGCATAAACAAAGCATGTTGGAACATGCCTATAATCTCAGCACATAGGAGGTAAAGGCAATAGCGTCAAGGATTCAAGATCACCCTTACCTTCATAGTAAGGGGGGGGAAGAATCTGAGTTCCACTCACTTGTTTGAAAAGCGGAGAAACTTCTCTAGTTTGTGGGCTGCAGAAACAAAAGAGAAACAAGCTGACCATTTCAACTATGCTCCATGAAGAAATTATAGTTTGGCTTCACAGATCGGTAACAACATAAAATTGTCTCCTGAGGGCTGTAAGCTACTGTATCTTTAAGGGTCAGAAGCACTCAGCTAACTATCTAATATGTGCACTTGAGAAACTGCTCTGATAATACTGAGACTGGCCCGATGGCTCAGGGGGTAAAGCGTTTGCCAAGCCAGTATGAGGACCACAGTTCAGATCTCTACGTAAAACAGGCACTTGCTAGCTAGCCTGTCCAGCTGGAACGGTGTGCTCAGATTCGGTGAGAGAGGCCGCCTTGAAAGAAAAATGAGGTGGAGAATGAGAGAGGCAGACAGAAAGGTTGCAGTCTGGCCTTCACGAGCAAGCATGGGTGAGTGGGCTGCAACTGCCCCCCACACATGCGGTGCCCTCACAAAAAGACTGTGTACGTTGCCTAAGGTTCAGTCCAGATCGCTGCGTACCAATTGTTCCAGCTGTACAAAGAAGATAGAAACCAAAGCAATCTCAATATTTTCTCCAATATTTTTCATAGAGAAAACACACTCCAGCCTCACCTTTGTGCTTGAAGTATTTTCCTCTTTACTTTCAGGATTGTGGATCATTTCAAGTCTCTCACCCAGGAAACCAGTCTCTCTGCCCAAAAGACACCAAAGCGTAAAGTTCAGGGCAGGCTGTGTGGGAAGGCTTCAGCAGTCACTGGGCAACTGCCCACAGCCAAGTTGGTTTGAGCTTCCTCGGAGCTCAACGTGGGAACAGCACTGTCATCTGGAGCCGTGCTGTGCCGAGTGACAGCCATCTGTTCCCGACATGTCCTTTCTGTTGGCACAGATAAAACAATCACCTCACAGAAAACCCATGAATTCATAATCCTTCCAAGATGCTCAGCTCCACTCCACCCCAGAGCAGTAACCTGACGACAGTCATTCTTTGGGTGTCAAGAATGGATCAGCACGCACATATCTTGGAAGAACTAAAAGTGAGTTTCTGACACGAAAAATACTCCTGGTTTGTTTTTTGGAAACTTTCATCTTCCCATCTGTCTGTAATCAGATTTATCAGATAATTCATGGGGGGGGGGGGGAATTGCTTACATCAGCTGTGGATCAAAAAACTATATTTTGACCACACTGATCTCGGTTCAAACTGCTGTAGGATTTGCTATAATCCTGTTACTTATACTCATAGAATGTTTCCTTATCTTTAGAGATAATCCAGTATCTGAGTATTAGGGATGTGGGAATGGTGAATAAGAAGAATAAGTTAAGCCCACTCCTTCAGCAAGCATTGCCAGGTTAACTGTGGGTACCAACACTGGCATAGAGAGCTAACCTACATTTACGGAGGGCAGCCCTAGGACTGCCTCATTTTCTTCCTCATTCACAAAAAGCTTGCACACATACACAGCTGTCTATAATTAGTAGACTCCTGTAACGACTTGTATTATAATGACTTTTTTGAGATGAAGATTCTCTCTACCTACCAAAAAATATTCTAAGACAAGAGGGTTTTTAATTAATTTATTATTTTCATCAATTAATTAGTTAATGAGGCCGGACCTCAGTGTGTAGTCCTGGATGAACTGAAACTCACTATGGAGACCAGGTTCATCTCTAATTCACAGAGATCCACCTGCCTCTGACTCCTAAGTGCTGGGATTAAGGTTGTGCACTATCACACCCAGCATGCGCTGCATGAATTTTAAATTCTAACAAAGACTGAGAATTGGGTGAATTTATCTGCTTTTTGTTACTATTGTTGTTTGTTTATTTTGTGTTTATATGTATGGACACATATATACATGAGTGCTCATGTGTGCAGAGGTCAGAGGTCAACCTCGGCGGGTGTTTCTTAGGCGCTGTCCACCTTGTGTTAAAACAAGGTTCTGTGGTTTGGCCTGGAATTGGCTGATTAAGCAAAGCTGTGTGGCCAGCAAGCCCTAGTGATCTACCTGACTCCACCTTCCCAGCACTGAGATTACAGATGCAAGTCCCCACTCTTGGCTCTTTGACATGAGTTCTGAGTCGAGCGTGGTCCTCAAGGTTGTGCAGCACCCACTGATGAGCGTCTTTCTAGCATTTTTACTTATTTTCTTATCTTTGCAATGGGTCTCTCGATGTTGTCTGGACGGGTGTCACACTTCTGGGAGTGCTGTGTTTAGCACCGCAGTGGTGGGAAGTGCAGGCAGGGGCCACCATGGCTAGCTCATACCCACTGTTTTAATACCCAGTTTCTGCTAAAGATTATTTTGCTGAAGCACATAGTTTGAGCGTCACAGTCCTATAAACTTGCTACCTGTACACAGTAATGAAAGGAAGTAGCTGAGGCTAAGGAGCCAGACCCCAGGCTTCCACACCCTCACTGCCTACACCAAAGGGCAGATGCTGAGAAAGTGCTGACATCAAAAAGGAGAATTACAAAGACCAAGGTTTACAGCCTTGGCTCTGCCTGCCTTTGAGAAATCTTCCTAGAGGACAAAGGGCACTCAGTCACCTTAAGTAAACCTAGACCCACTGTGAGTGTAGAAAAAGAGAGAGACCCAAGGACACACACAAGCAGGCTGCACAGGTGCACGTGTGTGCACTAATGTACAGTATATGCTCGCGTCACATAAAATAGAAAGCTTTTTGCCAGCTGTGGTGCCCATGTCTGCAATTCCAGCATTTAGGTGGTAGAGGTAGAAGAATCAGGAGTTCAAGATTGTCCTTGGCTATAGAGTGAGCTCAAGGTTAGCCTGGGATTTATGAGATCCTGCCATTAAAAGAAAAGAAAGAAAGAAAGGAAAAGGAAAGGAAAGAAAAATCTCATACATTTGAAGGAAGGCAATGTGGAGACACTAGGGAACCAGAGGCAGGCTAAGAGTTTGTCCCTATCACATCACTTTGGACGGTTGTCTTTTTGAAGAATTGAAGAATGATTCCCTGAGGAAAGAATAAGTAGAAAGAGTGTGGCTAGGTCTCTCTCTCTCCTTCTCTCCTTTTTTTTTTTTTTTTTTTTTTGTTGTTGTTGTTGCATTTTGTTGCATTTACTTGGCAGGGTTAGAAACTGGTTTTGTAAAAAGTAGTTTCCTTCTGGCTATTGTTAGACAGTTAGAGCCTGGAGACAGTGGCTAATTCCTTTAATCTCAGCACTGGGAAGCAGAGCAAACAGGTCTCTAAATAAGAGAGAGAAAGACACAGAGAGAGAGAGAAAGAGAGAGATTTTAAGGCTCATAATTTGGAAAATAAATAAAAGTACCCTAGGGGTTTTTTTCCACCCCAACCTCTGAAGTAGAAGTTTTGTGAACACAAAGATTTACTCATAGCTATAGCCCCACAGGAATAAGTTGCTCCTTCACAAATATCTACTTTTTGAATAAATAAACAGAAAGATTAATCAGCTAGGTCAATAAATATTGACAATTCGACATGCTATTCGGACTATAGGAAAGCACAGCTGTGATTGTGGCCAGGGGGAAGCAGTAGGGAGATAGCGTTTACAGTCAGGAAGTGCTTGGGAATGATACCTAATGTTTTGAGGGTGAACAGTGAGATGGTGCTGAGCTGTACCTAAAGAACCTAACAAAGCCCAGCTTCTTCACAGGTACATGCCTGTAATCCCAACATGTGGGGGCTGGGGCAGAATAATCAGGAGCTGAAGGCCAGGCTGGGCCACATAATGAGGACATGCCCATTTAGGAGAAAAAAGCTAATAGAATTTAAATAATTGCCCCCCTGCTTGCTTCCCTCCAAGCGGGATCTCAGAAGTTAGGGAACACATCCACAAGATCTCTGGAACTACTTTCTTTTAATAAAATTATTTAGGGATATGTTACATCCACCCAACAGATCTACCTATAAAAGCAGCATGCTACCTTTGAGCTTTAAAATTTGAGATTTTTTTTCATTTGTATTTATGTACAAGTATGTGTGTTTATATGTGCGTATGTGAGCAGTACCCATAGAGGCCAGCAGAGGGAATTTGGTATCCTGAAGCTGTAGTTACACGCAATTGTGAGTTTGCTCTGTGTGGGTAATGGAACTGAACTCAAGGCCTCTGCAGGAGCAGTATATACTGTTAACCTACAGCCCGAAAAATGATTTTATACTCAGGCATAATGACCACGGGTTTGAAACTCCAGTCTTAAAATAGGACGTTGTGTTTGAAGTTGGGATCCTAAAAGCCTGCCCACAATAAGGATTTGCAAATTGACTGGTACAGTTTTCACAACTCTGGTCTCACTCACCACAGACATACCAAATTGTTGTGATACACAGTGGCTTCTTTGCTTCATTGGATATGTCAAAAAAGTTGGCTTAGATGGAGCTCTAATGAAGGCTTTAGACCAACTGGGACTGCAAACTCATCTCCGAAAAGCCTGAGCCGCTTAAAGCCAGTAGATGGATGGATCAAAGCAATTTCATCTGTCTAGTCTGAATGTAATAAGACTGGAGACCTGAACAGATGCTGAGAGGGACAGTCCTTAGATGGTCCGATTTTGTGATTTCGCTGTATTACTGCTGCTGTACCCATATCTAGACCCTCCCCAGAGTTCTGCATAATGTTACCTTTCCCCCCAGAATTGTGTGAGTGTGTTTCTTTTGTACTTTGCCAGCCTTTTGTGTGTTTCTTCCTGCTGTCCTCACACTGGTCAGCTGCTCTGTCTGTCTGTTATCCCAGAAACAGACTTGGTTGAATTTAATGGTGAATGAGGTCACACTAAAATTTCCAGAAGAGGTAGACAAATATTCTAAAGTGGAAGTAACATACACAATCCAGCTAAACCTTGTATTTTGTATGGTTCTTAAAACTGAATAATAGCTGGGCAAAGTGGTACAGCTTTAAATCCCAGCACTCAGGAGGCAGAAGCAGGTGGATTTCTGTGAGTCTGAGGCCAGCCTGGGCTACATAATAAGTTGTAGACCAGCCAGGATTGCAAAGTGAGATCCTATCTCAAAAATAATAATAGTAAAACTTTTAAAAAATAAGTAAGAAAATAATAAATAAATATCTTTAAAAATAAAACAGGGCAGGCGGATCTCTCAGAGTTCCAGGCCAGCCTGGTTTACAAAGTGAATCCCTAAAAGCCAAGGATAAGCAGAGAAACCCTGTCTCAAAAAACCAAAAATAAGTAAGTAAGTAAGTGAATAAGACAGCAGGGAATGCATATTTGTGGAGTCCAGTCCCAATGCATACATCTTCCGCACCTAAGGTTTAGGGATCATTGTGGAAAGGAAAGACTATGAGGATCAGGGAGTTTGCTGTGAGACCGTGTCTCCTAGTAATTTCAGAAGCTGTATCCATAAAGCATCACCAACATGACTGCCTAGATATGAGCCGAACAAGGACAATAGACATGCAAAGTGGACAGGGGAGGGAGAGCTCATGAGGCCTGAATCAAACACAAGGCACCAAAGGCAACTATGGAATGCTGAAAGTGGGAGAGATAGTCCTCCCCAGGGAAGAGCACTGCAATGGTCAGGCCGGAAAACACACACACACACACACACACACACACACACACGAAACACTATACACTCTGAGAAGGTTATATTTAGGAATGTAATGTATACATATATGCATGTAATAGCAATTAATGAAAAAGAGGCCATGGATGTGAAAAACAACAGAAAGGGGTTTATGGGAGGGTTTTGTGGGAGAAAAGGAAAGAAGAAATTATGTAATTATAATCTCAAAAAAAGAAAAAAAAGAAGCAGGTACAGCTAAGGCAAGACGGTCCAGACCTGATCCCCCTGCCAACACTTAGGAGGTGTTGGCAGGGGGATCAGGAGTTAAAGACCAGCCTTGGATATTTTGCAAGCCAGGACTACATGAGACTCTCTCAGCAAACAATCAAACAAAAGAACAAATAAAACATACTGGGCGTGGTGACATGCCTATAGTCTTAGCATTTGAGAAGTTGAACCAGGAGGGTCACTACATGTTCTAGAGACGGCTCGGCAGTTGAAAGCACTTACTGCTCTTGCAGAGGACTCAGGCGTGGTTCCCAGCACCCACAGCTCACAACTACCCAACTCCAGATCTAGAGAGTGCAGTGCCTCTGACCTTCTGGGCACTTGCACTTACATGCAGACTCACATATATACACATAACCAAAAATAATAAAATAAAAAAATAATAAAAACACACCAATATGTGATAAAAATAATATATCAGATATAAAAATAGATAAAAGTACAAATTAATAAGTCATTGCAAGGCATTATATTAAGATAACCCCCTTGTAACCACCACCCAAGCCCAGGCACAGGACTATGCAATCTAATACCCACATAGAAGCTTCCGCATAGCTTGTCCCAAAGACAGCCTTCCCCTCCCCGGAAATTGCTGCTCTGTTTGTGGTGCTGTCACTCAGGAGTAACAAGAACAAGACACACACACACAAAAGCACACATTTAAACACAAAATAATTTGGAGTTCATGTGTTATCACCAGTTCCTATTCCAGACAATAGAGTTTGGGGGTGGTAGAATGCCTGTCTGCTATACCTGAGGCCTCGGTTTAGTCCTCAGCACTACACCAGGGGTGACGGCACGTGCCTGCAATGTTGGCACTTAGACAATGGAGACAAGTGGATCAAGTGTCATTCTCAACTCAAGCTTGATGCCACCCTGAAATACTGAAACCCCGATTCAAAAGCTGAAACAACCACAAACCTATCGCACTTTTTGTAGCCACGTGTAGTAGCCTTTGCTTGGGATAAAACATCCAAGGGTGTATCTTATGACTAGAGTTTAACTGTCTTCTGAGAGCTTTTTCTTTTAAATCTATTTTAAACTCTATTTGAAGAACCCTCTGACCTGAGGCTCTCCAACAGGACTCAGACACACCTATGGGTGTGGTTCTACACATTCCTTTGCCCTTTACTTTCTTTGTGTTGGATTCAGCTGGATTCAGAGATGCGGTCTGACTCAACGTTGATCCCTGGAGGGTTGGAGTTTCCTTCACTCCCACCTTTGTGATGTACATATCTGACCGTCTTGTGACTTAACAGGTGCTCAGGCTCAATGACACACCCAGTATTTCACTAATTGCATTTTCCCTTTTACTTGACTCCTTTTTTATAAAGATGCTTCCACACATTTACCATGTAGTAAGCCAAGGCACTATTCATGCAAGAAGGAGGGACAGCCATGGACTATTTTCAGTTATTAGTTACCAAGCATCATCCAAAGAAGACCAATTTAAAAGAAACCAACAATAATAAATAAATTGATGTATGCATAGAAATCACATGTGTAACTTTTGAAAGGGTTAGGATAACTTTGTAACCTATATATCTTCTAAAGCCTATAGTTTTGAGTTTTAGGTCCAGGTTAAGCTAAAGCCTCTTAGTACCTTTCCAGAGAATGGAAAAATGTGACCCTATCTGTGAGGACAGATATATATATATATATATAAAAGGCAAGCAAGCAATGACCTTCATTCAGCAAAAAGAATGACCAGACCCTTGTCTTCAAGATAGTGTTTCTTAGCAACGAACCCAGATGGCCTCAATCCGTCTTCTGAGTAGCTCCTGACCTCCAGCCAAATATTCAAGGATGAGCTAACCACCCCACCTTCAATTGCAGCTGCATCCACACTTGGCAGGACTGGCCAAGCTTGAGCACCTAAGACTAACCAATTATCCTACTTTATAGCTTCCTCATCCATTCCTAAATTGCCAAAACTGCAACTTCAAATTTCCCACAATTTTTCTTTTAAAAACCTAAAGCCTTTGTCTCCCGGGCCACTCTTTGCTGACCGGCAGGGGTGACCACATTGCACAATGGTAAAATTAAACCTCTTGCTTTTGCAATGAGTTGTGTGGTCTGTAAGAGTTTCTGGGAAGGGTGCGATCTTGATCCTGAGCTGTGAGACCCCAGGTCTTACATTTTGAACATAAATATTTGAATTTACTTGAAAGGTTTAATCAAATAAATAATTAACTTTGAAGCTTAAGTTGTAATTGTGCTATCTTTGGTCAGTTGGGGGTCCAGGATGGCCTCATGCTCACTATGTAACCCAAGGTAGCCTCGGCCTTCTGAGTATGAGGACAATGGGGGCCTCTTTAGGTTGGTACATGCAAAGCCCTGGGTTAGATCATGTATATCACAAAGATTGAGGCGGGGGCAGGGAGGGGGAAGAGGCACGAAAAAAGATAGTCAGAAACATACGTTTTAAAACATAAAATAATAAATCTTAATCAAAGTTGTATTTCCAACTCATAGTCAATGATGTAGGACACTGGTGTTAGTTTTTAGCCAGTATAGTAGAGCATGCTTATAAATCTAGCACCAGAAGGCTGAGACAAGAGGTTTATGAGTTCAAGGACAGTTTGAGCTGCAAAGTAAGACCTTGTCTGAAATGTAACTAAAGACAAGGCAAGGACTTGGCTCAGAAGGTAAGTGTGCTTGTGTATAAGGCTGCACTTATTCTTTGGGGCCCACATAGAAAGCCGGGGGAAAGCGTACCTATAACCCCAGCCCTCCTATGCAGAGATGGGAGGCAGAAACAGGAGAATCAGATGGGAGTTCCTGGGCTAGCTGGCTTGAATTAGGTGTGTGTAGCAGAATCATCAAGAAGAGGTCCTACCTCTTGAGGTGTGACCTTCCCTCCCCAGGGGGTCATCGGCCACTGATCCCTGAGGACAAAGGGAGCAGAATCCTTGAACAGTGGGGTGGGGGTGGGGTGTTCAGTCAACAGAGTGACTTCCAGGAACAGCTTCAGTGAGACAGCTCAACTTTATTCAAGGAAAATTAAGAATATATATGACAGTGGCATCACCTAATAGGTGCTCATAGTGTGCTTTATTTGCATTTGTCAACATGGTCCCATATATGAATGGGAACACAGTACCTAATTATCCTATGGCAGCAGGGGAAGAACATTTGCAGGGAACTGGGTCAAAGGTTATACTCCAGTTCTGGTTAGGCCTCTGTGCCTAGAGACACTCTCCAAATAAGGTCAGGGAGAGAGGAAGTCCCTGCTGAGCAAGGGAGTCCTCCATTCTACTCTGAGCTTCAAAGAAACTGTCTGGACATGGTATGCAGTGACCTCAAACAGCAGAGTCCTCCAACACCGAGATGCGTAGAGGAGACCAATCCTTGACAATTGTCCTCTGGCTTCCACTCGCACACAGTGGCACACCAGTGCACATGCGGGTGCACACACACATTCAAGCACATGTGCGCGCAAACACGCACAAACACACACACACACACACACACACACACACACACACACACACTCACACTCACTCCCAAGCACACTAAATTCATTGTTGAAAGAACAAGGAAAGCAGCACAGTGCTGAATGCTGGCCTGACATGAGTAAGACCCTGGGTTCAGTCCCCACCACTGCAAACAGACAGGCAAACAAACAAACAACAACAAGTCCTGGTTCCAAAGGACGAAGGTAAAACTAGATTGTCAAAGAATTATTGCTTACTTTTTCGTGGTATGTGTAAGTACATGTTCAGACATTTCACAGGCTCACAAACATGCACACATACCTCTCGGGGGTGGGGGGGACCTTGGCTGCTCAGTGTGTGACTTTGTAGGGATTAACCCATCCTGGCCCCTTCCATCCTCACTACAGGCCGTGGCTGCTGATGGAGGGGGGACAAAAGTCCCTGTTTTTTCCCTTCACTCCTGGCTGCCTTTTTCTGCTGTGTTCTCAAGTACCTTGGAGGGCCTTTGCTCGCCTCTGCCCCCTCAGAGTAGTGTTGGCTGCTGTGGCTGTCAGTGGTTTGTTCTCAGTTGCTGTGTTGCAGGCTTTTGGGGGCTACATTATCACCTAATTTTGTTGTAAATGGCCTTGGGTTTTGCTATCCAGTGGCTGTACCAGTTGTTATGTGGGGATTTGAAGGAATTAAAAAAGTACATCATTGCTGCCAGCGACCCCAGCATCTTCCAAATGCACCAGATGGAAACTTGCCTAGCATATTCAAGCCTGTGGGTGATGGCTAGGTACTGAAAAATACATAAATCTATATCAAATCCCACAATAGTACAGTCCTCACAGGCCCCCAGAGAAGGCAGGCTCCTGACACAGCACGGGACAAGCCTGATAAAGCCTGGTAGCCAGACAGGAACAGCCTTTGCTTAAATTCAGAATAGTCAGCAGTTCTCACAAATTAAGCACAACTTCATTCTACTATTTAGGAGTTTTAAAGTTTAATGTTTTCTTATAGTGATAATATAATTAAATATTCAAATGTATAGATATCTACCCCAGAATATTACTCATTTAAATTAAAATAGATATACAAAAAGCTCAAGGTATAATCCCAGGCTTATGTTTTATTTGGGGATGAACAAATGGTCACATTTCTTTATTCATTGTAGTTAAAATTGGAGATATTAATTTTAAAGTAAGTTCTTAAAAAAAAATTGAAAATAAGCTCAATGCAACATCCTATTCAACCAGCTAGTGATTAGTATTTTGAGAGAGCCAGAATATTTTAATGCAAATTTCTGAAAATTAACTGGGGAATAATCTCTCTGGCAAAATATTGAACTAATGAATGATAAGATTTTTTTTAAAGATGCGTGGGGGAGGGGAGGCTCTGTAATAACAACAAGAAATAACTATAAGGCAAGTTGAAAATAACCTGAAAGCAAACAGAACATGTCATTAACTGACTGCTTCATTATCTTGTGGAGACTGTAATGGAGAAAGCGCCCAGTGCAATTCTGTTTTCTTACCATAGGCAGTACGCACACTTTGTAAAATCCAGCTCTTCATTTTCTGGTTGAAAAGATGATTGTAGGAAAGGCCTGCCAGGGATTGGAGGTCATGCTGATTTATTGGCAATTAGACCTGCAGGATTTCTGCACTCTCCTCAAAACAAAGTCTCCGCAGCTATTCAGCCAGGACAGTCACATAGTGGGCTGTCTACTAAAAGCCGAGTCTTTCTGTTAGTGAGCGACAGATACAATTGACTTGGCTGTGCTTAGAAAATTACTGCCATTTTCTGCGCTGATTCTTGTATCCTCTTCAAATCACCACAGCCCAAAGAGTTACCTTGTTAGTCAATTTAACAAGGCAGAATCACACCAAGTGATAAATAACTCAGTGTGCAAGTGTAGGAACACCTGTAAAATAGCAGGCATGGCTTCCTTTAAAGAGAATGAACGGATGGCTAATTCATATAATCTTTTCTTCACTTTGGCTTTTTCAAATGATGACTGGTTTGGGCTTTAGGATTTGACACTCACTGAATTCAACAGCTTTTATCCATTCCCTGTCTAGACAACTCACATGATTCAGATTAGCTACTTAGAATGTGGACATCCTGTACGCACTAATGGTCCTGCAGCTATCCACATATCCTACAGACAGGTGACAAGCAGGCTTTTGTGCTCACGATTATGTAATCTTCGAAATACCAGGCAAGTAAAGAGGGCTGGAGCAGCTCTTGCCTGTAATCCCAGTACTGGGGTGTCTGAGGCTTGAGAATTGCCGTGAGTTCAAGGACAGCTTGGGCTACATGACCAGAGCCTGTCTCTAGAGAAGAGGAGAAATGCATGCAGGTGGGAAGGGAAGGAAGGAAAGCCTGAAAGTAGGTCAGATGGGATTCAGAAAATGACTGTCATGACTGTCGGCATCCCTGCCTGCCGGAGCCCACCTGCCAGAACAAATCTGATTATACCTGAATTAGTTCTCCTTAGAAACAGGACTGTGGCCGCTGTGCACTGTGTGCTGTGCTGGACAGGACCATCTGTCTCAGACACAAGCTTGCTCCTGCCATCCCCAGCTTTCTTTACCCCCTGCTGGCTGTGTGGCTACGGTCTCTTCTAGTCACCTGTTCTCTAAATATTTATGGTTACTTTAATACATGATGATTCCAGTTCTAAGCCCTTTCTCTATAGCGTGTCTCTGCAGTACTTAAACTGTTTTATTAATTGATAAATTTTAAAATTAAAGCAGTGCATTTATTTCTGGAAATATCAAGAAATTTGAATGCACATGTAAACCTAACAAATACTATTAAATGTTTCACTGTGCATCTTTTTTTATTTTCATTTTTACTCCTATGATTTTTAAGTTGAACTATTTCAGCCCCATAAAATATTAGAGATGAATGAAAGCAAATTGCCCAGACCCATTACCCAGTTCACAACATTACACAAAATGATGAAGTCCCTTTCATCCCTTTCACCATTCTTTCTTCTTTGTTTCTTGTTTCTTTTAATCACATTTATTTGTGAGTGCGTGTATGTGTGTGCATGTATGTGCACACACACATTTTGCAGTTCTGGCGATTGAATCCGGGGCTTCGTGCATCGAAGGTACACGCTGTGTCACTGAGCTTTACACGCAGCCCTCTTTTGTTAGACTTTAAGACTTAAAATGACTGTAGTCTTCTGCTGTTTTTTTTTTAGTTTAGTTTGTTTGTTTGTTTGTTTGTTTTGTTTTTAGATTGGGTCTCACTCTAGCCCAGGCTGACCTGGAACTCCCTGCAATCTTCCTCTTGAGTCTCTCAAGCGCAGGTGTAAGTCGACATCATTCCTGACTGCAGTTTGCCGTTTGTGTGTGGAGTGGGTATTAAAATGACTTAAAAAAGTATACTCTAAGGATGGAGGCTAAATGTGTAGGCTAAGTAAAAGAAAGAGCTTTCAGAAAACCTGAGAGTGTGGGTTCCTCAAGAGACAGGCTTCCAGCCCTTCCTTGGAATTATTTACTTTGAGATCTGCAGCTCTATTTCATTAGATTTCACTGTTGTGTTACAGATATTCTGATGGAAGAGGTCATAGTTTATTATTAACTCTTTTATTAATTCTCATATTAATTCTTCCGTGTGTTACAGGTAGGTTGTTTCCAATATGTCATTGTTTCTTTCCTGAAAAAAAATTCTTGGCACCAATAAGAGTACAGCAATGAGAGCCAGTGTTAAGTTTCCTGGGTCTTTCCACGTCAAGGTGATTGCTTTCGTGTGGCAGAGCTGCTTAGAAAAAGAGCCTGCTCATTCTGATTTTTTTAACTGAAAAAGTTCTCTGAACACTTCAGCCACGTGTTAAACGATCAAAGAAGAGCTATCTTAACTCCCCGCCGGGCCTAGGACCTGTGGGAAACGTTGGAGTGTTGATTCTGTTTAAACGCCAGTGTGAACTGATCATTAGCATGTGTGAGGACCATGCAAACACCACCACCAGAGAGGCAAACCCAAGGCGGAATTGTTTCAGAGCAATTAATTCACTTCCAAGCTTCTTATATTAACACCACCTTATTTCCCTTGTGTATACAAAGAGTTTTTAAAAATCAACCAAAAACTGTGATGCTCTGCCAACAAGATTACCGGGTGAAAGACAAACCTCCTAGTCAAATGTAAATTGTAGCTGCATTAGTATGCTAATGAGTTAAGTGATAAATTGTGGGTCAAATTTTCCCTTCCTCAGCTTAAATAGCCCTTGACAAAGACCTCTTTCTAAATGTTTGGGGAACCTAGGCACAGCGGCAATTAAGGTTTATTATGTGAAAATTATCTGTTCAGCGATATGAAAAATTAATAAGAGCCAAACTAAAGTGAGACATCTTTCTAATGATTTAGAAATTGTGGGGTGACATGATATAAAGGAGGCATTCTAACCCAACATAAATTTGGAGTGAAATCTTAAGAAGTTCTTAAGTTGTGATTTAAAAAAAAACAAAAAACAAAAAAACTATTTTTATTTTGTTTGAAGATTTATGCCAGAGCAAGGGAGGAAAACAGTTCAGAAAAGGTTGAAGGTTGAACCGTTTGCACTGGAAAGGGAGTGGTGTTTAGAGATAATCAGCTTCCTCTTAAGCACTATCAGAAGCGTCCAGTTGAACCTATTCCCATCTCCTCCCTTTTCAAAAGAAGCTCAGAGCTTTATAGCCATCTCACGTTTACTGGCTTCTGTCTCCCTGTGTTCCTACTGCACGGTGTGTTAAAACTTGGGGGCAAGCAGCAGCCAAGGTGGCTCAATGGTAAGGCGCTGGCCACCACGCCTGATAAACTGAGTTTGATCCCTGAGACCCATAGGATGCAGGTAGAAAACCGACTTCCACTTCCACAGGATGTCCTCTGACGGCCACTGTGGCACACACAGACACACAGACACTGTGTGTGTGTGTGTGTGTGTATGTATGTGTGTGTGTGTGTGTGTGTGTGTGTGTGTGTATGTGTGTGTATGTGTGTGTGTGTGTGTATGCACACTACACTTGTATTTAACGTAGGGAGAAATCTCATTATTTTGAAACACTAAGCTCAGCTCCTGGCTTGAAGGTTTGGTTTAAGAAAGTAAAGTAGCCAGGTGTGGTTGTGCACGTCTTTAATTCCAATATACTGGAGGCAGAGGCAGAGGGTCTTTGTGAGTTTGAGGCCAGCCTGGTCTACATATTGAGTTTCAGGCTAGCCAGACCTACATAGTGAAACCCTGTCTTGAAAAAAACAAAAACAGAACCAACCTAACAACAAAAGGTGGGGTAGAGAGAGAGGTGGCTGGAGGGGTCTGCAAGTGGGGGGAGTCACACAGACATCCCTCCCTTCTTTGGTGTTCATGTCCACCTCCACCCTGGCTGCCACTTCCACAGGCTTTGTCACAGCTTGTCCTTGGGTCTCATCCATTGGTGAGTGTGAATGGAGATGGTGGAGCTTAAAGTCCAAGACAGTGCCGCACAACAGAGTTACCTGGGGGACGCCATAAACAACTGGCTGGCTGGGTCCTGGGGCAGACTCAATATTTAATTTATCAGTGTGGGCTGTTGCCAGAGCATAAGTATTTTTAAAGCTGACTGATGACTGTGACATGCAGCAGATGCTGAGAACCAGTGTCCTAAGGAGTGTTGTGAGAATTAGCAAAAACAGAACAGCCAGGTGTGCTAGATCATGCCTCATCCCAGTGCTCAGGAGTCAAGGCCGAGAAGATGGACAAGTCCTGGCCGTAACTAAAACAACACAGACACACACACACCATATACCACACACATACACAAACACCAACACTGCACACATACACACACCACACACACATACACACACACCACACCACACACACATACACACACCACACACACCACACAAAAACAGAACAGAAGGGGAAAGCAGCTGATAGGCAACAGGAAGATAAAGATAATAATAATAATAAAGTCTCATTTTCCTCATTCTCCAATTAGTTTCCTAGTTATGTTCACACTTGTGTTTGTTCCTAGTAGGAAGCTAAAGAACAGAGGGAGACATTTGTTCAAAGATTTAGTTTCTTGTTGCACTTATTTTGAAGCTTACAAAAATATTGGAAGAACAACAGAAATAATCTATCTACATCTTTTACCTAAATGCATAAATTATATACATATATACTCATATGTATATATGTTTTTTTCCCTGACCTAGTTGTGTAGTTGCAATGCCCTTTACTCCTAAACAGCATATCTTAACTAAAACAAAGCTATAACCATGGAAGCATGAACACTGATATTAAACTATTATCTATAGTCCTCTTGGAACTACCAGATGGCCAATACAGTTTGACATCCTTCCCTGTGCCCCATCAGAATCCATTCCAGGATCCTGCAGGCCAGCTTCTAGTACTACTTTTTTTTTTTTCCTAGTACTACTTTTTCAAGTATCTTTTATCTGGTGTAATTATTCTGTCTTTCATGACACTGACATTAAAACAAACATTGGTTCTAGAGCCTGGGCATCTTTTGCATATATATGATTTAATAGTTTTTAGTAAATTTATAGTCCATTATGGACATTACAATCCAGCCTTTGAGCACGTCCACATGAGGACTGGAGAAATGGTCCAGTGTTTGAGAACACTTTCTGCTTTTCCAGAGGACCCAAGTTTAGTTTTCAGCACTCATGATGGGTAGCTCCCAACCACTTCTGACTCCATCTTCTGGGCTCTGCAGACACCTGCACTCATGTGGAACACACACACACACACACACTTAAAAATTAAAAAATAACATTCACCAGCCTCCCAAAATTTGTCTTTCCTTCACTCCCACCCCTACTCCCAGCCCTATGCAACAGCTGCCCACTTCCTGTATCTGTAGTTTGCCTTTCTTCAAAATGGAATCATACAATAGATTGTCTTTCATGTCTTACTTCTTCACTTAACCTAACGTTTTGAGTATTCATTTGCAGCACCCCTTTATAGCCCACTTGTTGTCTAGTAACATCCCTTGGGTGGGCATGACACATTGGTGGGCGGCCCTCCGTGATCCCTACTCCCTAGCATTTGTGCTCTTGTGAAAGTTCTATTAAGAGTGGGCTGATCAAGTGCCTTGTCCCCAATGCATAGAATGTGGAGGAAGTTAGGTGTGTGGGTGCATGTACATCATCTCAGTGCTTGGAAGGCAGGAAAGCAGTGCATGAGGGTCACAAGTTTGAGACATGCCTGGACCATACAGTGATCCCCTCTGTGAAAAGTGGGGGAGGGGAGTTCAGTAAAATCGTTACACATCAAGCATGAAGAGAAAGGGGGGATCCCTATTACCCACATAAAAGCAGAATGTGGCAGCATGAAAATACAATCCTTGTGATGAAGAGGTAGAGAATGGAGGATTCTAGACACTCCAGTCAGTATATGCTTATTGACGGGCCAGTAAGAGACACTGTAAGGCAGAGGTCCAGCAAGATGGTTCAGTGGGTAAAGGTGCTTGCTGCCAAAGTTCAGCAAACTCAGTCCCATGCCCGAGACCCATGAGGTAAAAGGAGAAAACCTACTACCAAAAGCTGTCCTCCAATCTTCATCAAAAATGATAGCATGTTGCTTGTGAGATCAGTTTCTAAAAAGCTTGTAACTCCTGGCCAGCATTGAGGCACACACTATAATCCTGGCACTCGAGGGCAGACTCAAGAGGATTGTCACAACTCTGAGACCACCCTGATCTATATAGTGAGTTCCAGGACATCCAGAGCTACACAGCAAGAGCCTATGTCAACAAACTCATTTTGGCTTCCATTTGGGAAGCTCTTCTCTCTCATTTAGGATCCTTGGAACATGATAGGAGCCATCCCATGGAGAGCTTCCTGGTAACAGCCAGTACGACCCTCGGATTGCAAGTCTGTGTGCAGGAGCATGAAAGCAGGTATACTCTCTGGAGCCTTTAATGAGGGTGCAGCCTTGGCCACCTGCTTGTCACTCAAGAGAGACTGAGCCAGTGGACCCAGCAGAGCAGGCCAGTTCCTATTGCTGTCAGCCCAGGGGTGCTCTGCTCAGAGCAGATCCTGTTTCCTCCACTTCCTAGATGATAAGTGTTCAGATTCGTTTTGGGTTTGGCTCACATGGACATTGTTATGACTTACACATACATGTCTCAGAGGATTTTTCGAGTTGGTTTGGCTGGCTGGTAATTCCCTCACAGTTTTCAAATGCAACTTTCTCTTCCAACCATTTGTTTGTTTAAAGCATTTTCTTATCTTGTCAAATAAAGTTATACAATCTATGCCTGTTATTAAAATGTAACATCAGAACACAATACGTTGGCTAGTCAGCTGATGAAACTACTTCCGGATAAAGATGTTACCCACACATTTACCAACATGTACAGCAGTGCACCCTCATTCTAAGAATATTTAAAAAGGTAAAATGTGGTGATGGATACTACTCCACCTTCTAAAACATGGTGAAATCCTCAGAGTGGTCAAGGTTAGCAAAGGCGGGGGTGGAGAGATGACTCACTGTCTAAGAGAGCTTGCTGCTCTTCCAGAGAACCCGAGTTCAGTTGCCAGCACTGTTGATGATTATTAATATTTAGCATTGATTTATCTTTTAGTTCAACAGTGGTTATTCTTAAACCAGCTGTATACCCAAATCACCGCACAGACTAGGATTTATTTAACTCACTGAGAGCACAATGCTGGGCAATAATTACTCCATTCTAAACCTCTAAGCCTATATAACTTCCTCCCTTTGAGATTTCCCACATTATACTTGCTTTTTAGTCATATTTAGGTCCAGTTCATTTCTCCTGATGTTTCCCAGTCCTCTCCTCTCTGATAACTCCTCCCACTCACCTTTTTGTCCTCCCTTCTGGACCAGGATGTCCCACTCTATTCTCTCCATCACTCAGCATTGACTGGTTGTTTTTAGTGACAATACAGAGACCAAATGGTAGCACCTTTACATAAACTTGAGACAGGTGATGCTTAGAATAAGCATCACCATGTAAAGTCCAGATTGAAATCAGACAATGAGGTAGAGAAATCAGTATTTCAACCAACAAGGGTAAATTGTATACATTCCACGAGAACATTATACCAACACAGCACCCACAGCGAGTGGCTCAAAAGCTCCTGTAACTCCAGCTCTAGGGAATCATCAACCTTTTCTGGCCTCCATGGGCACCTGCACACATGTGACAGATACACATACACACATATAAATCAAAATAAAGATTTTAAAGGCTAGTAAAACTGTTTGAACCATCCAGCTTGTAGCTTAATATAGCTTAATTCTAGTTAAATAGTTCAATAAAGGGAAGGTACTCCCAATTTGCTTTGCTGGCTAGGTGTTCAAATCATTCTCTTCAGATCATAATGTTTATCCTTTTCTTTTAAAAAATAGTTACAGTTTTATTTGTAATATTTTGCATATGTATGTGTGTGTGCATTTGGGTATGAACCATGGCAGAAGTCTGGAGGCTAGAGAAAAAATTTCATGAGTCAGTTAGGTTCTACGGCTGAAACTGAGATCATCAGACTTGGTGGCAAGTGCCTTTTCCTGCTGAGCCATTTCTCTAGCCCTGTTTTTTTTTTGTTTGTTTTGTTTTGTTTTTGTTGTTGTTTTTTTCTTCAATGCTCTTGGCTTGCCTCACTACATGAATTACTATTATGTACCTTAACCACCTTCTTTGTTGTAAAAAGTCTTTCTGTCTCTCTCTGTATATCTCTCTGTGCCTCTCCCTCTTCCTGTCCCCCGTGTTTATATGTGTGTGTGTGTGTGTGTGTGTGTGTGTGTGTGTGTGTGTGTTGTCTGCTTTGTCCCCAGCTGATGGCTCTTTGGGGAGGGTTAGGAAGTGTGGCCTTGCTGGAGGAAGTTAAGTCCTGGGGCTGAGGGAAGGTCTGAAGTTTCAAAAGATGAGCCATGCCATTTCCAGTGTAGTTAGAGACGTGAGCTCCCAGCTGCTGCTCAGTCCACCTGCTGTCTGCTGCCTCTGCTCCATCATCATGGAGTCTAACCCTCTGGAATAGTAAGTCCAAAACAAACCCTTCCTTCCATAGGTTGTCTTGATCATGGTGTTTTATCACAGCAAAATAAAAACAAGTAAAATAAAGCCCCAGGGATTAAACTCAGGCCACCAGCTTTGGCAATGTGGTGGTTTGAAGAGGATGCTCTCCAGAGGCTCATATATTTTAATATTTGGCCCACATTTGGTCTAACTGCTTTGGAAGTCTTAGGATGTATGGTCTCATGGGAGGAGATATGTCACTGCGGATAAGCTTTGATGTGTCAAAACCCCACATCTGGTCCAGTCTCCATCTGTTTCCTTCTTGGGGATCAGATGTATTGTCTCAGCTAATGCTCCAGACCCATGCCTGCCTGCTGCCATGCTGATCATCATCTCTGCCATGATGATTATGTACTCATCCTCTGAAACCATAAGCAAGCCCCCAATTAAATGCTTTCTTTTGTAAACTGCCTTGGTCATGGTGTCTCTTTATAGCAATAGAACAGTAGCTAAGACAGGCAGGTAGCAAGAGCATTTACCTAGCGAGTCATTCTGTTGGCTCTACTTTTTCTTCTCAGTGGACCTGGGCTTGCTTCCAACATAAATTGCTCTTTTCTTTTTCTTTCCATTTCTTTTTTTCCTTCCTTCTTTCCATCTTTCTATGTGTAAAGGTGAATCTAAACTTTCTTCAAACAAAATATACTGAGATGAGTTTGAAACCACTGGTTCATATGTGATTTGAACTTTCAGTGAGTGTTCCCTACAGCTGATCTTACTTCCTGATGTCACAGAGGTAGGAAGGTAAATGAACTGAAAGAAGGGAGCAAGAGTCTGCTTATAGAACAGCCAGTTTCAAGATATGACCCCTAAAGCCTGGCTTCCAGCTACCCACACAAGGTGTTCTGATTTTGACCTGACGCCAGTATTCAGATTAGTCTGCATACGATCTAACCACAAGCCCACAATGTCTTACAGGGAACCACTTGGCACAACACAGACCTGCAGACTGCAAATTGGGAAGCTGGACGTCACTTTTTTTTCTTGCTCTTTTTTAGATCTTTAAATAGGGTTTCATTGTGTAACACAAACTGGCCACAAAGTGATCCTCCTGCCTCTGCTTCTCAAGTGTGGAGATTACAGGAGTGTGCCACTACACCTAGCTATTGTAGGTTAGGCTTGCCATGCAATCCTTCTGCTTCAACTTTCCAACTGTTGATTACAGGAGTGTACCACCATGCCTGGTACTTGAGCTCAAAAAATATGGTTATCATGATATGTTTCTTTCTATTTGTGTTGTTGTAGTAGAATACCAGACTGGGTTATTATCCATCATCCATCTGTCTGTCTGTCTATCATCCATCTATCGCTTATCATTTGTCCATCTATCTATCTATCTATCTATCTATCTATCTATCTATCTATCTACTATCTATCATGTATCATCTATCTTCTATCATCCATATATCACTTATCTATTTGTCTGTCTGTCTGCCTATCTATCACTTACCTTCATATCTATACTTGGATTAAACTCAGGTGTTGGTATAATGTTCTTTTGAAATGTATACACTTTACCCATGTTCATTCAAATGCTGATTTCTCTCCCCAACTCTCAGGTTTCAATCTGGACATTGCATTGTGATACTTTTTCCAAGCATCACCTGTCTCAACTTTGTGTGAACATGACAAAATAAAACAACTAGCCACAATGTTGAGCAATAGAGAGGAAGGAGGAGGCGGGAGAAGGGAGGAGCCAGAGGACAGGAAAGAGTGGGAGAGAAGGGCAGGAGAGAGCTGGGAGAACAGAGGCTGGAGGAAAAGTCTTGGAACGACGAGGAGAAATGAATCAAACTGGACTTCAGATATCACTAAAAGTGAGTATAATGTGGGAATCTAAATGTTAGGAAACTATGAGGGCTTGGAGGTTTAGGATAGAGTAACTATTGCCCAGCATTGTGTTCTAGGTTAACTAAATAAATCATAGTCTCTGTGTGGTGATTTGGTTATACAGCTGTTTAGGATTAACAGCAGCATTACTAAAAGATAAACCAATAGTAAATATTAATCACCACCTACAACACTCAGGACTCCCTGTATAGTAGGCAGCCCTGTATTTCTTACAGTTGGAGAGTCTGAGCAGCCAGGCTCCAGCTGCAGGTGTTGATCCAGTGAGGGCCTTCTTGAAGATCTTTGCATGAAGGACAAGATAATCACTGCCCTTGAATACTCTTAATACCACAAATATAGGAGGAGCCGTCCCAGCTTAGTCATCGCCCAGAGATCCAGTTTTCTAAGATCAAGACAGGATCAAGTCCAGGAGTGGTGACACACACCTTTAAGCCCAGCACTCGGGAGGCAGAGGCAGCAGATCTCTGTGAGTTCGAGGCCAGCCTGGTCTACAGAGTGAATTCCAGGACAGCCAGAGCTGCACAGAGAAACCCTGTCTCAAAAAATCCAATAACAAACAAACAAACAAATAGAACATCACATCAGCAAAGCCTAAATTTTAGAGAGAGCACATCCAACCCTGAGCAACACTCGTGGAGGATTTTCTGACAGGAATCAAACTGACATCTATTTTATAATAACACCAAATGAATCCTCATTGCATGACAGGCACTATTCCAAACCCTCTATGTATTTCACACTTTAATCATCTCAAAATCCATGAGATAGGTACTCCATCACAAGGCTACCACTGTATGCAGTTCTGAGGTTACCACTCACATAGGTATCTTCTGTTTCATTTCGTAGTTGCAGGTAATACCTCATAATGTAGACCATTCTGGCCTCAAACTTTCTTTCTTTTTTAGGGTGGTGGTGGGTTTTTTTTCAAGACAAGGTTTCTCTGTGTAGCCTTGGCTTTCCTGAAACTTACTTTATAGACCAGGCTGGCCTTGAACTCAGAGATCCGCCTGCCTCTGCCTCTGCCTCTGCCTCTGCCTCTGCCTCTGCCTCTGCCTCTGCCTCTGCCTCTGCCTCTGCCTCCTGAATGCTGACATTATGGATATGCACCACCACCACCTGGCTGGCCTCAAACGTTCAATCTGTATGCCTCAACATTGCAAATATTGGGATTACGGGTGTGCGCAATCGTGGCTTTGTGGCTGTGCTCCCAATGCCATGCTACTTGCTGTCTACCATACTCCCTATGTACAAGGAAAGAAAGCCCAGCCCTGTGCTGGCTGGTTTTATGTCAGCTGGACACAAGCAAAAGTCATCCAAAGGAGGGACCCTCAACTGAAAAAATGCCTCCATAAAATTGGCCATAGGCAAGACTGTTGGACATTTTTAAAATTAGTGATTGGGGGGAAAGGCCCAGCCCATGGTGAGTGGTTCCATCCCTGGGGTGGTGGTCCAGGTTCAACAATAAAGCCAGGTGTGGTTGTGTGCACCTGTCACTCTAGTGTCCTCGTGGGGGGTTGAAGAGGAGGATAATTGGGGCTTGCTGGACCACCAGCCTAGCCAAGAAAGGGCAAACTCCAGATTCAGTAAGTGAGTCTGTATCAAGCAGATTAGATAGAGCATGATATCTGCCATCCTCCTCTTGACCTGCATGCATACGCACGCTCCCACCTTCATGCACAGGTACACATACTTATACCATATACCTACATACATACAGAGCTACATCCAACAGATGCATGCACACCCAAACACACACATACACACAAACACACACACACACACACACACACACACACAGAGAGAGAGAGAGAGAGATTAAGCATCTCTGGACATAGTGGTAAATGCTTACAATGATTTCAGCCCCTCTAAGGGTATTGTGAATATGATGAGGCTAGCCTAGGCTACATAGCAAGATCCCAGTCTCAAATAAAAAAAAAAAAGAAAAAGAAAAAGGAGAAAGAAAAAAAGAAAGAAAGAAAGAAAGAAAGAAAGAAAGAAAGAAAGAAAGAAAGAGAAAGAAGGAAAATAAATTGGGTACCTTGTCCACATTTAAAACAATTTATCTAATTTTTAACTAAAATATAATTATATCATTTCACCCTTCCTTCTCCTATGGAAATTGGTCCTTAGGGAAGAGGCTTTGGGTTAGATCCAGTTCAGTTCCTCTGAGTCCTAAGTCCCGATGGCATATTGTCTCCAACAATAGGAACCTACCTTTCCAGGAGGTGACCAAGGGCAACAGCAATAGCCTGGATTGTTTCTGGAGTCTCTGGGACTTCCCTGACCAACAACTCAGAGGCAGTTTCTCAGCACCAGGGTTTTTTGATAGATAGTATAAGGCTCTTAGGGGTGGCGTTATCACTCTAAGTGGTGTAACTTCATTTAACTTGTATGTATCTTAGGTAAATATAAAATAATAGAATTCCCTATGTTTTTTTCCTCAAACACCCTTAGTGTCCCTAGCCGCACTATGCCACTGTTTTAGTAACAGACCCCAGGTTTAAAGCTTGGCATGGAGGTGAGAGGAGCCCAGCAGTAGTCAGTCCTGGGAGACTGGGAGAAGGACGTTTTCAAAACCAGAGAAGCCAGGGCCACCTATATTCTTAGCCTGGCAGAGGCTAAGAATATACCTCACAGTTATTTTAAACATTAGTTCATGTATGTTTTATACTCTTGTTCTCCATGGCTCTTTTTTAAAATTTCATTTATTTTCATTTTTATGTGCAGTGGTGTTTGCCTGCATGTGTGTCTATGTGAGCGTGTTAGATCTTGGAGTTATAGACAGCTGTGAACTACCATGTGAATGCTGGAACTTGAACCTGGGTCCTCTGGAAGAGCAGTCGGTGCTCTTAACTGCCGAGCCATCTCTCCAGCCCCTATACTCTTGTTCTATATAACACAGTTTCTCAAAAGGGAAAAGATTTTTTAACTTGAGCTAATGTATCATCTAACATGGTCCAAGATGCAGTGTTATATAAAGGAGCGTAGTCCTAATATCCTTAGTGTGTGCTTGCACGCGTGCCTGTGTGTGGACACGCATGTGCACCCCTGGGATCTGAAAGCATGCTATTCAAATACCACTAAACTCCAGGATTAAAAGAAACCTTAGAAAAAAAAAATTTAGTTAGTTGAAGGTCTTCATTTTACAAAGAGAAAAAACTGCGAGTTAATTCATAACCTTGGGATCTTTCTATAAAGCTATATCACTTTCTTAACTCAAGAGACAGTAATCGTATCAGCAAGAAATATGTACTTCAAAGATTCAATTATTTTAATGTTTATTTTACTCTTAGAGGCCTCGACTGCCTCTGAAAATAAATTATCTTATGTAATTTAGCATCTATACATAAGCAGCATTTTATATCATTATTCTGTGATATCAAGAATGTTCAGAGAAGAGACTGTTGTGATGTAAAATGGAATTTTACTGACAACTACTAAATTTTCTTCCCTGCTTATTTATTTAAAACTGTATATAATAAAGTGAGTTTGATGACACACTGGATCTTCTGGTACAGAAAAAAAAAAAAGTTTCTCCTTTTCTAAACCCATCCAATGTAATTGAAGATTGATAATAAATACCACATGTTGTAAAATTGGCTTATTTCACTATTGAAAGTTCTCTCACTGTTTATGGTGGTGCAGTTTATTACCTAGCAGGAAAAAAATAAGTAGAATGCCTACAGCTAGAACCAGCCACACAATGTGCAGGGCCCACTGAAAAAAGAAAAGAAGGGCACCTTGCTTCAAAAGCAGTCAAGAGCCATGTATGGTGGCATGCACCTTTAATCCCAGCACCTCCATGGTGCAGGCTGGACAATCTCTATGACCTTGAGGCCAGCCTGGTCTACAAAGCTCCAGGCCAGCTACATAGCGAGATCCTGTATAAAGAAAAGAAAAAAGTGTTGGGGAGCTGAATGCGGTACACATTGTTTGTTGTTCTAGGTACTTGGGGAGGCTGACCCAGGACTCTCGGAAATCTGAGGCCAGCCTGGAAAATTTAGTAAGACTTTGTTTCAAAATAATATTTAAGGGTGGCTCAAGAGACAACTCAGCTTGGAAAATGCTTGCCTTCAAGCGTGAGGACCTGCTTTTGATGCCCAGAACACACACACACATTAAAACAAAAACAAACAAACAAACAAACAAAAAACCAGGTATGGTATGGCAGTACACTATTATGAGAATATCTTACATTCTGAGAGACTGGAACTTTACCTCAATTCTCACAGGCAGAGTTAATAATACACCCTGAGATCACCTAAGCTTAAGGCTGATATCCTGCTGTATGCCCAGCCTGTTTGTTTAACCTGCCCTTGAGGGAATGAAAACCAACCTTGCTTGCCTTGGATTTCCCATGGACTCGGCTTTTATAACCTGACCCGATACACAGCTTTAATCTTAAATTGTCTACCCTTTCATAGTATGTATGTCATGAAAATAACGCTGAAAACAGCAAATGTGAAAACAATCTTATAAAACAAAAATGCATCATAAAAATCGAAAGGAAAGTAGCAGTTCTGCTTGAGAGCGTTGGTTTGTTATCACTTGCTTGTCAGTTGGAGTGAGAAGAGGTTCAAGCCTTGCAAACTATTAGACTTCTGTAAAGTATAACCTCTCATTCTGTGCTTTCTGTGCCTTTCAAGAAACACAGAACAAAAGCCTTTTGTTTGTGACAGACACAAGGAATGATAGATTCACAGGACAGACAGGCAGGTGTGGGGATATAGATTTAGATGTATACAATAGATTAAAGCTAGGCCAGTAAACTATAGCGAGAAGGAAGACACAAGGAGAGAAGTAGAGAATTCTCACTTGGGCTTGCTCTTGGTTAAACTACTCTGGAGGGAAGTACTTCCTTTTATTTCTTTAATTCAACATAGATGCATGTTGGTGATTCTGAGTTAATCACTAATGTATTTAACTGCTGCAGTGTGGTTGTAGAAGCCTATCAGTCCAGGGCCAGAGAAGTGGAGACAGGCAGATGTCTGGTGCTTAACAGCCAGATAGTCTAGCCTGCTTAATGAATTCCAGGCCAGTGAGAGACTGTGACTCAAAAAAAGGTGGATGGTATCTGAAGAATGACAACCCAAAGTTGTGCTCTGGCCTCCACACACATGTGTTTTCACATGCGTGCACATGCACACATATGCAATAAATACACAGACAACAGTAAATAAATAGTTGAAAAAGCAAGGACACAGCTGAGAGGCAGACTATCTAGCACATGTGACGTCCTGACACAGGGTCCTGTGATGGCTGATCTTCACTGTTAACTTGACCAGATGTAGAATCATCTAGGAGATGCATCATTGGGTGTCTATAGTATTTCCAGAGAAGTCTCAGTGATAAGGAAAGGACCCTCCCATGGGCTGAAGTCCAGGACTGAATAAAAAAAAAAATGAGAAAGTCTCTTAAGTACCATGACTTAGTTGGGGTTACTATTACTATGATTTAAAAAAAAAAAAAAAAAGGCAGAAACTCAAACAGGGCAGGAACCTGGAGGCAGGAGTTGATGCAGGGGCCATGGAGGGGTGCTACTTACTGGCTTGCTCCATAGGCTTGCTCAGTCTGCTTTCCTGCTTGCCTGCTTGCCTGTTCTCTTATAGAATCTAGGACCACTAGACCCGGGATGGTATGGGCCTTCTCAAATCAATCACTAATCAAGAAAATTACGCACGGCCTAATATATGGAGACATTTTTTTACCTGAAGTTCCCTCCTGCTGGATGAATTTAGCTTGTGCCAGCACACACCAGTGTTCATCTGCCTCCGCTTCCCCATTGCAGATGCAACTTGATTAGCTGCCTCTCAATCCTGCTGCCTCAGCTACAGCCAGCTGTCACCACCGTGATGGACTGTATCCTGCAAACATGAGTCAAAATTAACTTTTCCTTAGTAATTTGTTCTTTTTGGGGTTGTTTGTTTGTTTGTTTGGATCCAAACTACTTATTTCTCCCAATTGGATGGGCATTGTTATGAGTAGAGGAGTACACAGTACTGTGAACATCAAGGCTCCAGCACAGCCAGGGCAGTGTTCAAGCAAAAATGGAGTCATTCAGCCCTGCTGTGTAGATCCTGTGCTACCCAATGTACAGGCAGTCAGCCTGCAGGCCACGAAATAGAGGAGAGCTTTTGCTGGGCAGGCTCCAGAATGTACAGCAGTCGCTAGATGCCAGAAGCCAAGAGGAGTCTTTGCAGATGGCCTGTACCCACTGCTGAGCCAGCTTAGAGAAGAGCCTCTCTGGCACGGAGACAGGGGGTACATTGGTGTTCATGGTGAACCACGTGGCATGATGGCAAAGGGAAAGGGGCCACGGGCATAGACTGGATACAACAGGCGCTGTGGCTGAAGGCTTCGAACCTGAGCTGTGCAACCCTGAGACTTCAGCTATGCTTCTGCTATTCACCAAGCTTTGTCAGGAGTTTTGTCACAGTAATGAATGAGAAAAGTAATCCAAATCTCCAAAGTGGAAAATCAACCAACCAATCAACTAACCAATAGCCAACCAACAACCAACAACAACCAACTAACCAACCAACCAACCAAACAAACAAAGAACCTACAAACCACCAAACAAACAAACAACTACCAATCAAACTATGAAACAAATAAACAAACAACAAACCAAGCCAAACCTGGAGAAGATGTGAAGTGTAATTAAAGTTACTAACATATAAAGGTATTCTCTTTTCTACGAATATCTTTCTCTTGACCAGTCATACTTAGTGCCATGCTTCCTCCCATGGCCGTCCATACTTAATTGCAGCACTGAACAGAATTTTTGAGGAGCTCTAGATCTTAACTGCTGGGCTCAAGGATCTATACACCTTTTCCAGAGGTCCTGAGTTCAATCCCTGGCAACCACATGTACTGGGATCCCTGTACTGGGATCTGATGCCTTCTTCTGGCATGCAGGCATACATGCAGATAAAACACTCATACACATTTTAAAAAAGCAGGTGGAAAGACATTGTGATAAATTTTAAAGTATTTTAAATGACTTTATGAAATGCAATTATAGAAAGCATGTAAGTTTTGAAAGTGTTTGGACCTTCAATGATAGGAAAATTATCCATGAATGACTGTCAGGATGTCACCTCTTTTTCACTCCATTTAGAAACAATCACCGCAATGTCCTATCAAATTCCACCTTTTTGAGGGCCTTCTCCAGCTCTCCTGAGACAGTATTTGAGCTTCTCCTTTACCACTGCTGTTTATCTTCCAAGGATACTTATGCAGTTTCCAAACCAGAACTTTATTTTCTTTGAAGCTGGGCAGTTATGGCCTATGCTTTTAATTCCAGAATTCAGGAGGTTGAAGTAGGTAGACAGTTATGAGTTCCAGATCAGCCTTGGCTACAGTGTAAAATTCTGTCAAAAAAAAAAAAAAAAAAAAAAAAAGGAAGAAGATGAGAGGAGGAGGAGGGAAGAAAATGAGGCTGGAGAGATGGCTTAGCAGATAAGTCACTTTCAGAGGACCTGGTTCCATTTCCAGCACCCACATGATGGCTCGCCACTAGCTGTAACTTCAGTTTCAGAGGAATCTGTTTCCCTTCTTCTGGCCTCCTTAGGGTACCAGGCATGAACAGGATGTACAAACATACCTGCAGGCAAAACATTCATATGCAGAAAATAAAATAAACAAATATTTAAAAATAGAAACAAAGATGAACTGAAAGTAAACCTTGATTAGCCCTGGAGTGGTGAGCCATGCCTGTACCTGAACATTTGGGAGACAGTTGATGGCCAGTGTCTCAGATACAACCACATAATGAGCCCAGCCAGGGCGGCGAGAAAATCTGTCTCAAAATAAAAGAAAAGCCGAATGGGACTGGGTGTGGTGGTGACACCCACTTTGAATTCCAGCGCTTGGGCGGCAGAGGCAGCTGAGCGCTGAGATGTGAATTAGCTTGGGCTGTACAGTGAGATTCAGTCTCAAAACAAAACACCAAACAAGGACTAACAGCAACACCAATCAGGTCTGGGCTGTGCATCAGCGGTAGAGCACTCGTCTAGGACGCGAGCAGCACCGAGTTTGATGGCCATAACCATAAAAATAAGACAAACGAGAAGCTCCAAATTCTTTCATGTTTTCTGTCCTTTCTTCCTTCCTTGTTTGCTTGTTTCTTTGTTTCTTAGTTGCTTTCTTTCTTTTTTATTTTATTATTTATTCTTCATTTATTTTTTTCCTTTCATTGAAAATAGACATTTTTTCCTCATATATTCCAATTACGAATTCGCTCCTGATCTACTCCTTCAAGTTCCTCCCCATTCATTTCTCCTCCCATCTAGATCCACCCCCTTTCTGTCTCTCATTAGAGAAAACAAACAGGCTTCTAAGAGATAATAATAAAATAAAATCTAGTAAGACAAAGCAAAAAGTAACACATCAGAATAGGATAAAACAAATAAACAGAAGGAAAAGAGACTGAGAAAAGACACATCAAATAGATATAGACACAGAGATTCATTTGTTTATACACTTAGGAATCCCATAAAAATACTAAATTAGAGGCCAGCAAATGCTACACAGAGAAACGCTGCCTAAAACAAACAAACAAGCAATAAAACAAACAAAGAAAATTTACTTTAAAAAACAAACAAACCTAAACTGGAAGCCATAATTTATACACAAAGGACCTGTAGGGTAAAAAAAAAAAAAAAAAAAAAAAAAAAGGAAAAAATATAAATAAAATTAGTAATAAAATACTCTTAAAAATTTTAAAATTAAAAAGAAAAATTAAAGAAAATTCCTGCTTATGGCATTATGAGACAATGAACCTCCAAAGATGTTATTTGGTTTGCTTTCTGTTGTTCAGTACTGCTGGGCATGCAGCCCACCCTTAAGAGTAGTTTGTGGGGCTGGAGAGATAGCTCAGTGGTTAAGAGCACGGGCTGCTCTTCCAGAGGACTCAGGGTCAGTTCCCAGCACCCACACAGCAGCTCACACCTGTAACTCCAGTTCCAGAGGACCTGACACCCTCACACAGACAAACATGCAGGAAAAAAACACCAATGCACATGAAATTAAAAAAATAGATCATTAAAAAAAGAATGGTTTGCTTACCCAGTGAGACTCCCTTGGAGGAAACATATATTTTATACGTATATTAGAATAGTGGTATTTGGTACTCTGAGCTATCCAGTCTGTAGAATGCCTCTTTGTCTGAATGATGGTGCTCTTTGCCAGGCAGAAGCTTCTCAGTTTCATGATCTTGTGCCTGTGCCAAAGGTGTTCTGTTCAGAAAGTCCTTTCCTGTGTCAATGAATTTGAAACTATCCCTCACTTTCTCTTCTATCAGTTTCAGTGATTATGGTTTTACACTGAGGTCTTTGATCCATTTGGAGCTGACTGGTGTACAGGGTGATAAGAATGGATCTATTTGCATTCTTCTGTAGTCATCCAGTGTGACCCTCACCATAAGGTGGAGATGCTGCCTTCTTCTTTCTTTCTTTTCTTTTTAAATAAAAAATCAGGTGTCCAAAGTGTGTAGATTTATGTTTGGGTCTTCAGTTCCATTGATCAATGTGTCTGTTTTGTGGCAATCCCATGCCATTTTAATTACTATAGCTCGGTAGTATAATCTGAAATCAGGGATAGTGATAAATCCTGCAGTTTTTTTTGTTTGTTTGTTTTTGTTTTTGATGTGTTCTTACATTCAGCTTGCAAGAGTTTTATTGCGAATTTTTGCGTGTATGTTCATAAGGGAAATTGGCCTGTACTTTTCTTTCTTTGTTCAGTCTTTATGTGGTTTGGGTATCAGGGTCACTGTGGCCTCATAAAACAAATTGGGCAATGTTCTTTTTCTTTCTATTTGTGGAATAATTTGAGGAGTACTGGCATTAACTTCTTTAAACCATCTGGCTCTGGGTTTTTATTTCTTTATGTATCTTTGGTTGGGAGAGTTTAATGACTACTTCTCTTTCACTAGAGACTATGGGTCTGTTTAAATTGCTTATCTGCTCTTGATCTAACTTTGGTAAATAACCTGTATTGAGGAAATTATCCATTTGTTTTGGATTTTCCAATTTTGTGGAATACAGGTTTATGGAATAAAGTATGTTTTTATGATTCTCTGGCTTTCAGTCATGTCTGTTGCTGTGTTCCATTTTCAACTCTAATGTTAATTTGGATCTTCTTTCTGTCTTTTAGTTAATTTGGATAAGGGGTTGCCAATCTTATTGATTTTCTCAAAGAACCAACTATTTGTTCCATTGATTCTTTGTAGTGTTTTATTGTTGTTTATAATCTACTGATTTCAGCCCTGAGTTTATTTCTTACCATCTACTCCTTTTGGTGTGATTTCTTTTTTGTTGTGGTTATCAACATTCCTAATGCTGAAACCCTGTAATACAGTTCTTCATGTTGTGGTGACCCCAACCATATAATTATTTTCATTGCTACGTCATAACTGTAATTTTGCTACTGCTATGGATCATAGTGTAAACATCTGATATGCAGGTTATCTAATATGTGACCCCTATGAAAGGTACTTTCTATCACAAAGGGATTGGGACCTATAGTTGAGAACTACTGTTCTAGAGCTTTCAAGTTAAGTTACTAGTATGAGATCTCTTCATTTAAAAAAAAAATTTTAAAAAGTGGCTGTTGACAAATTTTTAAAAAAATCTTTTTATTTACATTTTTTATATCTCTTTTCCTACTCCAGTCTCTTCCAACACCCACTACTAGGTAGGAGAGAGATAGGGCTAGTGGGAGAGGAGACACAGTTCTCTTAGCTGCTTCCTGCTGGTTAGGGTTGTTGGGTTCCTTGGAGCCAGTCCAATACTCATTTCAGGAGATCTCCAACTTCTTATCTCACTTCATCAACAGCAACAGGAGCTGAAGAGGAGAAGCATCAGCAACCTTTATTTTCCTCAGAGCACCTCCACACTCTCTGGGCTCTGTCATTTATTCTCTCCAGAATCCTCAGATTTAAACTGCCTGTAGCTGGCAAAGAGCTCCTCTCAGAGCCTGCATGAGGCAAAAAGCCTGCTGCTGTGGACCATCTGAATCAGTCCCACATCCCACACCTGTGATTAAAACAAAACCATGTTTATATCCACAACAAATGGCATTTTTTAAAATTTCTGCTGGCAGGCATGGGCTGCATGTCGTGGTGGGTATGGTGGGCTCGGTGCAAGTGTGGCTGGGGGAGGAGGTGATAACTTGATGGCTGGAAGGGACATAAGAGGGTTAGATACATTTCTGAAAAGCTTGGAAGAAGGACTCATGGCATACTATAGCTAAGCCACCAAAAAGGTTGAGAAACTCTTGGAAATTTAGCTTTCCATTGTTGTTGAGGTCCAGCTTCTTCGTCATGTTGTCAAGGACACAGAGTCCTTCTGGTTCTTCAGGAAGGCAGCCAGCTCTGTGTTCATGAAGGAAAGGAACTCAGTTTTGGGAAGTTGACAGCTGTTCCCATCCTTCCCACTGTGCTTTTGGAAAACAGCAATCAGGGACTCAGATGCATCGCTCGAGTCTCTGAGGAGTGAGGCTGGGCTGCGCCTGCAGCTGATGGTAGCTGGGGTAGGAGTCTACATTTTGTTTGTTTGATTAATGTAGGCACTTAGTACTATGAACTTGCCTTTTAAAACTGCCTTTATTGTGTCCCATAAGTTTTGGTATGTTGTGGATTCATTTTTATTCAGTTCTAGAAAGTCTTTAATTTCTTCCTTAGTTTCTGTCGTGACCCATATTTCATTCAGTAGTGAGTTGTTTACTTTCAAGTATGTGAAATTTCTGTTGTTGTTGATATCCAGTTTTTAATCTGTGGTAGTCAGATGTAATGCACGGTGTTCTTGTGCAATTTTCTTGTATTTGTTGAGACTTGCTGTGGTGGTTTGAAAAGGTTTGGTCTCCACAGATTCATGGGTTTGAGTGCTAGGCCCATAGGGAGTGGCACTATGAGGAGCTGTGGCCCTTGTAGTAGGTGTGGCCCTGTTGGAGGAAGTGTGTCACTGTGGGGGTGAGCTTTAAGGTCTCCTGTGCTCAAGTTCTGCCCAGTGTAGAATCCAGTTTCCTGGCTGCCCTCAGATCCACATGTAGAATTCTTGGCTCCTCCAGCACTATGTCTGCCTGTGTGCTGCCATGCTTCCCACCATGACGATAATAGATTAAACCCCTGAAACTGTAAGCCAGCCCCACTGAAATGAAGTTAAACAGCAACAAACCAAGTAATCCAGTTAAAAAATGGGGTACAGAGCTAAACAGAGAATTCTTAATAGAGGAATATCGAATGGCAGAGGAACACTTAAAGAAATGCTCAACATCCTTAGCTATCAGGGAAATGCAAATCAATATGACCCTGAGATTTCACCTCATACCCATTAGAATGGCTAAGATAAAAAACTCAAGGGACAACACATGCTGGAGAGGATATGGAAAAGGAGGAACCCTCCTCCATTGCTGGTGGGAATGTAAACTTGTACAACCACTTTGGAAATCAATCTGGTGCTTTCTCAGACAATTAGGAAAAGTGATTCCTCAAGATCCAGCTATACAACTCCTAGGCATGTATCCAAAAGTTGCTCAAGTATACAACAAGGACATTTGCTCAACCATGTTTGTAGCAGCTTTATTTGTAATAGCCAGAAGCTGGAAAGAACCCAGATGTCCCTCAGTTGAGGAATGGATACAGAAATTGTGGTACACAAATGAATACTACTCAGCAATTAAAAACAAGGAAATCATGAAATTTGTAGGCAAATGGTGGGAACTAGAAAAGATCATCCTGAGTGAGGTATCCCAGAAGCAGAAAGACACACATGATACATACTCACTTATAAGTGGATATTAGACATATAATAGAGGATAAAAATACTAAAATCTATACACCTAAAAAAGCTAAGCAAGAAGGAGGACCCTGAGTAAGATGTTCAATCCTCATTCAGAAAGGCAAATGGGATGGACACCAGAAGAGGAAGAAAACAGGGAACAGGACAGATGCCTACCACAAAGGGCCTCTGAAAGGCTCTCCCCTGGGTATCAAAGCAGAGACTAAGACTCATAGCCAAACTCTGGGCAGAGTGCAGGGAATCTTATGAAAGAAGGGAGAGATAGAAAGATCTGGAGGGGACAAGAGCTCCACAAGGAGAGAAAAAATAATCTGGGGCCAGGGGTCTTTTCTTAGACTGATACTCCAACCAAGGACCATGCATGGAGATAACCTAGAACCCCTGCACAAATGTAGCCCATGGCAACTCAGTGTCCAAGTGGGTTCCCTAGTAATGGAAACAGGGACTGTCTTTGACATGACCTCAGTGGCCTGCTCTTTGATCACCTCCCCCTGACATGGGAAGCAGCCTTACCAGGCCACAGAGGAAGACAGTGCAGCCAGTCCTGATGAAACCTGATAGGTTAGGGTCAGAGGGAAGGGGAGAAGGACCTTCCCTATCAGTGGACTTGGAGAGGGGCATGGAAGGATATGAAGGAGGGAGGGTGAGATTGGGAGGGGACTAGGGAAGGGGCTACAGGTCTGATACAAAGTGAATAAACTGTAGTTAATAAAACAATAAATAATTTTTAAAAAAAATTTGTTGTGGTCACTATGTCTTTTCACAGCAATGATATCCTAAGACACTTACTTTGTGTTTGAGAATGTTGTCAGTTTTGGAGAAAGTTTCACGAGGTCTGAGAAGAAGGTACATTCTCTTGTGTTTGGGTGAAATGTTCTGTAAATATCTGTTAGGTCCATTTGGTTTATAACGTCGGTTAGCTCCAGCATCTCTCTGTTCAGTTTTTGTCTGGATGACCTGTCTATTGGTTAGAGTGGGCTAGTGAAGTCTCCCACTATCAGTATGTGAGGGTCAGTACGCGATTTAAGCTGTGGTAGTGTTTTGTTTTCTTTTTCTTTTTCTTTTTCTTTGCGTGTACACAGCTCCATCCCCAACACCTCATAAACCCGGCATAGTGATATACACCTGTAATCCCAACACTTGGAAAGTGGAGGCAAGAGAATCAGAAGTTCAACGCCATCTTTCCTTGATGTTGAGGTGTATTTCTTGAATGCAACAGAAAAATGGATCCTGTTTTCAAATACTCTGTTCGTTTATATCTTTTTATTGGAGAATTGAAACCATTGGTGTTAAGAGATATCAATGAGCAGTGTTTGTTGATTCCCATTATTTTGCTGTTGTTGTGGAAGTGGTGGCTGTGTGAGTGTGTGTATGTTTTGATTTGCTGGTCTGAGATTATTTGTTGCTTGGTTTTCTTGATTGTGGTTAACCTTTTTTGGTTGGAATTTTCTTTTTAGTGCCTTTTGTAGGCCTGGATTCATAGAGAGATATTATTTAAATTTGGTTTCATTATGGAATGTCTTATTTTCTCTATTGTGATTGAAAGTTTTGCAGGCTATAGTAATCTGTGTTGGCATTTGTGCTATCTTAGAATTTATAGAACATCTGCCCAAGCTCTTCTGGCTTTTAGAGTCTCCACTGAGAAATCAGAAGTTATTCTTATAGAGCTATCTCTTATAAGTTAGTCTTTTTCCTATGTAGATTTTAATATTCTTACTTTTTTCTGTATGCTCGGTGTCTTCAGGGTATGAATTCCTCTCTCCCTTATCTTGTATTCTGTTGAGGGAGGCTTGCCTTGGAGGTTCTTATTCAATTTCCTAAGTGTTTCATTTCCAGATTTCCCTCAGTTTGGGTTTTCCTTATTTTATGTTTACTTTCAGGTCTTGAACTTTTTATTTATTTCCTTCCACTGTTTGTATTTTTATAGATTTTATTTTTGAGACAGGGTTTCTCTGTATAGTCCTGGCTATCCTGGGCTTGGTTTGTAGACCAGGCTGACCTCTAAGCAGAGATGTGTCTGCCTATGCCTCCTCCCGAATGCTGGGATTAAAGGCATGTGCCACCACACCTGGTTCATAGATTTTTTAAAGTGATTTAATTTCCTGCTCTAAAGCCTCTGTCATATCCATAAAGGCTATTTTAAAGTCTTTGACTTGTGTGCATCAGGTGCATTGCAGTTCCCAGGGCCTAGCATGTTTGGGTTGCTGGGCTCTAGTGGAGACCCTAGCTGTTGTCCTAGCTGTTGTTGATTGTGTTTTAATAATGGCATCCTGGCATCTGAGTTTAGGAAGACTGTGACTCTAGGTGCTGATATCTGCTCTTTTCTTTGTTGGGTGGGCATTTTGTTCCTTGATTTTTGTTGCGTTCTTTGGTTCTTAGGCTGTGTGGTGGCTGTGTGCTGCCTGGTTGGGAATTCTGGGATCCTGATGGGTGTGGCCACTGGCAGTTCTGGGTAAAATGTGCCCAAGACCATTAATTAATAGCCTTTTTGTGTTCAAAGGGCTGTCTTAGTTTGGGTCACTATTGCTAAAATGAAACACCATGACAATGCAACTTGGGGATGAAAGGGTTTATTTGGCTTCTGTTTCCATATAAATCATTCATAATCCAAGGAAGTCAGGAAAGGAACTCAAACAGGGCAGGAACCTGGAGGCAGGAGCTGATGCTGAGGCCATAGAGCAGTGCTACTTACTGGTTTGCTCCATATGGCTTGCTCTCTCTGCTTTCTTATACACCTCAGGACCATCAGCCCAGGGATGGCACCACCACAATGGGCTGGACCCTCCCTCATTGCTCACTAATTTTAAAAATGTCATAATCCCAGCACCCAGGGAGACAGCAACAGGAGGCTCTGTAAGTTTGAGGCCAGCCTGGTCTACAAAGTGAGTCCAGGACAGCCAAGGCTACACAGAGATCTTCTGGAGGCATTTTCTCAACTGAGGCTCCTCCTCTCAAATGACTTTAGCTCTTGTCAAGTTGCTATACAACTCTGCAGTATAAGAACCCACCAACCTCTTTTACAAAAGCCTGAAGCTCTCACCTGTGTTCTCCACTCATTGTCGAGGCGTGCACATTGTGGGCCCCAGGGCCTTTCCAGCTCTATTGGCAGGACACTTTCCTGCCAAACATTTGTGAAGCTCCTCTTCTACCCTGGCTAGCAACACTTTTTTTTTTTTGTATTGTTCTTAAGACTTTACTTATTTATGAGAGAAACCAACTAACCTCAAAAAGATTGTCTGTGAGAGAGGAGAGGCCCCTCCCAATTTCTCCCTACTTGGCATAACATTTACACATTCAAAAGTGATCTCAGGGAGTCAATCTCCAACCCAGAAAGAATGTTTATCTCTGTCACTTTATGATCCCCCTTATTTACTGACTACATCTTTTTTTAGCGAGTCTGACACCTGAAACTTTTTTTGCAAAATGTCTGCCTTGGCAAGGTTCCTTTTTTGACCTCTACCAACCTGGAAGAACAAATCAAAACAACTCAAATCCCTTCAGATGAAAATGTGCCTTTCAAATATTTATAAGCAATGGCCATTTTACTGGAGATTTTGTAAGGGAGCCAAGGAAGAGTTATAAACCACACCCCACTGCACCTACTACCCTTGATGCTCCCTTCAGCCTGTTTCAGAGAAGTCGGTGGGTAGACAATTTCCCACAGAGGGAGAGCCTGGAATCCCACTCTCTGCAAGTCAGCCCTATTCTCTCCTGTCTTTGCTGCAAACAATAGTTTCATCATAGGCTTCTTGCCTGGGACCAACACCTCTCCATCAGCGTAGCAGCCTCTGCAGCCCTAAAGATGGAAGAGATGTGGACATGAAAATTTGGTGTGGCTAGATGTAGTGGCACATGCCTGTAGTTACAGCATTCTGGAATCCTGAGGAAGGGTGATTGTTTTGAGCTCAAAGCCAGAATGGCAAAACCTGGTTGAGACACACACACACACACACACACACACACACACGAGACAGAAAGGAAGAAAGAAAGAAAGAAAGAAAGAAAGAAAGAAAGAAAGAAGAAAGAAAGAAAAAAGAAGAATGGAAGAAAGAAAGAAGAAAGGAAGGAGAGAGAGAGACAGAGACAGAGACTAGTTGGGTTGGGTTGGTTCGGTTGAATTGGGGATATAAATCAGTGATAGGACATTTACTTAACATGCTTGAGGTCTGAATTCTGTTACTGACCCTTCTCTTTCATACTCAGTTCTGTACACATAGCAGGTATGGCTGAAGACTGGGAAAATGGAAATGGCCTAGATATTATGATGCATGAGAAACATAGACACTTGAGTGAGAAAATGCAGCATCAGCTTAAACTAGAGTTGTATTCAGTAAGAGGTTTTGTTTGTTTGTTTTTGTTTTTGATAGCATAAAAAGAAAACTGAGGCAGAGAGCTGGGCATGGTGGCAAGTACCTGTAAGCCCAACACTTGAAAGATAGAAGCAAGAAAATCTCAAAATCAGGGTCTAAATATCAAGACCTTGCCAGAGTCAATATAAATAAATAAACATTTTAAAAATTCTTTAGCTTTATTTTATGTGCATTGGTGTTTTGCCAGCATGTATGTCTATTTGAGAGTGTCAGATCTCAGAGTTACAGACAGTTGTGAGCTGCCATGTAGGTGCTGGGATTTGAACCTGGGTCCTCTGGAAGAGCAGTTAGTGCCCTTAACCACTGAGGCGTCTCACCAGTCCCATAAATAAATATTTGTAAAAGGAGAAAGAATGGAGAACTCATAACTGGTGAAGTAATTTGCATTGTTAAATGAGTCAGTTTACTTTCGTCTTTATTCAGATAAGACACCGCAATAAATATTTACAAAATTCTAACCATACAACAGATTAATTAATTCTGTCAGTATTAATATTTGTTGAATGTGTATGATGTATGAACAGCATTCCAGGTGCTTAGAATACATGAGTGAAGAAAACAAAGACTGCTGCACCTCAAGGGTTAATTTTTAGGGAAGGAGACAGGCCTGCCCAAAGTATAATAAGTAAGCCATCTAGTGATACTACGGGGAAATAGGCATCTAGGCACCGCAGGGGAGGACCAGAGATCCTGGGATGTGGCAGGGGTGTGTGTGGTCTCAGATAAGGAGGCCGAGGCAAGGCTCGCTGAGAAAGCAGCATTTGAGCAAAGGCTTCAATGGAGATAAGACCATTGGCTAAGCAGGTTCTTGGGCAAGGACATTCCAAGCAGAGAGCAAAGGTCTGTGAGCTGAGTATAAGAGGGGGAAGGCGTGAGCTCATGCATGGCTTTGTGGGCTGTTTGTAAGGATTCTGGCATTTTTCTGAGCTGAATGGGAGGCCGTTGAGGAACTTAAGGTGAGGAGTGGCATGAAATGACAAATTTTAGGCAGTGTATTTTGGCCGCTACATTGAAAAAATACTGTTGGTGCACCCGCTTACTCCCAGCACTTGAGAAACAGAGGCAGGCAGGTCTTTGACTTGGGGCTTGTGTGGTCTACAGGTTTCAGGCAGGCCAGGGCTACCCAGTTAGTCCCTATCTCAATAAGAAAACACACACAAAGGGAAAATGCTGCCTAGAATGAGTCTAGGAGGGCTTTCCCCGCTCCTCCCGCCCCCCCCCCCCCGCCTTAGTAGGGCTTTTAAAGAGGTTGTTTAAATTACTCTCTTCAGAGAGAGACCACAGTGGCTCTGTCGGGGTTAGGTATGGGTGGAAAGAGGAGCTCTGATTCTAGACATGTTTGTAGACAAGAAAAGGGGGAACCTGAGGACTTTAAGGTGCAGGGCTTGGCATAATCGAGGATGTGAGTGAAGCGGTTGCCCGTGGTTACTGGAAAATCCTCACTCCAGAAGCAGCATGAACACTGCTGTGGGCTCTCTGAGCGTCAGGAAGCTTTTCTTACCTCTGGGGGGGTGGGGGGGGGTTAACTCTAGGAGCGAGGGTGCCAGGCAGACACAGCCACTGAAGTGCCCTAGCCAGTGTCTTCCAGGGTCCTTGTCAGTTGCCAAGAAGAGTAAGGAAAAGCAGATAAGGAGTGAGAAGAAGCGATGGAGACCGTTAAAGAAAGGCAAGGAAGAAAGCAGGGCTCCGAGAGAGGAACCGCATCAGGCGCCCGCTCAGCTGTCTTTTACCGGGTGGGAACAAGGTGGAGGTTGAGCTAACCTATATTAGGGTTGCTCATGCTGCGGGGAGAATCTCAGGCCCAGCCAGAAAAAGCCCACAGACCTCAGGCATGTTCTCCCGGCACTCCTAGGGAGTTACTCATGCACTCAAAGGAGAAGTCACATGTGCTAGATCCATGACTAGCTCATGAGCCACCTTGGGCCTCGCCCTGGTTGCCTAAGGGGAGCTAGCTCCTGCCGCAACACCACGGAGGAGTAAAAGTTCACAAGTGATTATATAATAGAATAAAAAATCCCTTCAGCACTCCTGACTGCCCTATGTATGTGTGTGTGTGTATGTGTGTGTGTGTGTGTGTGTGTGTGTGTGTGTGTGTGCGTGTTTGTTTGTTTATTCTTTGAGAAAGGCCCAATCTGGCCTTCCACTTCCTGGGTAGCCACGGGCAGTTTGAACTTCTGAATCTCTTGCCTCCACTTTCCCAGTGCTGGGATTACAGGTGTATATCATGTGCCAAATTTGAAGTGTTGGGGATGGAACTGTGTACATGCAAGGCTATATATATATGTATTATTCTACCAATTGCAGCCCCGGCCCAGATTTGCCACTTTTGCTATCAATCAATTATATAGTTTCGTTTTCCTTTAATCTTTTCTAGGACCATGCTGCAAATGTAGAAGTCAGAGGATGATTTGCAAAGGTCAGGTTCCTCCATCGAGTGGATTTTGGGAATCGAACTCAGATTGTCAGTCTTGCTAAGACATCTGGATGTCCCTGTTTGGGTTTGTTGAAACGGGGTCTCACGTAGCCTAGGTTGGCCTTTAACTTGCTACTTAGAAGATGACCTTGAACTCCTGAACCTCTTGGTTTTCTGTCAGAAATCCTGAGATTACCTTTTTTGTTGTTGTTTGGTTTTTTTTTTTTTTTTTTTTTTGCTTTGTTTTGAGACAAGGTTTCTCTGTGTAGCCTTGGCTGTCCTGGACTCTCTTTGTAGACCAGTCTGGTCTCAAACTCACAGAGTCACCTGCCTCTGCCTCCCTGAGTGCTGGGATTACAGGCATGAGCCACTGTGTCTGGCTGAGATTACCTTAATTTAATTTTTTTTTTTTTTATTTTAGAAAGAATTTTAGTTAGGCATGGTGGTTCATGCTTGTAAACCGAGAACCTGGGAGGCTGAGGAAGGAGGATTACCCAGGGTCTGGAGCTAGCTTGCACTATACAGTGAATTCTAAGTCAGCTTCATTTTCATAATAAGACCTTGTCTCAAAAAAAATTAAAAAGGGTGGGCATGGGGGGTAAGGGTGTGAGAGTAAGGGCCTGTGAGATGGATCAGTGGGTAAAGGTCCTTTGCCACCCTTTGGTGTAAGCCTCACAACTTCTATCTCCAGGGTCCATATAAAGGTGGAAGAAGTGAGCCAGCTCCACAAAGTTGTCCTCTGACCTCCTCACAGATGCTCTGACCTCTGACCTCACAGACACTGACACACACCCACACAAACACACTGAAACAATAAATAAATTTAATGAATGAAAGTGAGAAGGTGGAGGAGGAGAAATTTACACAGTGATTTTCAAGAGTTACAATTGTTCCAGGGGCCTCAAGACAGAAACTATCCCATCACCAACAGGAGTTCACTATGGTGAAAGCACTCAGTAAAATGAAGCGGAAAAAGACTCAGGAGCATGATTGCGGGGACCTATTATTTTTCTTCTTTCTTTCTTTTATTTTTATTTTTTCCTTTTCTCAGTGCTCTGGACTGAATGAAACCAAGGTCTCTGGTACCCTAAGAAGCGCTCTAGCCTAACCTTGGGTCTGACCAGTTATGCTAGTTTTGCTCCTTGTGTTACAGTTTTCAAACTGTGTTCCTGGAGGAACACATGGAGATGGCTGGGTTTCCCCTCTCTGTGAAGCTCTGGTTTCCATCATGGCAAACCTTCTTTCTGTCTTTAGAGTTGGGTTCCATGCAAGATTTCATTTATAAATAAAAACAGTTTTAGGAAAAAGAAAAAAAAAAGATGCATCCGAAGATCATGAAGCAAACAACTTCCATTCAGAGTCAAAAGCACTGTGTGCCTCAGGGCTGCTTATGGTTTAGTGTCTTTAGGTGTTCATGCGGCTCTCTGGCTGGCCAGATGCAGGCAGGCATTCGTATAAACTTTCCCCCAGTCTCATTTACTACTGTTAACTCACCTTTTAGCAAATAACTCTACAAAGTCAGTGTAGCCAGAACCCTTTGCCCTGGTTGGCTTTCTCAACTGCTGCCGTCCATAGGTTGATGTCTGTCTGATACCTTGTCTGTCTTCAGCAAGAATGTTGCTGGGTCAGTATAGCCTGAATCCTTCCTCACCGCTGGGGATTTCTCTCAGGAATTTCTCATCTCTGATCTCCGCCCTGCTAGGTATTTGCGCTCGCCCCGGCTGGCTGCCGCTTTGGAATCGAGCCTATCCTCTGTGCCCTACTGCGCAGGGCCGCTGCAGTGCTCCTCACCTGTGATGGCCCCAGATAAGGTCGGCCTCACTAGGCCGCGCTAAAGAGTATTGTTTGGGGTCAGCAAAAGGGCTCAGCTCTGAAGGCCCTAGCCTCTAAGACTGAGTTCCAGAGTTCAGTCCTCCTGGAACCCACATAGCAGCAGGAAAGAATCACTCCCCCAAGTTGTTCTCTCGTGCCATGCATACCCCTTCCCCTGGAGATAAACGTATTTTTATAATATTGATTTGATTTTCTGTGATAGAATTACCCATGCGATTTTTGTTGTTGTTTTGTTTTTCGAGACAGTGTAGCATCCGATGCCTCCAGCCCCATGAGCACACATACATATGTACACACATACATATAAACATTTATACACACACTTAAAAAAATCTATTTGGCTGGATGTGGTGGCTCATGATTATAATCCCAGCATGTCTGTCTGTCTGTGTGTGTATACGTGTGCTCGTGGGGCTGAAGGCATTGGATGTCCCTGGTGCTGGGGTTGTAGTCAGTTGTGAGTTACCTCGCATGGATTCTGGTAAGGAAATGTGGGTTCTCTGCAAGAGTAGCAAATGCTCTCAACCATTGAGCTATCTCTCCAGGCCCTTAAGCAGACATTTTAATGAAATATTTTCCCCACATTGATTGTATGTCAACCAAAATGATGACTTTTAGACTTTATGGTACCTTCCCAAGCTGAAGTCTCAGGCTTTCTTACCATCTGTTTGTTTCATTCTCTTTGTCTATCTCTGTCTTTGTAAAGTGACTTTTGGGCATTTAAGAACACTTCATGTATCCAGGTGTGGTAGTACACACCTTTAATCCCAGCACTCAGGGAGGCAGAGGCCAGCCTGATCTACTGGGAGAGTCCAGGACAGCCAAGGCTACACCGAGAAACCTTGTATTGAAAAACAAAAACAAACAAACAAAATACCATTTCATGCACAGCAAAATTTATGCCTTGGCTATTTCATGTCAGTAAGTACCAACTACAGAGGCTTTACAAAATTTGCTATGAGTGAATTATTTAAAGGTGGTTAAGATGACAGACTCCCGTAAATTTATCATCTTAATGAACTTCCACCCTTTGTATAAAAAAATTAAGCTCATGGCTGGAGAGATGGCTCAGCGGTTAAGAGCACTGGCTATTCTTCCAGAGGTCCTGAGTTCAGTTCCCAGCAACCACATGGTGGCTTTCAACCATCTGTAATGGAATCTGATTCCCTCTTCTGCTGTGCATGAAAACACGTGCATATACATAAAATAAATCTTTAAAAAAAAATCAAGCGCATACTTTAGATTGTCTTCTTTTCCATGGAACTTTCAAACAGTTCCTTCCTCAAAATACTTCCTCAATAGCCTTTCTCTGACACTGTTTTCTGGTGAGTGGGTGGGGGCGGTCCACCCTCAGAGCTAAGAAAGCCCAGCTGACCTCTTGAATCTTTAAATGTGCTCATATCTCTACATCTAACTATATTAAAGCAGGGCTCAGCCAACTTGAACTGTAAAAGTCCAGGTAACCATTTTAGTCCATAGTTCTCTGTTGCAATTACCCAGCTATGTCCCTGCAATGTGAAAGTAGCCTTAGACACGTACAAATAAATATTCACAGTGAGGACATGCAAATACATATGCATAGTGATGACCCATTAAAATCCACTTACAGGCCAGGGAGGTGGCTTCCCACACAAAGGCACCTGCTGCCGAGCCTGACAACCCGAGTTTGACCCTGGAGACTCAGGTCACAGAAGAGAGCTGACTCTTCCTGTACTTGTAAGTTGTTCCCTGTACTTGTAAGTTGTTCCCTCATGTCTATACTTGTGCTGTGACACCTGCTCCCCCCAAAGCAAATAAAAATGTAAAAACATTCTTTAACTTAATTTACAGGAAACAGGCTGGATTTAGCTATGAGGACAATAGTTTGCTGACCCTCATCCGTAAGTACTTAGACGCTACAGCAGTCAGATCACAACTCCTGGTGGACCTTGAGGCCCAGTCAGGTAAGGACTGTTGGTTGCTCAGCAGACTGGCTAGACAAACTGGGCACAAATGGAATGCCAACTCTGCTATTTGGGGCAGCTTTATTAGGCCACGTGGAAGCAGATAAGTGAGCAAAGAAACCCATCCACAGAGTGAAGCAAAGCTCACAAAGAAATGTTAAGACTAGCCTGACGAGGAGAGAGAGGCAAGTCCTTGCAACTCTGGCTGAGCTTCCCAGGGCTGGCTCTCACATAATCCCTGCCTATTTTTATATCAAGTATCTCTCATGTAGCCAATTGGCTTGCATCCATGTTTCTTGCCACCTGATAACTTGAGTAACCTTTTCTATCCAACTCTCCAAATGACTAGCAGTTCTCTGCTAGAAACAGCCATGTATCCACAGATTTTGGTTTTGCTAGGTGTGGTTCCTTTCTCAATTCTGTTTCATAGCCCTGCCACCCCAACGCTCCATTTGTTCCTAGTCTTTTCTTTCTCTTTTCTTTTTTTTGTTTCCTTAAGACATATAACTGGAGAGTTTCTTAAAAGATATTTTTGTATATACTTAAGTATGAATGTTAGGACAAAAAGAGGGGGTTGGAAGAGAGCAAGACAGGGCTAGAGGGATGGCTCAGTGGTTAAGAGTATTTGTTGCCCTCCTAGAGGACATGAGTTTGATTCCCAGTACCTACCAGGTTGCTTACAGCTGTCTGTAACTCCAGTTTCAGGGTTCTAGTGCCCTTTTCTGTTCTCCGTGGGCCCCAGGCACTCAGGGCATAGACATATGCAAAGGCAAAAATATACATATGCATAAAATTTAAAAATTTTTAAAAATGAAGAAAGTAATATGTATCTGAATGTTGGTGTGGGCTCCTTAAGCAGGAATTCACCTCTAATATTTGTCTCTGTCCCTGGATATACCTACTTTTACATTAACACAGCTATTACAAATTTGCTTTCTTCCCCTCTCTTTTCTTTTTCTTCTGAAATTTTTTTAATATAAAACCTGTTGGATTTTTTTTTTTTAAATAATATAAGACTTGCTGTGTTGTAGACCAGGGTAGTCTTAGCCTCTCAGTCCTCCTGCCCCAGCTTCCTGGGCTTACAGAGTTGCCGAAGTTTAGAGTTTTGTTTTTTATACCATTGCATGAGTTCATCTTTTCTATTTTATGTATGCACCTGTGTACGTCCACCTGTGAGCATGTATGTGTGCACACATATACATTCACGTGTGTGTGTGTGAGTGAGAGAGGTGTGGTTTCTGTATGTGGTATGTGTGTGTAGATAGTGTGTGTGTTTGTGTATAGGCATACAGTGTATGTGTGGTATGTGGTGTGTGAGTGTGGTGTATGTATATAATGTGTGTATGTACTATGTGTATGTGGTGTGTGTTTGTGTGTGTGTGGTGTGAATGAAAGGACCAGAAGAGACTCAGGTGTCTCCTCTACGCTGAGACAGGGTCTCTCACTGACCCTGAAGCTTGATTGGTGGCCAGCCTACCCCAGCCATCTTCCTGTCACTGCTGCACACAGCGCTGGGATGACAGGTGTGCACGCAGCTCCACACCTCAGCCGAGCTGCTGCTGTTGCTGCTTCCTTTTCTCCTCCTCCTCCTTCTTCTCCTCCTCCTCCTCTTCCTTCCCCTTCTTCTTCTTATTCTTCTTGCTTGTTTGTTAGTTTTTGAAGACAGGGTTTCTCTGCATAGCCCTGGCACTCCTGAAATTTGCTCTGTAGACCAGGCTGGCCTTGAACTCAAGAGATCTGCCTGCCTCTGCCTCCCTGAGTGCTGGGATTACATCGGCCTGGCTTCTTAATGTGGTTTCTGAACATTGAACTCAGGTTCTCAAGCTTGTACAAGTACGTCACAGGTCACAGGCTGTCCTTTCTCCAAAGTCCTCATTCCCCTGGGCTTCTATTACTCCTCAGATAATGGCCTATAATTCCTGGAGCTGTTAGTTCTCTCCTGCCTTTAAGCTATTTTTTTGTTTGTTTCAATTTTTAAGTTCCTATTTCTCAACTCGTAGGTTTCTCCAAATTACTGTTAATATTGGGGGTTAGAGAATTTTATTTGATATAAATGGTAGCTTTAAAGATGAACAACAAAAAAATGGTGGTGGTGGGGCACACCTTTAATCCCAGTGCTTAGGAGGCAGAGGCAGGTAGATCTCTGAGTTCTAGGCCAGCCTGGTCTACAGAGCAAGATCCAGGACAGCCAGGGGTATATAGAGAAACCTTGTCTTCAATAACCAAAAGTAGAAGAAGCAAAAGAAGAGAAGGAGGAGAAGGTGGGGGAAGAAGATTGAGGTTGTTTATGGTGGTGCACACCTGTAATCCTAGTATTTTGGAGGTGGAGGCAGAAGGATCAAGAGTTCAAGATCATTTTTGGCTACATAGAAAGTTCAGCTACATGAGACCATGACAAACAAGACAAAAAGTTAAAAAAAAAAAAAAAAAAGCACATAGAAAAGCTTTCATTGACCATGCTAACATTTTAGCCCAAGTGCCATGGCAGTACATTGGAATATTGTACTCCACTTCTTGAGGAAGTTATTGCTTTTGTACAAGTATTACTGGTCTCTACCTCTGTGCCATAAACTTCTCTGAGAAATTAGACTACAAGCCGGGGGTGGTGATGCATACCTTTAATCCCAGCACTCAGGGAGTCAGAGTCAGGGGGATCTTTGTAAATTGAGAGCCAGCCTGGTCTACAAAGTCCAGGACAGCCAGGGCTACACAGAAAAACCTCTATCTCAAAACAAAAAACAAAGTAGCAACAACAACAAAAAACCCCAAATTTAAACTACAACAATAAAAAAGACACAGTCACGGTTCTTGTTGTCAAAGGTCATTAAGTCTGTTTTGTATCAGATCATTTTATCAAATGATTTTTAAAATGATTTATCCTTGATATAGTGACTTTTATTGAATCCAATAGCAATGTGTGATGACAAACACCCTTTAGATGTAAGTACCTATAGTTTATTTTCCCTACTTTTCAGCCTGACTAAGAGGACTCATTTATTATTTATTTTAAATGTTGTATGTGCTTGAATATTTGTCTGTACATGCACTATGTGCACCTGGTACACATGGAGGTCAGAAGAGGACATCAGCTCCCTTGGAACTAGAGTTATAGATGGTTGGGAGTCACCATGTAGGTGCTGGGAGCTGAGCCCAGGTTCTCTGCAAGATCAGGGAGTGTTCCTAACCACTGAGCTGTCTCTCCAACCTCTTATTCATTTTATTTTATTGGGTTGCTGTTGCTGCCTTTGTTGTTTTGGTTTTTCAAGACCAGGTTTCTCTATGTAGCCTTGGCTTTCCTGGACTCACTTTATAGATCAGGCTGACTTCGAACTCACAGTGATCAGCTGGCCTCTGCTTCTCTGAGTGCTGGGATTTCAGCCACTGCACCCAGCATTTTTTTTTAGATAAGATCTCACTATTTAGCCTTGGACTGGCCTGGACCTTACTATGTAAATCAGGCTGGTCTCAAACTCATAGAGATCTGTCTGCCTCTGCCTCCCAAACGCTAGGATTAAAGGTGTGCATCAATGTGCTTGGTCCCCCTATTTGTTTTGGGGACATGGTTGAATTCTGCAGTCTAGGCTAGAATGGAACTTGTTATGTAGACAGTTTGGTCTGCAATTTGGAGCTATCCTTCCAGCTTGCAACCATGATTGCCTATTTTTAAATCAATGTATTTTCCAATGTGTTTGTTATCACTGAGTAAGCTTCTTTAAAGTTATTGTGTTGCTGTTTCCTGCAACATAAAATGTTTCATTGTGAAGGTAAGGTCATTAGGATGCAGGGTGTTTTAAAGGGAAGTGAAATATTCCTTCCATCTTGTTGGGAAGCTTTGTTAAAATAGGCAAGTGGACAAAGGCTCCAGGAAGTGCCTGAAATTGACCAGATTAGGTAGGCTCCTTCCAACCCAAGCGTATATAAGCAGTAAAGACTGCTGGGAGGCACCGTCAAACCAAACAAGCTGCCTAGAATCTGTTCAGAGATAAGCCAAACTGCCTGGAGAAAGCAGAGACCAACTGAACTGCCTCAAAAGGGCTGTATCCAACCGGGGGAGCCACCTGGAGGTTCTCAGTTTTCATGAGTTGTCACCAGGGGCTTTCGGTGATGTTGTTCTTTGTTGCTCTTCTGTTCCTACAGATAACCCTGCATTCACATACACACTGCTGTGAGCAACCCCAATAAAACACATTGGTTCAATAATTTGCACTTCGATGGCCTGCATTTGGCCCCTATTTGGGCTGAGTATTTGTCTTCCCAAGCATAGGATCACACAACAGAAGTTGTGGAGAAAGAAGAAAGCTCCAGGAGAAACCTTGAAGCCTAGGGTTCTTTTTTGTAAAGAGTTAAAGCTCTGCTCTTTTTGACTGCTTATTCTTGTGAACTCAAGGGAAAAGCTGTTCCCTCTGGACCATCATTATCTTTAATCAGAGCTCTTTTTTGGTGGATGCTCAAAGTCCTTTAAATTAGTCTGGGAGACTAAATTACTGGGAGAGTATACAAGAATCCTTGGACTTTGAACTAAGTGTAACAGATTTGCTAAGACTCTTGAACTTTACAGGCTTAGGTTGTATGAATGTGCCCAGACTTCCTGGGTGTGATCAGTCACTGCAGAAGACCAGCAGAGAGAGTTTAATGGCTGAAGATGCAGAAGATTCATTGCTTGACCTTGAACAAGTAGTATAGTTTTTCTGGGCGTATTTATTTTATGATAGCCTGACTCCTGGGGTGGGTTATCTCTGCACTGTCTTCCAGTTTTCAAACACTATGATTCTTCTAGAGTTCAGAAAGAGTATTTTGCTACCTGAATTTAAAGTAGATGCAGTGATGAATGGAAAAGAGAACTAAATAGAATATAAAGTTCATTCCATATATCAAATACTATATTAGTATATTAGTTTATATCTGTCAAGAGGTGAACGCCTAGCAGATAACCATGGCTAAGGCACTGATGTTGTGGATTCGGGGGGTGTATGTTGAGACAGCGTTTCTCTTTGTAGCTCTGCTTGTCCTAGAACTCACTTTGTAGACGAGGTTGGCCTTGAACTCACAGAGATTCACCTGCCTCTGCCTCCCAAGGGCTGGGATTAAAGCCGTGTACCACTAACAGCTGAAATCATGGCTTCTTAAAAGCCACTTTTTTTTTTTTAAACCTTCTCTTTCTTCTTCTTAGTGCCTTCTCTCTTCGGTATCTTCTTCCAGGAACTTCTTCCAGTTTGTCCACATGAGGGGGCAACAGAGATGGCTGTGAAAGGAGATTTGCAGTAAACGCTGCTCTTACAACTGAAGCACATCTTACATTTGACTTGTGGCTTCTTACTCTGAAAAAAGCTAGGGCTCTCAGGATATTGTAAGGAAAAAAATGGAATTGGTAGATGACCTCCCACGGATCATATGAATGGTGTTTTCATCTGTGGAATGGCGGGATCAGATACCTCTGCTTTTGTTCTTCTGTATCAGGATGCCTATAATTCTTCTGTATCTCTGTCATCCCCACAGCTCAGCAGCTGTATTGTGAGCATGCAGCCTGCTTCATATTCAGCTCACTTTATATTTAAAGCCTGAAACATACTGAATATCTATCTAGTCAACATCCGCTCATCAGGAACCAAATAAAGTTCCATGCATATGCAGGCAGGCAAGGTCTCAGTTTTAGATAACTTTTCTCTTAATCCACTTAATAACTGAACTTTATCTCTGAACTGTCTCCCAGCTTTCAAATTCTATGATTCTTCTATAGTTTGGGAAGAGCATTTAGCTACCTGAGTTTAAAATAGATGCAGTGATGAATGGAAAAAAGAACTATATAGTCCTGTGAGTTTCAGTTTCTTTAAAAACCTAGTTATGTGAACATGTTTTTGTTTTCATCTCAGGTATGGGATATGGGGCTGCTTCAGTTTGTCCACAGCTATTAACTATGATTGTCTCCAGCACTAGCAGAGGCGTGATCTTTGCCAGATGCAGATAGTTTAATTCTGAGGACTCTGCTGGAGCCCAGAGAGAGACTGGGATGATCCAAAGAAGAAGGAGGAGGAAGAGGAGGAGGAGATTGGCCTTGCCCCCAAGGAACCTGATGACCCTAATCAACACAAAGTAGTCTAAAGAGAATTGTGGCCCCTTTCCCCTCTAACCTCGTCTCTCCTACCTAGTGTTTGAGGTTGGAAGGGAGGTAGATGTATAGGAACCCAAATAAAGTATATAGAACAAAACAAAAAACAAGCCACCAACAAGTGGGGCCCAGAAGTAGCGCAAGGCAAAATGGGAAACTTCGTTTCTTTTTTTGTTTGTTTTGGTTTTCAAGACAGTGTTTTTCTCTGTAGCCTTGGCTGTGCTGGAACTCACTCTGTAGATCAGGCTGGCCTCTAACTCACACAGATCCACCTGCCTCTGCCTCCTGCGTGCTGGGACTAAAAGCATGCGCCACCACTGGCCAGCTCATAGTTTTGCTCCTTACAGTATATTTGGAGGAAGATTTTTCTTTTCTATCCTTTCCTTATTAAATTTAACTCCCTATGTAGATGGCCTTAAACATTTGACTCTCCTATGTCCACCTTCCAAGTTCTGGGATTATAGAGCTCTATACGAAGCACAGCCTAACTTCAAAATCATGGCAATCCCCCAGCCTCACTCTACCCAGTAATGGGATATAAACCTGTGCCACCCAGGGCGGCTTGAAAGGCTCCTTTTCTAGGCTTCAGTTTCTGTATATGTAAAGCGTAATTCCTGAAACTATAGAGTTGGCAGAGTCAAGAAAACCTGAAAAGAACGAGGAATTGTGTCCATAATATTAAAAATGATCCTACATTTGTCTGAAATCAGACTTAACGGAGCACTACTGTTTTGTCCAGCAACACTGTACCCTAAAGGCAATACATGTAACAATATATGCGAAGTCCTTATCACTATCCAAAGCAATTCGTGGGGGCTCTGCAAATTGTTTTGCTTTTAATCAGTTGTTTTTAATCCGCGAGACAGCCTCCATACAGAGCGATATTTGGATCCAAAGTCCATCCCCCCGAAACAAAAACCCCCGCTGCAAGAATGCCCAGCGCACTTCAGTCAGACAAGGGTAGCGCTAGTTTCCACAAAGCTGTAAGGTCCCCACACCACTTCCAAAGCCTGACATCGGTGGAAAGCCTTAGGGGCTGCTCGGGCCGTCGCAGCAGCCCCAGCACACGCGTCGCGGGCTGCCACTCCCGCGCGTCCCGTGCCAGCCCGTCCACTCAGCAGCCGCGCCGCGCCTCTGCCGCCCTCCCATAGGTCCTTCCGGGGACAGGCGAGGTCTTTTCATTTTCCCGCCCGCTCTGTCCCTCGGCGTCCCCGCCCTGCCTTCCGAGCCCGGCCCGCCCTTCCGGACGCCAGCTTCCCCCACCCGCCTTCAGGGCGGCCCGGAGGGGCAGCCGCCGCCCTGGTAGGAGGCGGGAGGGCGGCTCGGGCGGGCCGGGGAGGCGGGACGGAAGGAGGGGCGGGCCAAGAGCCTTGGCGCCGCGTTGCCATGGCAGCGGGGCGGGGAGGAGGGGAGGAAGCGAGCGAGCGCCGGGAGGGGGATGTGGTGCTGCGGCGGCCGCCACCGCAGCTGCCGCTGCCTGCTCGCGGCTGGGTGTCCCGGAGGCGGCTGCTGGGGGCCGCGGGAGCAGCCGCGGTGCTCTGCCATATTGTGTGCGGCCCGGCCCTCGCCCTCCCTCAGCGGCGGTGGAGCTGACGGTGAGTCCCGGGGCCGGGCGGCGCGGAGGCAGCGCGTGCGGCCGGCGCTGGGCGTGGGGCGCGGAGGCGGCCGTCCCGTGACGCGCCGGGACATTTTTGTCCCGTGAAGAATTGGCGCCGGGCGCGCGGCCCGGGCGGAGCGTGGGCTCCCGGGGGTGTGGAACTGAGGCGAGCGCGGCCCCGGGAAGAGTTAGGAGTTTCTCCGGAGGTAATGACCGTCCGGAGGGGGCGTCGCGCGGCCCGAGCCACCGTGGGCAAGCCCACGGGACGGCCGGGCGGGCTCGGCGGAGAGCTGCGGCCGGGGAGTTGCTCCGAGCGCCCGGGGAGCCCGCGCCACGTCGCCGTCCCGGCTCGGCTCGGCGCGGGACGCGCGCGGCGTGGAGCCCCGGTCCGGCCCGGGCGGGATGGCCGAGCCCGGAGAAGTAGCGCCCAGGAGGCGCCGCGCGCGCCCCGCGTGAACTTCGGGCGCGGGGCCCGGATGTGCGGCGGCCGACCCGGCTCGCCCTCGCGGCTCCTCCGGCCGGCGCCCCCGAGGCCGGCCAGCTGGCTGCCCGGCTTGGGACCTGGACTGTTGGAGCGTTGCAATGTGGGCACTTCCTGTTCGCCATCTCCTCGGGGCTGAGGTCACCCCTGTCCCCCGGCCCTCGCCCCGTCGGGAGAGGGGCGCGCTGGCCGGCGGCCTTGGGCTCGGGAGCCGGCCAGCGCCGTGGCCCGCGGCCGGTGGAAGTACGGGGAGGTAGTCCATGTGCGAGGTGCTCGGGCTCACTCCAGACTCCGCCCCCGGTCGCCGTCTTGCAAAATGCCTCTGCTCCCACCGCAGCTCACGCGTGCTGGGGCAGCAATTTCCTCGGGAAACCGTAGTCCTGAGGTCTTCTGCACTTGGTTTCTGCTTTAAAGCCCTCCTTTTCAAACCTTACGGGTGGTGCGCGCGGCGTGTGTGTCTGTGTGGGGAAGCGTAAGAGCAGAGAGATGACAGAGTTGTTTTGTTTTTCTACTCGCAACTCTGATGTGAGCGGTTAATTTATTTCCAGGTTAGTTGGTGCTCTTTCTCCTGTCTTCTGATTGTGACAGCCACGTGGCCGGCTGGGTGCAATAGAGTGCTCTAGTGGCCAGAGAGCTTGAGGCTTCTCTCGGAGCAGGGGCTTTGTAATTGCATAGTCTTGGGTTCTGCTACAGACTTGTGCGCTGATATGGGGAAGTGGAAAAAGCTGAAGCGATCGTGTGTAGCTGTTTCGCCTTTCTCGTCTGATGGCTTTCCTTTGCATTTCTGGTAAGGTGTGTGTTGCCATGTTTGCCGTTCTCTGCAACTTTGATGATTCCTCTGAAAATTGCAGCAGTGTTAGGTGTCATCGAAGAGTGATCAGGATTCTGTAGAACGGTGTCTTAAAAAAATCGTTGAATTTCAAAACCATTAACGAGCGCTTCTGATGAATCTGAAATGATCACATTCTTCTGTTGTTTGGGGTTTATATAAAAATCATTTTTTCCCCTTTGCAGAAATTAGCAATGAAAATATTTTTTTTAGGGATAAATAGTATTCTGATTTGTATGCTGTCAAATTTGAATAGAATTAGTCTTAAGTGGACAATCACTATACTATATAAAAGTGAACGGGAAAATTATTAAAGTTAAAAAATAAACCTTTCAAGAGTAAAGTTTTAGAGTGTACGCTCCTAGATTACCAGTGTATCATTTTTTGATTGCTTTGTAAAATTTGATTTGTTTCTGTAGTATATTTTTGCTATCCATAGTTTTAGTTGGTTGGTAAGCCATAGGGAGGAAACACCCTGGGTTTGTAAAGAATTGTGGAGAGAAATCACTCCTGAACTCTGTTTACTAGAATTATGGTTATTCAGTTATGATTTCGAAGTGAAGTTAGTGAAGGTATTTTCTGTAGAAAGAGAATAGAATTGAAAACTGACTGTACTGACCACTGAGCAGTGCTTAGTTGAGAAAGAAAAGTAAATGAACTGGAGAAGAGAGGAGACATTATGTAAAGCCAGAACACTGAAGACAAAGCGTGATGAGATCTAATAGCAAAATGAAACTTAAAAGTGCTACTCAAACTGGAAGTGGTCCGGTGTCGGGGTGTGTGTGTGTGTGTGTGTGTGTGTGTGTGTGTGTGTTTTGAGAAGCCTCTCACTTATATAGTCCTGGCTGGTTTTGAAGGAGTGGCGGTCCTGAGACAAGATCTCACTATGTAGCCCTGGCTGGCGTGGAACTTGCTGTGTAGATCAGGCTGGAATTGTAGTGTGCACCACCATAGGTGGCTTGCAGGTGGTACTGCTTGGATTGTTGAAGACGGAATCTTATATAGCCAGTGCTAGCCTTGGGTGTAGATAAGGAAGACTTTAAATTCCTGATCCATCTCCTTCTGTCTCCCAAGAGGTGTATACCACCACAGTTTGGCTTGTTTATGTTTTGTTGCTGTTTGTTTCAACAACTCAAAAGAATGGTTATTTTTAAAATAGCATTTATTCTTTAAGAATTTTATACAGTGAATCCTCCAGATCCACCCACATCTCACTACCTGCCCACGTTCATGTCCTCTCTCATTCTCCTTTTTAAAACCAAGAATGGTATTTTTTTATTGTTTGTTTTTTGTTGTTCTTGATTTAGATTGTGTAATTTAATTTAATGACTGGGTTTTATGTAAATGCAAAATGGCCTTCCAAAAATAGATTTAAGGGCTCAGGGCTTTAGGTTGTGTTCAGGTTAAACACAAGTGAGGTATGTTAAACTGTGATGAAGGGAGGAGTTATGTGAGGGTGAATGGAAAGGGAAGCTGGAAGGCTGGGGAAGGTAGAAGAGGCGTCTTGGGAATAGATACTTATTGCTTTCTAAAGGAACATTCCATGCTTCTTCCACACTCTTCCTGTAGGTAATGTCACTCAAATGTGTCCCCTTTTGCTTTCTTCTTATTCTTTTTTGGTTTTGTTTTGTTTTATTTTTGAGACAGGGTCTCTGTATGTAGAACTGGCTGTCCTGGAACTCTCCCTGAAGACCAGGCTGGCCTCGCAGATCAGAGATCCACCTGACTCTGCCACCTGAGTGCTGGGATTAAAGGGATTAAAGTCATTTGTCACTACTGTCTGACCTATTTTTTTTTTAAATCAAGGAAACATGAGACTTTTTTCCTCCTTAACTTTCACACTTTGGTTCCAGTCTTCTTCTGTCTTAATCTTCCACTGTCCTACAGAAACTGTTAATTATTTACACTTCAGCAGGGTACTATAATTATATTTATGTTGACAATAATTGTTTATCTGTTGGAAATACATCTGGACACTCTAGCTTAAGACCTGGCTGAAATACTGATTGTTCTGTGTGCCTTGGAATCATAGACCCATCTTTACTTTCAAATCTTTTCCTTCTATAGCAGCATATAATTCTTTCAGGCTGTAGCATTCTCTATTGCCTTTTGGATTTAACACTAAATTAAAAAATACTGAATACTTACTTATGTGCTAAGCTATTATAAGAAAAGTGAATGGTGAACAAGAGGAATTCCTTCATATTTTATGATCTTTTAGGTTTTATGACCCTAATTAGAATTTATGTCTCTAACCCTTAGTAGAGCCTTATTTTATTTTGTCTTTTTTTTTTTTCCAAGAGCTGAGGACCGAACCCAGGGCCTTGCGCTTGCCTACCCCTAAGCTAAATCCCCAACCCCAAGCCTTATTTTAGATATATGCTCTCTGCCTAGTCTGAATAAAGAAAAAAGTAGGGTTTGTGGTATGAGGTATGAAGTTGAATAGAAGGATTTGTTTTTATAAGTAAAGGGGGGAAAAGAAGAACTACTTTCTGGATTTAAATATGGTCTCATTTCCTGCAGAATTGAGTTGGAGAATGATATGAAATCCTCTTTTGGGGAAGAGTCATTTGACTTCAGTGTGGTCCAGCACTCAGAGGAAATTCGAGGAACTGGAAAGAGCACTCTTGAAGAAAAAAAAAATGATGGAATGAAGTTAGGGAGGGTATTTATTGTCAGGAAGCTGGTCAAGTTAGTCAGCTGAATGTAGGTGAGTGGGTGATGTCAGGGTGTGCATGGCCTGTAGGAATGGCCCCTAGAGGTGGGGGTCGTGCAGAGGTGACAGTGGCATGAATTTTCATGAGGTTGAAGTGTTGAGAACTAAGAGTGTTGCTGGGGAAACTAGAATGCAGTGTCATTTGTTGGGTGACACGGAGGGGAGGGTTGTAATAAATACTGTAGACTTGTATCATGCCTTTGATACTACTTTACTGATACTTTTAGTTCTACTACAGCAGGATACTGTTTCTGACTTGCCACCGCTACCAAAGGAACATTTATGCTCTTTTAGTTTTTATTTACGCAAACTGTTTTAGAGTAGTTTTGCATTTGCAGAAAACATGCAAAACCTCTCCCAGTTTCTCTGATTAACTTCTTTCTTACTCTGGTACCTTTTCACAATTAAGAAAACAAGATTCCCATATTACTGTTAATTAGACATGTCATTCAGATTTCCCTGATTTTTCTCTAATGTCCCCTTTTATTCTGTAACTACAATGTTTCAGACTTCTCTTTGATGTGAGAGGTTTAAAACTTAATCAGAAATCGTATAGACTCCCTCATTTGAGACTTACAGAGACTTGGCTTGCAGATTTAGGGAGGAAGATAACGGTAAAGTACCTTCCTAGCATATTAAGGGTACCTGCCAGCATACCATATACCAGATAGCCATCTTTGGTCATGATCTTTGCTTGCCAGATTTTACATATCTTACCCACCTCTTCATACCAGATCTACTTTGGAAGCAAAGTACTAAGTATAGCCCATGCTCACAGGCTTTGACCCAATTTTGGTGTTTTTTTTTTTTTTTTTTTTTTTTTCCCTCAGCCTAATTTTCTGTTACATAAAACAACAAACAAACAAACCTGGACAAATACTTTTTTTTTTTTAATTTTATTTTTCTTTTTAGTGACAAATACTTTTGAGCAACTACTGTACTTAGCTGCTAAGACTTGAGTTGTTAGCAAGAGATATATTTTTATACCCTAGGCGGTATGCCTGCTTTAATCATAAAGTAGGATTTATTGCCTTAATGTGGGTTTTGATTTCATTAGCATTTATAACTACAAAGTTACCAAAGCCCTAAAAGTCTAAGTAAAGCTTTTTATTTGTAAGCTGCTGTCATACAAGTTTAGTGTATGTGCCAAACAAAACAAAACAAAAAAACTGTCCTTTTGCTATCAACATAGATTTTCGTTCTTCCCAGGGAGTTATATTCTGATAAGTTGCCAGAATAATTTAATTGTTGTTGTCAACTATCTTCATAGCTTAGTATGTATACGTCTGGGTGTCTGTGTGTATCTGTGTCTGTGATACACAGGCTTTTGTGTAGCTGAGGCTGGCTTTGAGCTCCTGATCCTCCTGCCTCTATATCCTGAGTCCTGGGATTACAGGTGTGTGCCACCATGCCAGATGAGAGTTTTCAGGTGTTAAGAAAACAAGAATTTTCTTTAAAATTTTTTTATATGTATGTGTGTGCCTGAATGTATGTATGCAGAACATGTGTGTCCAAATGTCTGAGGAGGCCAGAAGAGGGTGTTGGAACACCTGCAGCTGGAGTTCAAGGTACTTGTGAGCTGCTAAGTGGGGATTCTGAAAATTGACCCCTGTTCCTCTGCAGGATTAACAGTTGCTCTTAACCACTGAACCATCTCTCCAGTTCTTTGCCTTTCTGATAGTTATTTTCTGATAATGTCCATTTAGTTTATTTGGCACTTAGAAGCCTGTTTTATTTGTTTGAAATTGTTGTGTGAAAATATATGTGTAGTAAAACACATTAGGGAAAGAACAGGGGCACATGCACAGGTAAAGGTGAAGATGCCTTGTGGAAGTTGGTTTTCAAGAATCAGGAAATGGTAGGTGCTTTCCCTTGATGAGCCATCTTGATGGCCCTTTTATTGTTTTAGACAAGATCTTGCTGTATATCCAGATTGGCCTCATTTATATTTAGCCCAGACTGGTTATCAAATCACTGATTCTCCTGCTTCAGCCTTCTGAATCTTGGGATCCCAGGTATATAGCATCACATCCAGCATTGAAATTTTTTCTAAAGAATATAAATACTCTTTAAGTTGTGGATTCACTGAACAGAATTTAATAGTAGATTTTGCAGTGGTATGATGCTAATAGAGATTTTTGTTGTTTTGTTTTTGAGACCAAGAATCTTATTATGTAGCCCCAGCTACATGGAACTCACAGAGATCCATCTGCCTTTGCTCCTAAGTGCTAGGATTAAAGGTGTGTATTACCATGAGTGGCTAATATAGTTATTTTGAATTTTATACATAAACTTAGAGGTAAGCAACTTAGGAAACTGATAAAAACATACCTCTGTGATTTATCTTAAAAGAAGAATTACAAAGAAAAATAGGAAGAGATTTCTTTTAAATTAAGATTTTGCAATATTGTGGCTTTGCCCAACATCTTCATCTTTAAAAGTTAAACTAAATGATTAAGGCCTCTCCTCCTCCCCCATCAGAGTACAGATTCTCTGGATCTGGATTTACAAGGTGTCTCATAGCCACCTAACATGGGTGTTGGGAATTGAACATATTCTCTGGAAGAGTAATAAGAGCTTTTTACTGCTGAGCTATCTTTCCAGTATGAAATTCTCCTTTCTTTTGTGCTGATTGAACATTAATAGTCATATCAATAATTGCTACCTCTTATTTTCTATTGTGTCCTATCATGGTATTATGCTACTAGACACATGAGCATAATTCTCAGCAATGACCCTGCAGGGAATATTGTATTTTTGTATATATAAAAATAAATAATGAGAAATTAGGTAAATATAGTTCTGGCTGGGTATTTGAACACAAGTCTGTCATAGTTAAAAATCCATGTTCTCTGTATTACAGTCTAAATGAGTTGTTTGTATATTGATCTGTTTCAAGCAGGAGCAGTAAGGGATGCTTGATAGAGAAACTGTTATTCAGATGCCTACACTGGCAGAAATACTACTACTTCCTTTGTTACTGTGAGTTAAATAATGGGTGCTGTTGCCTGGGACCCGGGCAGGTTCAGTCATCTGTCAGACTGTGTAGGTGAGTTGGTGGCTGGTAGATTTGCTTGACTCCAAATCTTACTGTTATTTTGCCTGGCATGATATCCTGCTATAATTATTTTTTTAAATGTTTGTTCACTAAATACTGTGCTTTTTCTAGAACATAAAAATGAATACATTTTATCCTGGCTACAGTGATTTATATCCTAATGTTTGTCTGCTTACCCACACTTCTCCTTTCCGGACTCAGTATTTTTTGAGGCAGGGTGCCACATAGCTCAGACTGGCCATGCACTAGCTATTCGGGGAAGGATGACCTTAAAATTCTGTTCTTCAAGTGCTGTTATTACAGGTAGACATACCTGTAATAGATATGTGTGCGCGCTAGAATCAACGTACATAATTGTCTGCCATGTCTGTGATAGTGTTGGTGTCAGTGTAATAACTGACAAAAAGAAAGCAGCTGCTCTCATTTTAAACGGGCAAGCCCCATCTTTACTCACTTATTGCTTACTTGGCCATGGAGTCATTTCAGTAACCTTCTTGGCATTGTACTGTGGGGAATGTTGAGGTAAGCCTTTTGGAGGCCTATAGGGAATGGCGAGTGAGAAGCATCAGTGCCTCCTGAGACTTCTGGAAAGGTCCTGATCCACTGCTCACCGTGTTGATCTACTAGGAGCTCCGATCATGCCAGTGAAGTCTCAGATTGATCTGAGGCTGGGGCAGGCGGTGACTGCTTCCCCCTTCTTTATGAAAGTCTCCTAAGGTGACCTTGCTCCCCCCACATTTCCCACATTTCCTTATAGTTGCACCAACCTGATTGAGTGATACTATCGGGATAGTCTAATTGAGGCTATCAGGGGATGGTCTAATTGGCCTTTCAGTCATTTAAAGGCTGTTACACTGGAAAATAAAGTTAGATTTGGATCTTTGAGTCTGGTCTCTGGAGTCTGATTCCCTGGATTCTGTGTGGGCTCCATCGCCACTCACCCCTTTCCCCTCAGTTTCTGATCCCCACAATTTTACTTTTGTGAAGTGTGTTTAAAGTGGGCCCTGGGTCTTTCAAAGATGGTTTCTGTCAGTACTGGTGAGAATGGACTGGAGAAATCTGAGAAATGCTAATACAGTAGAGCAGGTGACTTACCCTTCTGAACCCATACTGCTTTGTGCCTTTCTCAGAGCACTCACTAAATATGTTGTTCTGTTACAGTGATCTGTGTGTTCCTTCAACTAAATTGAAGTATCTCAATGTAACAGTCACTTGGTATATGGTTGTTGAATTATTGGTTTTTGAGATTATACTGTTTATGTCTTAAAAATAAATGTACTTGCCAGTTCTAGAATATCTCTTAACTAAAAAGATACATTTTACATATTGTAAGTATTTGTACTTTGTCTAAGAATAAAGGTCAGATACTTTTAAAATGGGTTATATTTGGGGAACAACAGCAAGTCAATACTAAAGACTTAACTCATCACAGTGTATGCCAAACATGATTAAATACTGTGGGACAGTCAGTCTTTTTGTTTACCTTCTCATTTAGTTAAACTATTTGAAAGATTATTCAAAAGCATGTTGTTATTTGTATTGTAAAGTGAAACAATGAATTGTTTTAAGTCCAGCACCCATATAACCTCCTTCCAAGTAGGGACTAGAATTTGCCAGCAAGAAATCTTCCAGTCTTAGCCAATCAGTGTCCTTCTTTTTCAAGTGGCTGGGGATGTCGCTGGCCTAGCATGTACAAGGACCTAGATCCCATCTCTAGCACATCCTGGCTTTGGGGATTTTGCTTAAGTCAGAACCTGGCTATGTGGCTTAGTTTAGGTTTACACTTGGAACCCTTCTGTTTTGGCCTCCCTAGTTGCTGGGATTACATGTCTGTTTTAAAAAAAGAATCAGGTTTTGGAAAAGCTATATACATATGTATCCCTAGCAGCAGTTAAGCCTGATTTCTTTTTGGTGTCATCTGATCTTCCCCTTTTATCTTCCTCATTTTCCACCCCAACCTGGATTTTAACTTCCTTTTTTTAAGTGTCTCCTAAGGTTGTATCTAATGTGTCCATTTCTTTTCTTTATAATGTCTCAACATGAACTTTCAGTTTTTGAATTTTTTCCCCTTTTCCTTTTATTTAGTATTCTTGAACTCTATCACTTCATTTTTAAGCTCTTCTGGTCTCTCTGATTCCTTTCTTCTATTTTTCGTTTATGGCTTGTATGAATTTTTTTTTTTTAAAGCTAATTTTGAAATTGCTTATTTACTTGGTGTATATTGCCCCATGAAGCCAGAAGAGGGCATTGAGTCCCTGAGACTGGAGTTTCAGATGGTTAACCACCAATGGGTCCTGGGAATTGAACCCAGTTCTCTGTAGGAACAGCCAGCACTCTTAACTACCAAGCCTTCTCTCTGGTGTTTTTGTTTGTTTAAGAATTTATTTTCTTTTATGTGCATTGTTGTTTAGCCTGTATGTGTGTGTGTGTGAGGGTGTCAGCTTTTGGAGCTACAGACAGTTGTGACCTTCCATGTGGGTGCTGGGAATTGAACCTGGGTCCTCTGGAAGAGCAGTCAGTGCTCTTACCTACTGAGCCATCTCTCCAGCCCCCTCTTTGTGTTTTCCTAACCGGACTTCCCTCTTGCCATAGCTGCTGCAGAACTCTGAGCCAGCCTTCTGTCATTGCCTCCCTAGTACTGGGACTTAAGGGGTGCTGCACCACAGCAGCTTTCAGAGTGTTTTTTCAAGTATGTTTTATTATCTAAGAGGATATCATTTTACTCTTTTTAATTGTAAATGTATGTAGATTTATATCAATATTTTAGCCATTTTTTTTAATATGAAGCTTTTCTAAATTTCTAGGACGTTCCTTTACTTCGTTCATGGAGTTCTTCTCTGCTTTGTTTATGTATTATTGAAAGTTACATGTGTAGGCTTCTAAGATTTCCATGTACTTATTTTTTTTTTTAACAGGGTTTCACTGTGTAGCCCTGGCTGGCCTGAAAATCCCCAAGTAGACCAGGCTGTAATTAAACCCTCAGAGATCTGTCTGCCTCTGCCTCCCACATGCTGGCAACTCAGTCTTTTCTCTTCTTTTTTATATTTTAATATAGCATCTTGACTTTGTAGCCCATGCTAGCCTGGAACTCACAGTTTTTTTGCCTCTTTAGTGGTGGGATTATAGGTGTGTACCACCATGTGCAGCTTATTCCTGTCATTAATTACTCTCTGTACTATTTCTTTGCTTAACCTTCTGCTCAGCTTTATTTCCATTTCCAATACTATATACTAAGTATAGGCCCTGTCCTGGAAGAGCGCTCCAAGGATCGGTAAGAATCTGGCCCGTGGCAGCCTAGAGAAAGGCATCCAGGTGTCCACTTCACCCTGCTGGCCCAGGAAGGCCTGAAAACCCTCAAGCATTCAATAGGCAAATGTGTGATGGAGAGATGGGAAAGATGGAACATGCTTCTGGTGGGCTGACCAACTCAGCCAACCACCCAGGCCCAGATCCAGGCTGTGAGTTGGCCCACCCCAACGTCTACCCCATGTGAACTGATGGAGCTTGTGAAGTAGCAGGCCCTGTAGATCCAAAGCTGCAGGGCCTCCATGACACAGGGCAACAACAGGATATCTAAGACAAATCCCTGTGAGGACCCAGTATTAATAGTGTAGCAGAAGCCAGTGGCCTCGAACCAGACCAGTGACTCATTGCAGTGAATGTTTGCATATAAGGATGTCTGAACTAAAGGATACACTGTGGGACACGCCATGACACAATACATCCTCACAGCAGGACTTTCAGTCTTATATTCTTTTGGTGGGGGAGTTTCGAGGGCAGAAGGGTGGATATGAAAGAACGGGAAGATGAATGGCAACGGAGTGCATGATGTAAAAAATTCACAAAGGATCAATAAAAAATTAACACTAGAGCAACCCATAGTCCTTACTGTGGGTGTATGGCATTTATGTACTATTGGAGCCTTTTCAGCTTCTTTTAACAAATTGTTCCAAGGAACACCTGCTGGTTAGTCTGTTTCTGTTCACCGCCCCCTGGGTAACTTTGTTGTTTCTCTTACCCCTTCCTCACTTAGACGTGTGGAAAGTAAGGCTGTGGCCACTGTTTCTTGGATTTTGTTGAGTCTGTGAATGAGTTTGGTGGTCTGCTTTCTAGCTGCTTTTGTTGTATTTTTGTTGCTGAGTGTTGAAACAAGTGTATTGCACAGAGCCACACGACTAACCCTCAGTCTTAGTTGCTGTTTTTTTTTTTTTTTTATGATTATGAAGAATCAAGTTTGTTATACTGTGCTGCTATCTTACTATAATCCATTTTAATTATAATTATATCCAGGGCCATTTTAACTTTTAGAATGATCACATCATTTTGTTCTAAATTCTTGGTGAATCCTTTTTTTCCCCCTAAAGTTATTACCACTAATTTTTTTTTTACAGTAATTTATATATCAGAAAGCCTAAATGTGTTTTTCTGTTTCTTCTGAGTTAAGCTAGCATTTAAGGAAGGTTCTTTGGAAGCAAGAGGTGACCCTGGGATCATTTTTTGTTGGAGATATTTCCTTGATTACCCTAATTTTTATTACTACTGAATAGCTAGCCCTCATTGTGTAGAGTTAGGTGCATTCTAAACTTACAGAGAAATAATTGGATTTAAGTAGCTCAATGTTGTTGGGTTAGTATTTAGGGAACTTTTGGTTTATTTATTTAGAGATGATTTGATTTAGATGTTTGCACATACGCCTAGATATTTGAAATGCTGAGGCTACTTAAGGAAGACTACTTAAGTCTAAGAGTTGGAGGCCAGTCAGCTAGAACAATATAGTAAGATGCTCTCTTAAAGTAAATAACTGAGGGCTGAGAGATGGCTTGGTGATGAAGAAGACTTACTGCTCTTGACGAGAACCCAAATTTGATTCCCAGCACCTAGCTCAGGTGTACTTGCAACTTTTTTGAGCTACATACTGCCTATAACCTTTCATCCAGAGATCTGATGCCTATGACCTCTATTGACATCAGTATATATACTCACACACAGACATAATTAGAAATGAGATAAATCCTTAAGGATAAATAAAAGATAGTTTGGAAATTTAAATGATCAGAAAACCATGCCAGCATGGTGACACATGCCTGTAATCCCAGCACTTGGGGAGGCAGAGACAGGTGGATCTCTGTGAGTTTGAGGCCAGCATGGTTTACAAAATTGAGTCCAGGGCAGCCAAGGCTACACAGAAAAGCCCTGTCTCAAAAAACCAAGGGGTGGGAGGGAGATCAGAAAGCTAATGGAGAATTCTTTTGGTTTTGTTTTGTTGTTGTTTGTATTCGGGTTTTTTGTTTTTCATTGTTCTTTTTTCTTTGAGACAGGATTTCTCTGTGTAGTCCTGGCTATCCTAAAAGTATGTATACCAGGCTCTTTAAACTCAGAGATCTGCCTGTCACTGCTTTCTGAGTGATGGAATTAAAGGTACGTGCCACCACTGCCTGGCTTTAGAATTCTTCTAATTAAAAAATATATGTGTATGTATGTTTGTGCATGTGTATGTGTGTGCATGTCTGTGGGTTCCTGCAGAGGCTGGAAGAGGTAGGTCAAATGTCCTGGAGCTGGAGTCATGGGTATTTGTGAGCCACTTGACATGGGTTTGGGAACCAATGGGAAGAGCAGCATGTACTCTCAAGTACTTCGTTTTCAGTCCAATGGAGAGTTCTTTTTAAATTCAGAAGAACAAAGAGGTTAAATTGTATAAAGTGAAGATTACTTAACAAGTCAGATGATATACACACTCATATATTCCTTGTTTAATTGAAATAAAACTTAGAGTGACATAATTTGGGTATGCTTTTCCCTTTGTGCTTCTCATCTAGCTTGATAGCAAGTTAAAGGCAGGTTATACTTGAGGAATTATGCTTAGGGATGTAGAGTCTATTTTCAGTTTTCTTTCTCTGATTAGCAATTTGTTTGACTTTCTCTGAATTATGTGCCTTATGGGGTATAGAACTTTAATGTTTATAAAATAATCCAGTGTCTTTTTTAAAAACTACTTATACACTAACAACTACTAGAGAAATACATGAGGAGAGATTAAAAGTCTCTAATAGAAGTTGGGATAGGGGTCAGGCAGTGGTGGCGTACATCTTTAATCCCAGCATTTGGGAGGCAGATGCAGGCAGATCTCCGAGTTCGAGACAAGCCTGGTCTACAGAGGGAGTTCCAGGGCAGTCAGGACTACACAAAGAAAGCCTGTCTTGAAAAACAGAAAAAGAAGTTGGGGTAGGAATTAAAAGGAGGAGTTGTCATTGTTGGGCTTCTGTGATACATGAGCACAAGTGTAGTGGTCTCTACATGCCAAGAGAGAGTTCAGGTTATCTTGTACTGTCACTTTCTGCCTTACTAGGATGATTTTGAATCATGCTGGGACTAGGCTGGTAGCCTGAGAATCTTATTGATTCTCCTGCCCCACACAGTTATGAGGTTACAGTCATGTGTGGCCATACCAGTCTTTTTTTACATGAAAGCTAGAGATTTGAACTCAGGTCAGTGTGCTTGCAGTCATCACTCTTTCCTGCTGAGCCATCTCATCTGCACAGCACTGTTTCTCATGTAGCTCAGGCTGGCCTTTAACCACTATCTTGCCTCTACTTGAGTGCTGAAGGTATGTGCCACCATGGTCAACTATTAGGCTGGGGTTTGAAAGATGCCAAGTGTTTTAGTTAAGGTTTTACTGCTTTGAAAAGACACTTTGACCATGGCATACATTTAATCGGGGCTGGCTTACAGTAGCAGAGGTTTATTAGACCATTATCGTCATGGTGGGAAGCATGGTGCATACAGGCAGCCATGTTGCTGGAGAAGGAATTGAGAGTTCTACATCTTGATCTGAAGGCAGCAGATGAAATTTGTTTTATGCTGTTCACACTGGGAATAGCTTGAGCATTTAAAACTTCAAATCCCTGCTTCCACAGTGACACACTTCCTCGAAAACAAGGCCACACCCCCTAATAGTGCCCCTCCCTTTGGCCAAGCATTCAAATACATAAATGTATGGGGGTCAACCTATTTAAACCACCACATTCCACTCCCTGTCCCCCATAGGCTTGTAGCTATAACATAATGCAAAATGTATGTAATCCAACTTCAAAAGTCCCCATAGTCACAGTCAACAGTGCTTAGAAGTTCAAAGTCAAAATTAAAAAGCAGATCACACACTTCCAACATATCATGACATGGGTTATACTTTAGCGTTCCAGAATGAGGGGAGGGAGCACACTGAGGGACTGTTGGATGAAAGCAAGACTGAAAACCAGCTGGGCAAACTCCAAACTCTGCATCTCCATGTCTGATGTCAAAATACTCTTCAGATCTCCAACTCCTTTCAGCCGTATTGACTGAAACACACTTCTTTTGGGCTGGTTCCACTCCTTGTTAGTAGCTTTTCTTGGCAGGTATCCCACTGCTCTGGCATCTCTAACTTCTTGAGGTCTCCAAGGCAATCCAGGCTTCACCTTTACAGCTTCACACAATAGTCTCTCAGCCTCCATGCAGGGACACCCCAGGTAGATTCCTGTCCTCAGCTGCTTTCTTCAGTTGTGGAGGGAAATTCCATCCTTGATTCTAAAGCCAGAACCACATAGTTTGAGCGGGAATATGCCCCCTTGTTCCCTAACATCTTTACCAACTCTCTGTTTTCAGTGTTTTCCTTCATTGCCTAACCTTGGCTGTCCTGGAACTTGCTTTGTAGACCAGGCTGGCCTTGAACTCAGAGATCTGCATGATTCTGTCTCCTAAATGCTAGGATTAAAGGTGTATACCATCTTGCCTGGAGCATACTATAGAACTTTATTAGTGTGGCCACTTGCTTCAAGATCTGAATCGGGTGTGCTGCCATTTCTGGACTCTAGTTCATTCCAGATATAGTCAAGTTGACAACTGAGAATAGCCATCACAACCTACTCCTTGTCAACTTTGCAGTCATATCTCCATATGTCCAAATGAAAATAATAACTAGGTCATAATAGCACCTAACATGATGTAACTATCTGTCATAGAACTGCAAACACATTGTAAATTTAAAACAGGTGGCAGTGTCCCTTAGGGAACATCCTTTTCACAAGACAGAAGCTTAGCTGGGTGGGATCTTGTCCTTAGGTTACCATTCCCTTAATTCCACTTAATATCTTTAATCTGTTTATCTCTTGGAACACAGGATTTAGTTCCATTCTATTTTCTGGTGCCCCTTTAATCCTTGAACCATACATTTTGTATTTCACAAATACCAAAGTAATGCTATGTAATTTTGTCTTCAAATAATCCGTGGTTGGCTAAATAAAGTTGCCTGCACACCTAGGTTGGGCAGAAGTGAGGTAAGCAGAGTGAAGGTTCTTGGGCTTGGAGTCTAGAGGATCACTGGAGGAAGAGGAATAGGGAGAGGATTGGTGATGGAGGAAAGCAGCCCAGATGAGAAACATATACAAGTATTTATGGGATATTGTATGTGAAATAGCTGAGTTAGGAGTTATTAGAGCAGTTGGCATCAAATGTGGGGCTGGGAGGTAAAAGATAGCTTAGGGGTTAGTTTCTGCCCAGCCCTAGAGTTTAAGGCATACTACAAATCTAACAGGTATCTGTGTCTTTTTGTTTATATGAAAATGGGATAAATAATAACTGCTCCAATAATTATATGTATTAATAGTAGATATTAATAACCAGAGTTTCTACATGTCCCATAGTTCACCCTTAGCACCACTGTCTTCCATGTTTCTACTAGTATTGCCCATTAGACCCCACTTAAAGCATTCCACTGCTTTCCTAATCCAAAGTCTCAAAGTCATATTCCTCCAAACAAAAGCATGGTCTGACCTATCACAGTGTCATGGGCTCAGGAATAGCTGAAGATTGGCCACTCAGATACCAGACTCAGACTGATTAAAGTTTATTGAACACTGAACAAAAACTGACCAGTCAGGGCCATAATCTGGACTCGGGAGCCAGATTATGATACCCTAAGGCAAGGTTTTTTTGTTTTGTTTTGTTTTGTTTTGTGTTTTGTTTTATGTATAGAAAGCTGTAACCAACAACCAGGTAACCAGGTATAGGAAGCGAGACGGGGCAGCAATGCATCATTTTGACTAGCTGAACATAATCTGATTTTTTCATAAATGTATTGTATCTAGGTAGCATTTTAAGCTGATTGGCTGGGATTTAGGATAGGGAGGCTGTTGGACTTTCCAGCTTTCTGGGAATAAGGAACATAGCAGGATGCATGGAGGAACAAGCAGGACATGCATTTATCATCTGTTGTTTTATTCTAAACAGCAAGTATTGAACTGTTGAATTGTATCGTGGTCTCAGGCACATAGACATGACAACTTGAACTCAATTTCACCTTATGATCAAAATGGAGACTTGGAGGCAAAATGGCTTTCTGATATGCTACAGGCTACAGCGGGTGTTAACAGAGGAGCCACAGTTATGCTAAGAACTAAAGTAGAGGGTCTATAGAATTTAAGCAGGTTACAACTACAGCAATTTCCCAGTCCCTGGTACCAACATTCATCTTAGGGTTTCCATTGCTGTGAAGAGACATCATGACCATGGCAACTCTTATAAAGACAAACATTTAATTGGCCCTGGTTTACAGTTTCAGAGGTTTTTCATCCATTATCATCATGGCAGGAAATGTGGCAGCCTGTAGGCAAACATGGTGCTGGAGGAGCCAGGAGTTGATCTGGATGTATATGCTCAGCCTCTACAGTGATGACACTTCCTCCAACAAGCTCACACTTCCTAATGATGCCACTCCCTACGGCCAAGCATTCAAACACGAGTCTGGGGGTGGGGGTCATACCTACTCAAACCACCACAGAGAGAAAGACAGTCCAGATGTTAAGAGTTGTAGTAGCAAGTGTGCAGAGAAATGACCAATAAGTACTTGATCAGGATTAACAGTTTGAATTTACATCAGGTAGAGAGAGGAACATTATTTGGGTATATGGATGACATCAAGTACTTTTCCCAGCCTTTTGCACTGACAAAGTAGTGAAGGAAGGATGTGAAGAGACGAGGACAGGAGTGAGTGTGTGCTCTGCAGTGGCACTTGTAGTGAGTCACATGTCATGTAATCTCCCTGTTTGCATATATAAATTAGAATCCAGTGATAGTAACCATTGATAAGATTGTTACGAAGCTCATGAGTTTTAGTAAAGATTTTTATTATTATCTAAACATTGGGTTGTTTTATTCTCTGTAATATGTGCACACGTGTTCATTTATCACAGGAAAGCTAGTAATACTTGAATTTAAGTGGTGTGTGTTTAAAGACAACATCTTGCTCTGTTGTGTAGGTCTATCCTAAATTCTGCTTCGAGTTTCCTAAGTGCTGTGACAAAAGGAAGCATACACCACCTGAGTTTCTGTTTTGATTATTACTTAGACTAGTAAAATTGAATCATATCTTTTCACAGATACCAAAAGTAACACGTATTGCCAAAAAATACATGTGTTCTTTCAGTAGTTCCAAATTTTAAACTAAGTGTGAATTTAAATTTTAAACTTCAGTGTGAAAAGTTGAGTTCTTCAACAAAACTTAGCAGTTAAAGAAGAGATAAAAGCCTGTGATGCTGTGATGCACATACATAATTCAGCAGTTTGATGGATGTTATTGAGAAGAGTGACCAGCTGTGTAGACTTCAAGGTACTCATCAAAGGAAAAGACTTGCCGTATTCACATTTAGTCGTTGCACATTCCTGGGTCCTGAAGTATCCAGGCTGCTGTCTTTCTTTTTAGCAAGGATACTTTATCTAAAGTCCCACTTAGTGCCTTGACACAAGACCCAAAATGTTTTACACATTACGAAAGCTCAAAGTAGATGCTCATGAACATCAGGGAGTGATTCAACAGTACAGGTAGGCAGGAATACAGGAAGTTAGTCTGTCTGTCTCTCAGGTTTATGGTTTTTATACAGAAAATAACAAGTTGGCTTGCTGTTTACTTGTTAGAGGTGTTTCATGTTTTACCTTATCGAACATTGCATCATTTTAACTTCCCTAATAAACCAACGGTTGTCACATGTTTTTAGAGACATGCTGAAACAATGTATAGGAATGCCATCCTGTATACAAATTATTTACATAGATGGAGAATATAAACTCAAGGTTACAAACTGTATCTGGGTGAGTTAGGGAGAGAGAAAAGTAGATTTAGAGAAGTTGCCATACTACTTTTTCTAGTTTAATTTTAGTGGCTTTTGCTTTTAGCATTGTTGAAAAGTATTTTCCCCTTCACTCAGTTTTCTCTTACCCTCCTTTCAGAAGCAGTTTCCATGAGAACGCTGTTCATTTCTCAACTAGAAAATGCAGCTGCACCCATTTCGTTGTTGTTCAGAGACAATGGATCACATGCTGTGTCACCTAAATCTGACCAAGAGGCAGTATTATCCCTAAGAGACTGTAAATTCCTCAGTTGTCCTAGATACATCTTGTAGCATTATGGTCAAACAGACTTCTTGGGATTTAAAAATCTATTTCATTTATTCTATGTATTTATGTGTATAGCTGAGTATATATATTGTCCCACACAATTCAGATCCCAAGAAGATGAAAGGAGGACATTGGATCCCTTGTAACTGGAGGTACAGTTGGTTGTGAGGTGCCATGTGTGTACTGTGATCCAAACTCAGTCTACTCTAAGAGCAGTAAAAATAGTTCACCACTGAGCTATCTCTTCAACCCCTACATTTGGTATTTTAAATCTATCTTCTAATCTCAGAATTGGGTATTATGGAATGCATACTGTGGAGAACCTCAAATATGTTAAAACTCTAGGAAAAGCTGGGCAACTTATGGTCCCTGTCTCAGTCACTCTTCTATTACTATGAAGAGACACCAGGACCAAGGCAACTCTTCCAAGAGAATGTTGGGAGCTGTTTAAACAAAACAGTCATGTAAGGTCTGATTAATAGCTTGCCTGCTTGCAAGTATTTACATATGAAAAGATTTAATTGGGCCTGGCTTACACTTTCAGAGGTCCTTTGTGGAATCGTGGTGGTGCATATGGCAGCTTGCAGGCAAGATGTTGGAGAGCTGTATCATGATCTGGAGATTGGAAAGCGGTGGAGGGAGAGGGAGAGATCCTCCAGCCTCCGGCTCTGTGAGTGCTGGACATGGAGGTGTGTGTCATCATCCCCAGCCATAAGTGTCATGACGATAGGTGGACTTTGTAACCTGGTAAAAGTTCCGAAAAAGGACAGTAGATTCTAAGGAGTTGAATACGAAGGAATATAATCTACATTCTTTTAAAGCTGTTTTCATTATGCCATATATTGTATTTGATGTTTTGTCTTTTGTTACTGAGAATGGTATTCATAAGTATAAATTTATCCTTTCTTTCTAAATTTCCTAGGTTATCTTAAAGTTTATTATCTCCTGTGTGTTGGTGGTTTGCCTGCACGTGTGTCTGTGTGGCTACAGGTCCCTTGGAACTAGTTATAGACAGTGTGGTGCTGTGCTACCAAGGGGTGCTAGGAAGTGAACCTGGGTCCTCTGCCATCTCTCCAGCCCTAAACACTCGACTGCGTTACAGGTAGTTGTGAGCTCTTTCTACAGAATGTGGCTCTCTCTGCCGAATTCTTTTATGTCTGAAAATGTTGGCATTGGGCACAGCTGACAATAAGGAATTTTTACATTAATAACAATATAAAACGTTTTGAGATTTAAGTTATTTTAATTGCTTAAATCCCATGATAAGAAGGATTCTGTTAAGTGATACAGTTGATTGACAGAGTCCTGCCATAAATACAGTCCACAAAACGAGCAGAATAAGGAAATAAATGCTGCTTCATGAGGAAGATGGGGAAACAGTTATTGTAGTGCTCTTTTCGGAAGACCTCCATGCCCTCCATGCCCAGTTGGCGATATTGGTTATGAGGACAGGCATATTTAGGAGAAGAATCTCCATGACTTCAAAACAAAAAATATCTCTACTGATGAACTAATCCATGTGATAGATTAAGCTTTGCGATAGAATAGGCTATTCTAATCAAGTAAGTGGTGGCTTTTGTGTAGGCCTGGGGTTTTCTGATGTTCTGTGAGTTGTTGTGTGTGTGTTCAATAACTTCTACAAGCAAAATTAATCTAGCACAGCATTTTTCTCAAAAACCTTGAACGTACGTTTAAACTATAAAAATAAATATATTAAAAACTGAAAGACTAATAAAGGCCATTACCACCTCAGTAAATATATTTTAAAACATACTTTAAAATATACAGTAAATATACATTTAAACATACAGTAAATATACTTTTAAAATATACTTCCCTCTAGTTTTTACAAGTTCTTTTGTTTCAGTTATTTTTTATTTATTTATTTTTTTCAGAAAATCAACTTTAGTGGCTACTGAATAGTAGATTGAATAGGTAACTGCAATTTCTTTATTGCACAACATGCAAGTTAGAAATTTTCCAATTTTAATGATTCTTTGGATATTTGTGGGAGTGGAAGCCAAAGAGGGAAGGTTGTAGAGGGGTTATAGATATACATGACATAATTTCCTTTTAGTGTTTTTGGGTTTTTAAAATTTTATTTAATCTGATTTTATGATTATTGGTAGAGATACAGACAGCAGTGAGCTGCCATATGAGTGCTGGGGATTGAACCTGAGTCCTCCAGAAGAGCAGCCAGTGCTCTTAACCACTGAGCCATCCCTCCAGCACTGACATGTTAATTTTTATTGTCTGTGCTTGCTATACACCATAGACTGTGCCATATAATATTTAATATCACATTTATTTTATTTTTTGATTTTCTTGATTGCTAATGAAGTTCAATGTTTCCTCACATGTTTTTGCTATTGACATTTATTTCTCCTGTGGCAGACTTAGTGCTTGGGTAGAGTGTCAGTAAATTATCACTGTAGAATGATAATTAAAAATACAGTTCTTTGTTTCTTCTTGAAAACACTGCCAATCTTGAAATGACTCCCAATCTTGCTAAGAAAATGCCAGCCTTCAGTGTTACCCTTGAGTTTTCCACTTTGCTTGCTTTGCTTCCTGTAACATTAAAGCATATTTGCTGCCATTTATACTCCATTCCAAAATATTTGAACCTGTAGAAGAAAGAAAGCTTGGTGATAATCAGGTACTATAGCAGGGGAAAGGGCCAAAGGTACAAAGTTGCAGTTATACTGGGGGGTAAATTCTAGTTTTCCACCTTATAACCTTACCACAGAGAAAAATAAGCGTATGAGGGGACTTACTCCGTTGGCCTTTTTGGTGTGTGTTTTGCATCAGGGTTTCATTACATAGCCCTGGCTGATCTAGAACTTGCCATGTAGACTAGCTTGGCAAGTCTTGAACCTGGAGTTCTCATCTTACCCTACATTCTGAACGGGAGGTTATATAGCAATGCACAATCATGCGCTGCTAATTACCCTATTTTAATCATTCCACAGTGTATACATGTGCAACTTCATATAATTTTTCTGTCAAAAATAACTTGAAAAAAATGTTTCTTTTGGTAGGATACATAAAAACAAAACTGGTTTACTTTACTTTTTTAATTTTTATGTGTATGAATGCTTTGCTTACATGTATGTATGTGTACCATGTGCCTTGAACTCACAGAAGTTAGGAGAAAGCATTAGATCCTTTAGAACTGGAATTAGGGATGATTGTGAGTTGCCATGTGAGTGCTGAGAATTTAACCCAGGTCCTCTTCAAGAACAACAAGTGCTCTTATACTAAGCCATCTTTCCAAGCCAAGAAATGGTTTATTTTGTGTGTGTGTAGTAAATATTTAAGATTTGAAGATTTACTTGGAATTAGAATTATTGTTTAAATATTGTTTTAAATTTGAGTATTTTAAGGATTGAGCAGTATGTGTGATTATTACATTAAAATATAGATATTTAGGATAAATTATAAAGTCGTGATACCATCTGTTCCTTAAATTTATTTATGTATGGAAACAGCTACATACTGCGTGCCACCATGTACCTGTGGAGGTCAGAAGACAACTTAAAGGCATTTGTTTTCTTCTGCATGATGGGCTGTGGGAGTTGAACTCAAGTTGTCAGGCTGGGAGTGAATAATCTTTGTCCACTGAGCCATCCCACCAGTTCTCCTGTGTTGTCATAACTACTACTGGTTATTGTGGACTGGAAGCCTTACGATTTAAGCTATGTTATTTAATTTAGTTATTATCACCCATATATATGATGCAATAAAGTTATGTTTTGTTTACTGTTTATTATTTCAAATGACATAAAGCACTACTTTGTATACATTATAACTGTCAAAACTATATTGTATTTAAATATTATTTGGGGAGCTGCACAGCTGGTCTACATAGTGAGTTCCAGGACAGCCAAGACTACAAAGAGAGACCCTGTCTCAAAAGATGCCAAATATATTTGTTTGTTTAGTGGCATAATTGACTTCAGATTTTACTTGTTTTTGGATGTATATATGTAAGTGTTTATTTGCTTTTCCCAGAGTTTAAGGTTTATATTAATTGATAATTTGTTTTTATTACAGAATTGTATGAATAAATGGGTCCAGTAATTGGAATGACTCCAGATAAGAGAGCTGAGACCCCTGGAGCTGAGAAGGTTGCAGGACTGAGTCAGATTTACAAAATGGGAAGCTTGCCTGAAGCTGGCGATGCTGCTAGGCCAAAGGCCACGCTGGTGGGCAGTGACTCGGCAGATGATGAGCTAACAAACTTGAACTGGCTCCATGAGAGTAGTAATCTGCTTACAAACCTCAGGCTTGGGAGTGAAGGTCTTCCAATGGTTAGCCCATTGTATGACATAGAGGGAGATGATATGCCGTCCTTTGGACCATCATGCTACCAGAACCCAGAAAAAAAATCAGCAACTTCAAAGCCCCCCTACTCCTTTAGTCTTCTCATTTATATGGCGATTGAACACTCTCCAAATAAGTGTTTGCCTGTCAAAGAAATTTATAGCTGGATTCTGGATCGGTTCCCATACTTCGCCACCGCACCTACAGGCTGGAAGAATTCTGTTCGGCATAACCTATCCCTGAATAAATGTTTCCAGAAAGTGGAAAGAAGCCATGGCAAGGTCAGTGTTCATAAACATTGCTCTGTGTGGTGCAGGTCCCTTAAAATACCAGGAAACCAAGGGAAACAGAGCCAGGTCCAACTAGCTTGTGGTTAATATTTCTTCATTTGCTTTAATTTAGGATGCTTTAAAATTCCTTCCTGGTGAAATAAACTTACTAAAATTGCGTTCAGTCTACCTTCCGCAACTGGGTTATTCTTAATATTCTTCCCCACCCTGTCACCCACACCTACCCTTATCAAGATTTGAACCTAGGGCCTTGAGTCCTATGTTAGGCAGGCTGTCCTCCAACCATCTCCATCTAAGCTGCTACTTTTATTACGATGTGTGTGCCTCATTCTTAAGAGATTGATTGATTGATTGATTGATTGATTGATTGATTGATTTGGCTTTTTGGCTTTTTGAGACAGGGTTTTTCTGTGTGTAGCCTTGGCAGTTCTGGAACTCACTCTGAAGACCAGCTGGCCTTGAACTCAAAGAGATCCACCTGCCTCCCGCCTCCCAAGTACTGGGATTAAAGGCATGTACCACCACCACCAAATAAATAAAATTACTTATTCTAATTGTGTTGTGTGTTGGGCTTTGCACATTATTACAGTGTCTTCAGATGTCATAGTAGGATGTCAAATTCCCTGGAGCTAGAGTTGAAAAAAGGCGTTTGTGAACTGCCTTATATGGGTGCTAGGACCTGAACTGACTTATCTGGAAGGGGCAATTGGTGCTTTTAAGCACTGATCCATCTTTAGCCCCATTGAGGAAATTCCCCCACACCCTGCCCCACCCATTTCTCCCACCACACAGTATATATACCCTGTTTATTCAGTGTAACAGTCTACCTCATAATGAAACTGTAGCTCATTTACATTAAAGGAAATGATAGGATTTTTTAAATTTGTTTTTTCTCGTTCTATTTTTTTTAGATGTGTTACAAAAAAATAGAAGCAGTTTTCTGTAGTTATAGGAGGTATATAAAGCAGTGTTCTGTACACGTGAGAATTGCAGGCAGTACCTACAATGAAAGTTGTGAAGGCTGATGAATGTCCTAAGTAACTAAGGCTTCAGTTTTGAGGTAAAGGGTGTGATAAGGTTTTCCTTTATTTCATTTGTGAATGATAGTGCATTGTTGTTCTAAACATATCCTGGGTTCTCTATTAAAAGAGAATTATATTTAGTACCACACATGGATATGGTTTTAATAAAGATACAGGGTTTCAGCAGTTAATAAGTAATACTTGTCTCATGTCTAAGTCTGTTGACTTGTTTTGACATTGTATTACAAGGTAAGAATAGCTTTAGAAAGTAATTTTCCTTGATTTGCATAATATATAAAGCTATGTTCATACTTGCCTGGATTATTATTATTTTTTTAACTATTAACTTTTTTTTTTTTAAATGGTTTCTAAGACAGGGTTTCCCTGTGTACTTCTGGCTGTACTGGAACTAGGGCTGGCCTTGAACTCGCAGAGCTCCACCTGCTTCTGGCTCCCAGCCACTAGGATTAAAGGCATGCACCACCAATGCCCAGCCCCCGTAACTATTAACTTTTTAAACATTTTGTAACTTTTTTTTTTTCACTTTTGTCTTTTTAGTTTAGTATTTTATAGTGTTTGGATGCTAATGACTCTAAAGACTCTAAAGACCAGACCTGATTTCTAACTAATTGTTTAATCTAGAGCTTTTTAAACTGTAGTTTGTTCTAAGATCCCAGATTCTAAGCTTGGTTCTTGTTTCTCATGATGCCTGGTTACTTGGATATAAAGTTTGAAGTTTATACTTTATCCTGGTGAACTATTTTATTTCATAACCAGAAAATGAGACCCAGATAGGTAAAATCATTTGACCCTAGCCTGCAAAAACCAAGGTTAGAATCTAGGAAATAAAATACCTATACATTCTCAAGGATCCTAATTTATTCTTCATTTCTCATCAGGTTGAAGTATATAAAGAATAGCTTTAGAAATTCATTTTTCTGGGCTGGAAAGATGGCTCAATGGTTAAGAGTACTGTCTGATCTTCCAGAGGTCCTGAGTTCAATTCCCAGCAACCACATGGTGGCTCACAACCATCTATAATGAGATCTGGTGCCCTCTTCTGGCATGCAGGTGTACATGCAGGTAGAGCACTCATAAACTAACTAAATAAAACTTAAAAAGAAAAAGAAATTCATTTTTCCTTGATTTGCATAATACAACAGTTATCAAACTGTGGGTCAAGACCCCTTTAGGGATTGAACAACCCTTTCACAAGGGTAGCATATCAGACATCCTATATATTAGATATTTACATTATGATTCAAAACAGTAGCAAAATTGCAGTTATGAAGTAGCAATGAAATAATTTTATAAATGGGGGTCACCACAATATGAGGAATGTGCCACCATCACTTGGCAACCACTAAGGGTTACAGGAGCCAGGAGAGAAAGATATTACCCAAGAAAAACACTAAAAGAACAACAGTCGGGGAAGGGAGTTAAAAAAAAAAAAAAAAAGATAGGAGATGGAAGAAAGGATTCCATGGGTAAGCCGTGTTGTTTTTAACAAAATTTCAGTCATTCGAGTTTACCAATAAATACTCAGGAGCCAGACGCTGAGGTGAAATCCTGCTAGCTCAGAGAGGCGGAGAAAGCACCCAGCTAGCTGACTTCCCAAAAGGAGAAAGCCTCCTTCCCTATATAGTCTCAAAAATGCTCAAACTAAATGTCCCTCCCTTCTAGAAACGTCCTATTTCTCTCTATCCATCCTGACTTTCTCTTACTCTCTCTCTGTTTTTTTCTTATGTTCACTCCCTGTCAACTGGTTACTTGCTCTGCCTCTTGACCTAGGCTTAAATTTATTTAATTCAAGCAGAAAGCTCTTGGATTAAAGATACATGCTAGGGTTGAGCCACACCATAACTAGTGACCGGTTTTTCCAGTAAGCAACACAATCTTGGGGTTCACAGTGTGATTAAATATACTGCATCACAGTCCCCATCCTGGCATACTCCACCCTTCAGGAGAGCTGTGGGGCAGTGGAGTTGGTGTGGTGATTTGAATGAGGTGTTCCCTGTGAGTCTTAGCATTTGAATACTTGGTTCTCAGTTAGTGATTGCTTGCAGAGGATTAAGAGATGTGCCCTTGCTGTAGGAAGTGTGTTACTGGGAGTATGCTTTATGGTTTCAAAAAGACTCCTACAGTTTCAAGGGAGCTCTTTGCTTTCTGTGTGTGGATCTAGATGTGTTTCGGACTGGCCTAGATCTCACAGAGATCTATCTGCCTTTGCCTCACAAGTGATGGGATTAATGGTGTACACCACCATGCCCAACCTATTCCATTTTATTTTACGTGTATGGCAATAAATATATGTTTAAGCACTGTGTATATGCAGGAGTCTTGCAGAGAATCAAATACCCTGGAATTCGAGTTAAGGTGGTTGGTCGTAAGCAGATGCTAGGAAGTCATCCTAGGTCTTCTGCAAGAGTGTCTAGTGCACTGAACCATCTCTGCAGTCCCAGGCTTGAACTTTTGATCTTGATCTGCCTGCCTCTGTCTCTTTAAATGCTAGGATTTCAGGCCTGTGCTGCCACACCTGCCAATCTGAGCAATTGGAATGTTTACAGAAAGGAATAGGAGGTAAGAGCTAGAGAATGGATGGGAGAGGATATTGTCTCTAGTTTCGGTAGAGTTTGAGAAGGAAAAAAAGTCTGTCCATGAAAAGTAAGATATAAAAATAACTGGAGCAGAAATTGTCAAGACTTCACAAGTAAGGGTAGGAGAGAAGAAGCTGTAATTACAAACCCCAACTTAGTGAAACAGTGGGTTTTATTTGAATTACTTAAAGGAGGAGAAATTAGTCAAGGACAGTGCCGACACCAAAACATACCCCCGCATGGGTGACAGCTCACAGAAGCTGAGAATCAGGAGCACACTGCACAGCTTACAGGTAGATCAACAGGTCAGAGTGTGTCCTTTTTAGGTGACTCAGTTGGTCTTCAAGGCAGCTCGGCTGGTCTCTGTTGCTCTTAGACTCCAGGCTTTGCTACTTGTCTAGCCTGAGAGACTTCTGGAAGTCTTCATTGTTTACTGTTGGAGGGAGGGTCCTAGTGAATCTGTATGTTTCATGGACTTCCTGAAGCTATTTTTAGTTACAGTTGACTTTTGTCTTAGTCTACTTTCGTTTTAATTTACTTTTGTCTTAACAGGCTTCTCTGTAGAATGGAATGTTTCAACCCCAGAGGAAGCAGCTGATGTTGAAGATAGAGATTTAGGAGGGTTATTACATTCAGGGCCAAAGGGAAAATGCATATGGAATTTTTGTTTGGTTGGTTGTTTTTTTTTTTTTTTTTTTTTTGTTTTGTTTTGTTTTTTTGAGACGGGTCTTAATGTAACACGAACTGGTCTCCAATGGGATGTGATAGGTAGCTAAAAATGACCTTGAACTCCTAATGTTCATGCCAGCACCTATTCCACCACTACACCTCAGTGGGGTATTTTGTTTGTTTGTTTTGATTTTGAAGCTTTTATGAATCTGTATCTCAGAATGCGTTTTCCTTTGTAATTGTGGAAGACAAGTTATTCTTCCAGAAAATTGAAGTTGAATTTGGTACTTCTGACAGCCCTTTCTGAGTTGATGTTATCTAGAGATGTAATTCTCCCCACAAAAGGCAAGGTTTAGTTTTCTGTCCTGTATTATCCATATTACTTTACAAGGTGTCAAGGGTCAAATCTGTGTCTCCCCTTCACCTCCTCCAGGTCTGGCGATCAAACTTATAGCCAATGAACATGCTTCGGAAGTGTCTATAACTGAGTTACAATCCGAGCCAATATCCAAAGCTTATGTTTTCCTAAATTTTTATTAAATATAAGTGAACATTATGACTGGGATTTTTAGTCCATAAACATGGAATTAAATTTTCCCTAGTTTAGTACATTTTTAATTCGGTGGATTTATTGATACATTAGATTAGATACATTAGATTAGACAAGACAGACAACTCTTAAAATGTAGAAGGCTCCTAGCACTCAGGTAGGCAGAGGCTGATGGATCTTTGTGAATTCAAGGCCAGCCTGGCCTACAGAATGAGTACAGGACAACCAAGACTACACAAAACAAAACAAAAAAATGTAGAAGACGAACATAATAACATTTCAGAAATGGTAATGCTGTATCTTTTCTGAAGTTATTACTTAAAACTCCTATTAAGACCAATCTTTGTAACTTAGCCCTTAATATAGTCTGTTGTGGGTTATTAGTGGTTATTCCTAAACTAGCTGTATACCCAAATCACCACACAGAGATTAGCATTTACTCAGTTAACCTAGGGCACAGTGCTGGCAGTGAATGATTATTACTCCATCCTAAACCTCCAAGCCCGCATAGCTTCCTCCCATTCAGAATTTCCAACATCATACTTGCTTTTAGTCATATCTTAGGTCCGATTCATCTCTCCTTGTGGTTCCAAGTCCTGTCCTCCCCATCTCTGCTCTCCTACTCCTCCCACTCCCCTCTGCTTCCTTCTCCTCTCCAGACCATGATGTTTTACCCTCTTCTTTCCATTGCTCAGCATTGTGGCTGGTTGTTTTATTGAAAATACTGAGAAAAAATGGTGGCATGTTTACACAGACTTGAGACAGGTGATGCTTAGAATAAACATCACAATGCAGTGTCCAGATTGAAACCAGATAGTGGTATAGAGAAATCAGCATTTGAATGAACAAGAGTAAATTGTATACATTCCGCAAGAACATTATACCAACAATAGTCCTTTCTACAAAACCTTTAAAACTGTTCTTAGAATTTTAAAATTCAGGATAGTAAATGGGAAAATGCATATTTTTCTGTTTTCCAGTCAGTATTTAGGCACTTTATTTTAAAACAGTATTTCTAAAACTAACCATTTGTGTTTTATCATTTAAACAAAAACTATGTAAGAATTAGTTATTCTTACATAGAATTATTAAAAATTCTTAATAGACTCTAAAATGTAAGTGAGCAAATACATAGTTTTAGCTCTTGTTACTAATAGCTCATGAACAAGCCCAGTGAAAGAAAGTGCTGCCATGGCAACATAAGCCAGACTGTTACTTGAAACTGTACTCAGGATACTTAAATGCCCTAAACTATGAGTTCTCAGTTTTTACAATTTGCTGTTTCAAGGAAATAGCTTTTTCTACTTTGACCAGAAACTATTTTCAGTCTTCTTACTATAGAATTTCAAAACAAAACTTGGACCAAACATTTTGAAGGAGGTGTTCTAGAATACCAAGGTAGAATCTGGGTAGTTATTAATAGAAGTATGTTGGTCAGTGTATGAAAACTAGTGATGTACACAAAACAAAAGATACGTTGACATGTAGTTTTAGTGTCAAAACATGTCTGCCATTTTGTCTAAGTGATGTAACAGAACTAAGTTAGCTTTTATCACTTTATCTAAAAATACATTTGCAAATCTTAATGTTTCTTTGAAAAACTTGTTGGTTGCTTGTTTTGTTGTTGTTGTTGTTGTTGTTACTTTTGTTTGTCAGTTTCCGAGACAGGACACAGACACACACACATTTTATGTAGTGCTGATTGGGACAGAGCTCTGTATAGAACAAGCTGGCTTTGAACTTGAGACAGTCGTACTGCTCTGCCTCCCAAGTACTTCTGTTATGCCACACTTGGCCCTAATGCCTTTCTGTGGTACCTTGCCACTGAAGGCCCGAGATTCTCCCCTGGTAGCTCAGCCCAGTGCTCTCTATATGACTGTGCTACAGGATGTGTAAGTTCCCTTCCTTGCACCTCTCAGCTGCCATGTGTGTAATACTGTTCTGTTCTCAGGGACTACACTTGCCCGGAGGTGAGCAGCTCCCACCCCCTCCAGTCAGTTTCAGCCTTTACTGTTTCCACCTAACATTTTTTTAAGTTTAGTTTTGTTCTTATTGTTGATATCATTAATCCCCTTCTACCAACATTCAGTAAACAACCTATGCCAATTTGAAAATAACCAGTTAATGTTCATTTATTTTGAACTATGTCAATTGGCTATAAATTACTTTATTTGAATCTTATTACAACTCACTGAAATGACCTTGGATCTTTATTTTGTGGGTAAAATGTAAGAGGTTTGACTCTCAGATTTGTCCAATTTCACATGACCAGTCAGTAAGTAAGTAGTAATGAGTATCTTGGGTTTTTAAGAATTTTTTTAATTACATATTATGTGTGTATGCGTACCTGTGTACGAGTGCCAACTGAGGTCAAAGAGGATAAGAGATTTCCTGGAACTGGAGTTGAATGTGGCTGTGAGCCTCCTGATAACAAGTGCTGGGAACCAAACTTAGGTCTTCTACAAGTACAGTACACAGTGCTTTTAACTGTTGAACCATCCTGCCCCAGATCTTAGTTTTTAAAATTGTGGAACAATATTTTTTTATCATGTCATTATATAAAAATGAAAATGATTCAGAGATAAAAGATCTGAAAAGTTGCTTAATATTGTGCAAAGAATTTAGAAAATGGAAGCAATGTGGAGATAATTACATTAAACCTTAATGATACATGATTTTATACAAGGAAGGAGTAGGGGGAATTTGTTTTCCAAAGAACCATTAATGTAGTTGTGAAGTAAAACTTAAATTTTAAGATATTTGCAATGTAAAAAACATAGGGTCAGCGAGATGGCTCAAAAGGTAAAGGTACTTGCTGCCAAGTTTGAGGAACCTGACTTTGAGTTCTTAGATCCACACAGCAAAAGGAGAACAGTGGTTCCTGGAAGTTTTCCTCTGACCCTCCCCCCTCCACACACACACTCATGGCTGTCTGTGTCCTCATAGATAAGCAAATAAAGTTTAAGCCTGGGTATAAATAAGTTTGAACCTCTCTCATCTGTGGCTAGAGCAAGTTTTATGTAATTCATGGTAACTGCAATCAGTCGTGTCTAGAAGCTCAGTTCCACTTTTTAGGGGTGGAGGAAGCAGGAGTGAGTGTTGCAGCAGATGCTAGGCGAGCAGGGACCGCCCGGGCTGCAGCTTTGTCATGTACACAGCAGGTGGGAGGTTTTCTCTCTTGGACCACTTCTCAGGGCAGTGTGATACGTAAAAGTTCCAGGCTGCTAATTCTTACACACTTTTTTCTAGGTTAATGGAAAAGGCTCCTTATGGTGCGTTGATCCAGAATATAAGCCCAACCTCATGCAGGCCTTGAAGAAGCAACCTTTTTCCTCTCCACAAAGGTAAGGGCCCTCTGTGATTTAGATTTAGTATGTGAGCTAGAGAAAACAAAGTTGTAGCACCTTGTTTTATTTGTATGTTTATTTCATTGTATAGAGACGTATTTATGAATAGCATTAACCTAAGGTATTTTCCTCCTGGTTAATTCCTTTTTTTTTTTCCAGAAAGTAAAATGCTGGGTAGTTGAATATAAATTCTTAGAAATAAAGTCAGAAATAATAATAAATAACAATAAGAAAATAATAATAAAATAATAAGAATGAGGTTAGAAATAAAGTTGTGTGACCAGTTGCAAAAAGATTAACTCATTTTAATTGCATGCTCATAATGACACAGTAAATTAAATTTTAAAAGTTTTTAAATTTATTTAAATGTTATTTGTTTTTCTTTTATCTTTTATTTACTTATTATTTCTTTTTTTTTTTAATTTCTTTTTTTGGTTGTTTTGAAACAAGGTTTCTCTGTGTAGCCTTGGCTGTCCTGGACTCACTTTGTAGACCAGGTTGGCCTCGAACTCACAGCGACCCACTTTCCTCTGTCTCCCTGAGTGCTGGGATTACTGGCATGCACTACCTGTGCCTGGCTTAAAATTTTTTAATAAGATGATTCATAGTTTGTAATCATAACACTTTTGATACACCCTTTAGGTTTCTTTTTTATTTGTTTTGTTTTGCTTCATTTCATTTTATTTTGGTGAGATGTGTCTTATGCTATCTTAGTCATTGTTGTATTGCTGTGAAGAGATACCATACTGTGACCAAGGCAGCTCTTAGAAAAGAAAGCATTTAAATGGAGTCTGGCTTTCAAGCTCAAATGGTTAGTCTATCATCATGGCAGGGAACATGGCATGAGAGTAATAGCTGAGAACTTTACCTGGAATGGGCCTTTGAGACCTCAAAGCCCACTCCTAATGACACACCTACTCTAACAGGGACACACTTCCTTATCCTTTCCAAACAGTTATCGACTGGGGACAAAACATGCAAATATATGAGTCCACGGGGGCTGTTTTCATTCAAACCACCACTCAGCCCAGGCTGGCTTGAAGCTCCCTGTGTAACCCAAGCCAGCCTTGAGCTCATTTCAGTTGTTTCACCTACCCAAATTCAGGAATCTTTTGATTCCTGAACGACTGTGGTTGGCCTCCTTTATGTTTTAAGTTGATCCCTTTCAAGGCACTTTTAATATTTAAAAATTAAATTCAAACCAGGCAGTGGTGACACATGCCTTTAATTCCAACACTTGGGAGGCAGAGGCCAGTGGATTGCTTTGTATGTGAGGACATCTTGGTCTACAAAGAAAGCAAGGCCAGGACAGCCAGGGCTACACAGAGAAACTGGTTTCTCTCTCAAAAAACAAGCAAACAAAGGTTTTAATATTATTTTAAAAAATTATTCTTTACTATCACAAATATAACCTACCTCCCCCAAAAGTATAATTTCTATACTAAAAAAACCTGGGAACTTAACTCTGTGGCATTATTATATAGAATTTTTCTTAAACACTTGTTTTGATAAATTCTTAGTGTTAAACTAGAAACTGTTAGTATTATGTGAAACTTAAATATCCAATATAAAACCAAATTCTTATATATTTATTGTTCAAGGCATTTAAAGTACATTATTATGTAACTGGTACAAAAAAATCTTAACTGTTTCCGTCTTATTAATGAAGAAATTAAGAAATAAGATGGTAGTTTTTTTTTTTCTTCCTTTTGTGATTTTTCGAGACAAGGTACCTGTCCTTGGCTGTCCTTGAACTCTGTATAGACCAGGCTGGCCTTGAACTCATAGTGATCCACTTGCCTCTGCCTCCCAAAGTTCTGGAATTAAAGTCATGAGCTACCACTGCCCTGCTATAAAGTATTTTTCTTAACAATAACCAAATGTAATCTTTTAAAAATTTATTTATTTGTATTATGTAGATGAGTACTCTATCTGCACGTTCACCTACATGCCAGAAGAGGGCACCAGGTCTCTGTATAGGTGTTTGGGAGCCACCATGTGGTTTCTGGGAATTGAACTCAGGACCTCTGGAAGAGTAGATAGACAGTGCTGTTAACTGCTGAGCCATCTATCTCTCCAGCCCCCAAATGAGTATTTTAATTTTGACGTTTGTGCACTTTCTGCCTTAGAGCACTCTTTCTTAAGTGAGCAAGGTAAACAGGCTGACAATTATTTGTGGTTTTCATGTGCATATGAGATGCATTTGTGGCTAGGTTCTATAGAAAATGAAACAAGATTTATAAGCACACCTGTCTTTCCTCCCTATTTTTAGTGGCTCTTTATCACCTCACTACTGCAGCTCTGTTCTCAAGCAAAGTCAAGTGCAAACTCTTAAAGGTATGTATGAAAACCATCCTGTTGGATCATAAAGCATAGGTTAAAATTCAGGAGTTTTAATTTTTCTAATTGTAGAAGATTAAAGAATAAATTTCTAAAGACAAAGTAAAAGTCATTTTACCAACATTTGGTATAATGTATATGTACATCTTTTTCTCTAGTAACTCATAATGTACAGGTGTTTTGTACATTGTTTTTAAGCACATTTTTTTCTTGAAAGTGTCATTTCTTAGTTATATCATTGGAGTTACTTTTATGTGGCCCATGATAATGTGACATTTATGAAATGGTTGAAGAAAAATAAAACTAACAATAATATTTTGAGATATAGAATCTTATAGCAGAAGGATTAGCTGCAGCAGGGGCCTACATAGTACTCCTTTGATTTTGCCAACTGATCATAAAATACCTGTGACCCTTTCCTAAAGAATTTTGCCATCGCTTAGATTAAGATATAATTTAGATTATTCTTTATAGCTTAAGCCTGAAAGGCTTTAATCTGGGCTAGTAAATTGTCATCTTTTAAAGGAATTTGGGGGGTCCTGCCCTCCACTTTAATTTTTATGGCAGTTTTATATTTAGTGGATTTTGATTGATCTTCCCTTGCCGGCCTTTGTCTCCCAGCCTCACCTAACTCTTCCATCCCCAGTATTCCCCCTTTCTTTTATTTTTTGTTGTTGTTTAATTGTTTTTTGAAACAGTCTCTATGGCCTTGGTTGTCCTGAAACTCTTAGGTAGACCATACTAGCCCCAAATTCACAGGTTACCACCAGCCTCTGCCTGCCAATGCTGAGATTGAAGGCCGTGTAAGCACAGCCTGCTCATCACCCTTTATGCTGATGTCACATGTGTTTATTACCCTCTCGATCACTCTTCCTTAGAACTACTCTTGCCCTCCTCGTGGCACCCTTCCCAGTATCCCAGCATCTACCTGCCTCAGTTCTCACAAGATACACACACATAGGAAGATGAGAAGAAGCTAAGCTTCACTGGAAGTGAACATGCTCTTCTGTCTTTCTGAGCCAGGGTTACTACCTCACTTAAGAGAGTATTTTTCTACTTCCATCTGTTTTCCTCAAGGTGCGTCATTTTATTTTCCTTCGCTGCTGAGTAAAACTCTGTTGTATATGTGCCACATTTTCATTATCAACTCACCTGGTGGACATCTAGTTGATTCTATTTCTTTGCTACTGTGAATACAGCAGTAATGAACAAGTATCTCAGTAGGAAGATATCAAGTCCTTTGGGTATAAACCCTGAGGTGTTATAGCCAGGTTATACAAAATTTTGTCTTTAGTCTTTTGGGGAATTTCCATGGTGATTTTAATAATAGCTCTTAACCAAGAGAGTCCCAGGAAGCCCAGCTGACCTCTTAACTTGCCTTGTAGTTAAAGATGACCTTAAACTTGTGGTCCTTCTGCCTCCACCTCCAGAATATTGGGATAGCAGGAATGCACCATGAAGCTGGGGGCCTCATTCTTGGTAGGCAAAAACTGTACAAGACAGATTCCCAGCCTTCCTCGGCCTTTTTTCTTTTTCTTTTTAAATCTGATTGTTTGCTACTTTTTTTTTTCTTTTTGAAGTTATTTGGATATACTAGGAATGAATTCCTTTTATGTATATCTGGAAAATATCCTCTTTTATCCTGTCTCCACTCAGAATTAGTTGTTTCATCTGCTGTGCAGAAAGAAGTTGTTTGATTTCCTTAGTTCTCTTTTGTCTTATTGGTTTGTCTTTTTTCCTTTGTCACTGGAGTCCTTATCTATACCTGTAGCTTAAGGTGTTTGTCCCACTTTTTTCTCTAGCAGCCTCAGAATTTAGGGAATTATTTTATGTTGTAAAAACAAATCCAGTGGTTTGTTTCTTTCTGGAAGTGCTGAGGGTCAAAGCCTCCATACTTCTGAGCAGAACTCTCAGTACTAGAACTTTACGCCCTGCTCATGATTAAGGCTAGTTAGTACCTATTTTTTGCTGTTTTTGTTTTTGTAGTATAGAGTTTTTGTAGTGTTGCTATTTCAATTCTTAAACATTTCCATGGCTTTTACAAAGGAAAAAACCTCACAAAGAAGCCTTTCTATTGTCAGATATTTTGTCTTTAAAGCTTACAAAGCTGTATTTACCGATGTTGTGCTTCCTATAAGAATAATGGAGGGAGAAGCTTTATCGAGAACGTTGCAAAGTTATGTAGTGGGTGGGGGTGAGTTTCTGACAATTCTCTGCCTCCAATAAAGCAGGTGTCCACTCCTGTTTCATGCATGGATAGATGGGATTTCTCTTTACCTTTAGGCATTGCTGAGCCGCCGTTATCTCTGTATCCTGAGTACTTTCTGTATCTTACCATCAAGCTCAGTCATCTAGATTTTGAGACATACATTTTGTGAATTCTGAGAATTTCTTCTTGCTTTTGTTTCATTCCATTGAAATTTGGTTTCTTCCTGGAGACACTTCTAAGTTCCATACTGTTGTCCTACTGGAGCATAGGTGCGTTCCTTCTTGGATGGCTGGCATGTGTCCTACCTCGCCTCTGTTCTACCAGCAGCTTCTTCCTTTAATCACTTGCTCAGGAGTGTTAACCTACAGTGAGCTAGGTGAGGAATGTGCTGGTATTCCAGCCTAACACACCTCTAGGCCTGTTCTGGACCTGAACACAAAATTCTCCTGAATTTTAAGAGGGAAAACATAAGAACTTTTAAAAGTTTTAAGAAACTATATTTGAATTTGGTTAGCTAGAGCATATTTATAAACTGAGAAAATTTGTTCCCCCTTTTCCCCCTTTAAATTGTTTCTGGAGAGCTTCAGAAAAAAAAAAAAACACAAGAAATATTGAGTTACTACATCATGCTGGGGACTGTCTTAGGTGCTTTTGAGATTTGCAGGCCACCCTGCTCTCAGAAACATTTTTGCCAGAGGTATTGCTTAAAAAATAGAGTGTTTTCTTCCCATTGAAAGAACCCTGGGTTTGAACCCCAATAGCATGTTCCAAGGAAGGAAGGAAGGAAGGAAAGGAGGGAGGGAGGGAGGGAGGGAGGGAGGGAGGGAAGGAAGGAAGGAAGGAAGGAGAGAGAAAGAGAGAGAGAGAGAGAGAGAGAGAAAGAAAGAAAGAAAGAAAGAAAGAAAGAAAGAAAGAAAGAAAGAAAAAGAAAAATCTGCTGTTTGGCTGGTCAGTGGTGTTGAACATCTTTAATCCCAGCACTTGGGAGCAAGAGGCAGGCTCTGTGGGAGAGCAGAGTTTCAGGACAGCTAAGGCTACACAGAGAAAGCCTGTCTGGGGAAAAAAAACAAAACAAAACAAAAAAAAAAAAAAAAAAAAAAGGGAAAAAAGGAAGTTAATCTGGTCACTGCTGGGAAGTCTCCAAGCATATTTGCAGCCAAGGTGTGTAGGAAAGGACCATGCAGGTATGGCTGGTTGTCGTGTAGACAAGGCTCTTGTTTGCAGAGGCTTACAGTGTGCAGCGTAAGGAATATGAACTACTTCTTTTATGCAGTGATGGTGAGTGCAGTGCCTGCAGCAGCAGCTCATTCAGTCCTTTTGAGATGTTTTCACACTTAAAAAATAAAAAGCCATTCATAGTGGCATACACCTTTCATCCCAGCACTCAGGAGGCAGAGGCAGGGTGATCTCTGAATTGGAAGCTAGCCTGATCTACAAAGTGAGTCCAGGACAGCCAGGGCTACAGAGAGAAACCCTGTGTCAAAATTAAAAAAAATTAAAACAAGAAGAAAAGTAAACTTTAAAGTAGCTTTCTCAGGATCACACAACTGGCATAGAGGGATTTCGATCCAGGACTTAGAAGCCATGGCTTGTGCTTCTATAAGATTGGAGGCACTGAAGAGTCTTAAATAGTGGTGGGGAAATACTACTTTTGTTTTACAAGGATTGTTTATGCATCATGTTGGGCTGTAGAACTAAAACTCCCGAATTCATGTGTCCATCATAGACTCAATTTCCTGATGGTTACGTTAAACTGCCATTAGACATTAAGAGCAAAGAGCAGTTATAGGAACTTTAGAATGATACAATCATCAGAATGGGGAGGGCCTAGTGACAAGTATCAATGAACTCATCCCGGTTACCAACTGCCAGTGTTTGTCATACTGCAACACAGTACCGCACACAAATATATAATTCAGCAGTTGGTGGTGATGTTAAGGATTAGGTACACATCTGATTACAAACTTACAGCTGCAGATTAGGATATTTCTAAAAGTAAAATGAAAGTAAACCAGTGGACCACAGTATTGGGAGTTTTAATGAATTTGCTGCCTTACTTAAAGCAATTCTAAGAGACAGATTTTCCTTTTGAATAACTTGTAAATGTATGTGTTCATTTTTATAGAAGCAGTGAATTCTTTAGTAATTATTATTAAGCTTAGCCATTTAAATACAATTTTTATGATTCTCATATCATTCCGTAAGCATATGGACTGAGAATCAGATAATACAAACATGTTTGTTTTAACTCTTACTTTGATGGGATTAAAATTCTAGATTTTTCCCCCCTCAGTTGCCAATAATTCCCCAAGATCAGACTAAGGAAGCATAAATTAAGAGGTAAAAATTAACAGTGTGGCCAAACAGTGCCACACTTGTAATCTTCTCTGTTGGAAGGCTGAGGCAGGAGGATTGCTGAAAAATCGAAGTCGGCTTTGGCTGTAAAATAAGACTGTTTCAAAATAAAAACCATCAAGTGGAGGGAGTAGAGGAAGGGAGTGAATTGTTTTTATGGGTTGCTATTTGAACCAGTTATGAAGTCAGTGATTTGAACCTCAAACTGTGGTTTTCAAATGAACTAGAGATGCTCTGTATGACGCAGCTAATGGTGTTGCAGCTTTTCATAAACACCGCTTCATAAAAATACGGTACGATTCTGAATGTAAAAGTAATGTTCTGAAATATTTTTGATTGTGATCATAAGCAAAAAGTCCTATGTTCCGCTTCAATCTAACACCAAAACTGGTTATTTGTACCACCGATAAAAAGGTCTGCAGATGCTACCAAGAGATTTTTGTTGCTTTGATTTTTTGGGGTTTTTTCAAGACAAGGTTTCTCTGTATAACCATGGCTGTCCTCTAACTCACAGAGATCCGCCTGACTCTGCCTCCATGAGCACTGGGATCACAGATGTATACCACCATGCCTTCTTTTGTTTTTAAAAGTTTAAGACTACTTTTGGCAAATTCCTGTTAATTGTGTTTTTGAATTCTATAATAGTTTGGATTTTTATTATGTTTGTAATGTTGAAATAAAATTGTGTTTCATAGTTAATTGTCAAAATATGGCAGGGAACTTTTTAAGTGCACTTGCTGTTTTTTCCAGGGCCTAAGTTTAGTTCCTATACTGATATGAGATAGCTCACAGTCACCACACAGATCTAGGGGATCCAGAACCCTTTTCTGGCCACACATGTATACTAACTTTTTTTCTTTGTTATTTTCCAATAGTAATTTTTTAAAAAAATATTATTTATTACAATTTATTCACTTTGTATCCCAGCTGTGGTCCCCTCCCACGTCTCCTCCCAATCTCACCCTCCTTCTCTCCCTCTTCTCCCTATCCTAACCTACTTCCCTCTTCTCCTTCTATGCCCCTCCCCTAGTCCACTGATTGGGGGGGTCCTCCTCCCCTTCTATCTGACCTTAGCCTCTCAAGTCTCAACAGGACTGGTTGCATCATCTTCCTCTGTGGCCTAGCAAGGCTGTACCCCCAGGAGGAGGTGATTAGAGAGCTTGCCACTGAGTTCATGTCAGAAACAGCCCCTGCTCCCCTTACTAGGGAACCCACTTGGAGACTGAGTCTATGAACTACATCTGAACAGGGTTTTTAGGTCCTTTCCATGCATGGTCCTTGGTTGGGGTATCAGTGTCTGCAGGGCCCCCAGAGCTCAGTTGTGTGTGTGTGTGTGTGTGTGTGTGTGTGTGTGTGTGTGTGTGTGTGTTTTGGCTCTGTTGGTCTCCTTTTGGAGCTCCTATCCTCGCCAGGTCTTTCTAGCTCCCCTTTCTTTCATAAAATTCCATTCCCTCTGCCCAAACTTTGGCTAAGTCTCAGCCTCCACTTCAATACCTGGACCAGTAGACTCTTTCAGAGGCTGTCTGTGGTAGGTTCCTGTCCTGTTCCCTGACTTCTGCTTCCGATGTCTATTGCATTTGCCCTTCTGAATGAGGATTGAACATCTTCCCTGGGGTATTCCTTGTTTTTAAGCTTCTTTAGGAGTATAGATTTTAGTATGTTTATCCTACATTATATGGCTAATACCCACTTATGTCTTTCTGCTTGTGGGTTACTTCACTCAAGATGATCTTTTCTAGTTCCCACCATTTGCCTGCACATTTCATGATTTCTTTGTTTTTAATAGCTGAGTAGTATTCCATTGTGTAAATTGACCACAATTTCTGTATCCATTCCTCCGTTGAGGGACATCTGGGCTGTTTCCAGATTCTGGATATTATGAATACAGCTGCAACAAACATGATTGAGCAGCTGTCCTTACTGTATAGTTGAGCAAATTTTGGGTATATGCCTAGGAGTGGTATAGCTGAATCTTGAGGAAGCACTGTTCCCAGTTGTCTGAGAAAGCGCCAGATTGATTTCCAAAATGGTTGTACAAGTTTACATTCCCACCAGCAATGGGGCAGGTTTCCCCTTTCTCCACATCCTCTCCAGCATGTGTTGTCACTTGAGTTTTTGTTCTTAGCCATTCTGATGGGTACAAGGTGAAATCTCAGGGTTGTTTTGATTTGTGTTTCTCTAATGACTAAGGATGTTGAACATTTCTTTAAGTGTTTCTCTGCTATTCAGTTTTCCTCTCTTGAGATTCTCTGTTTAGTTCTGTACCCCAATTATTAATTGGATTACTTGATTTGTTGCTGTTTAACTTGTTGAGTTCTTTATATATTCTGGATATTAGTCCTCGTCAGATATAGGGTTGGTGAAGATCCTTTCCCAATCTGTAGGCTGTTGTTTTGTTGTGATGACAGTGTTCTTTGCTTTACAGAAACTTCTGTTTCATGAGGTCCCATTTATTGATTTGTTGATATGCTCTTGTTCCAATGAGTTCAAGGCTCTTTGCCACTTTTTCTTCTAACAGATTTAGCATGTCTGGTTTTATGTTGAGGTCTTTGATCCACTTGGACTGTAGTTTTGTGCAGGGTGATAAGTGTGGATCTATTTGCATTTTTCTACAAGTAGACATCCAGTTACACCAGCACCATTTGTTGAAGATGCTATCTTTTTTTCCATGTATGGTTTTGGCATCTTTGTCAGAAATCAAGTATCTGTAGGTGTATGGGTTTATTTCAGGGTCTTCTATTCGATTCCATTGATCCATCATTCTGTTTCTGTGCCAGTACCATGCAGTTTTTATTACTGTTGCTCTATAATACAAAAGTTGAGATCAAAGTTGGAGATACCTCCAGACAATCTGTTATTGTACAGCATTGTTTTACTCATTCTAGGTTTTTTTTGTCTTTAGATATGAAGTTAAGAATTGTTCTTTCAAGTTGTGTAAAGAATTGTGTTGGTATTTTGATGTGAACTGAATTGAATCTGTAGATTGCTTTTGGATGGCTGTTTTCACTATGTTAATCCTACTGATCCATGAGCATGGGAGATCTTTCCATCTTCCGATATATTCTTCAATTTCTTTCTTCAGAGACTTGAAGTATTTTTCATACAAGTCTTTCACTTACTTGGTTAAAGTCACACCAAGATACTTTTTGTTATTTGTAGCTATTGTAAAGGGTGTTGTTTCCCTAATTTCTTTTTCAGCCCCTTTGTCTTTTGTATACAGGCAGGCTTTTTTTTTTTTTTTTTTTTTAAGTTAATTTTGTATCTAGCCACTTTGCTGAAGGCATTTATCAGTTTAAGGAGTTCCCTGGTAGAACGTTTGGGGTCACTCATGTGTACTATCATATCATCTGCAAATAGTGATACTTTGACTTCTTCCTTTCCAATTTGTATTCCCTTGATCTCTTTTAGTTGTTTTATTCCTCTAGCTAGGACTAGGACTTCGAATACAATGTTGAAGAGATAGAGAGAGAGTAGGAAGCCTTGCCTTGTTCCTGATGTTGGCTATAGGCTTGCTGTATATTGCCTTTACTATGTTTAGGTATGTGCCTTGTATCCCTGATTTCTCTAAAACTTTAAACATGAATGGGTGCTAGATTTTGTCAAATGCTTTTCAGCATCTAAGGAGATGACCATGTGGGGTTTTTTCCTTTCCTTTGTTTATGTGGTGGATTACGTTGATAGATTTCCATACATTGAACCACCCCTGCATTCCTAGGATGAAGCCTACTTGGTCATGGTAGATGATGTCTTTTATGTGTTCTTGGATTTGGTTTGTGAGTTGTTTGTTTGTTTGGTTGGTTTTTGTTTGTTTGTTTTTTGTTTGTTTGTGTTTTTTTGCGTATTTTTGCATCAATGTTTGTAAGAAAGATAGATCTGAATTTCCCCTTTTTTTGTTGGGTCTTTGTGTGGTTTAGGTATCAAGGTGACTGTGGTCTCATAGAATGAGTTTGGTAATGTTCCTTCTGTTTCTATTTTGTGGAATAGTTTGAAGAGTATTGGTGTTAGCTCTTCTTTGAAGGTCTGGTAGAATTCTGTTCTGAAACCATCAGGCCCCAAGGGTGTTTTGGCAGGGAGCCTTCTATTTCCTCAGGGAATATAGTACTTGTTTAATCTGTTTACCTGATTTTGGTTTAGCTTTGGTAAATGGAATCTGTCAAGAAAATTGTCCATTTCATTTAGATTTTTAAAACTTGTGGCATATAGCCTTTTGAAGTAAGACCTAATGATTCTTTGAATTTCCTCAGTGTCTGTCATTATGTCCCCCTTTTCATTTCAGATTTTATTTATTTGGATAGTGTCTCTCTGCCTTTTAGTTAGTTTGGATAAGGGTTTGTCCATCTTGTTGATTTTCTCAAAGAACCAGCTTTTGGTTTCATTGATCCTTTGAATTGTTTTATTTGTTTCTAATTTATTGATTTCAGCCCTGAGTTTGATTATTTCCAATCATCTACTCCTCTTGGGTGTGTCTGCTTTTTTTTCTAGGACTTTCAGATGGGCTATTATATTGCTTGTATGAGATGTCTCAAACTTCTTAAGGCACTTAGTGCTATGAACTTTCCTCTTAGCACTACTTCATTGGGTCCCATAAGTTTGGGTATGTTGTGCCTTCATTTTCATTGAATTCTAGGAAGCCTCTAATTTCTTTTTTTATTTCTTCACTATCATTGAGTAGAGAGTTGTTTAGTTTCCATGCATGTGTAGACTTTTTGTTATTTGTGTTATTGTAGAGGTCTAGTTTTACACCATGGTGGTCTGATAGGATACAAGGGATTATTGCAGTCTTTTTGTATCTGTTGAGGCTTGTTTTGTGCCTACTGTATGGTCAGTTTTGGAGAAGGTTGATGATGTGCTGAGAAGAAGGTATATTCTTTTGAGTTTGGGTGAAAAGTTCTGTAGATATTTATTAAGTCCATTTGATTTACGACCTCTCTAAGTGTCATTATTTCCCTATTTAGCTTCTGTCTAGATGATCTGTCTCTAGGTGAGAGTAGAGTGTTGAAGTCTCCCACTATTAAGGTGTTGGGATCAATGGTGATTTAAGCTTTAATAATGTTTCATTTAAAAATGTAGGTGTGCTTGTGTTTGTGGCATAGATGTTCAGGATTGTGATGTCCTCCTGGTGGATTTTTCCTTTGAGGAGGATAAAGTGTCCCTTCTCATCTGTTTTGGTTAATTTTGGTAGAAAGTCTATCTTATTAGATAGCTACTCCAGCTTGTTTTCTGGGTCCGTTTTCTTGAAAACCCTTTTTCCAGTCCTTTATTCTGAGGTAGTGTCTGTCTTTGTTGCAGAGGTGTGTTTCTTGGGTGCAGCAGAATGTTGGGTCTTGTTTTGCAACCATCTGTTAGTCTGTGTCTTTTTATTGGAGAGTTGTGTCCATTGATGTTGGTAGATAATAGTGACCAATGAATGTTAGTTCCTTTTATTGTGGAGTTGATGGTGATAGTGTGTTTGTGTCCTTGTTTTCTTTTGATTTTTGTTATTGTGAAGTTATCTATATCCTGTGTTTTCTTGGGTGTAGTTGATTTCATTGGATTGGATTTTTCCTTCTAGTATCTTCTGTAGGGCTGGGTTGATGTGTAGATATTGTTTAAGTTTAGTTTTGTCTTAGAATATTTTATTTTCTCCATCTGTGTTGATTGAAATTGCTGGGTATAGTAGTCTAGGTTGGCATTTGTGGGTTCTTAGTGTCTGCATAACATCTGCCCAGGCCCTTCTGGCTTTCATAGTTTCTGTTGGGAAATCTGGTGTGATTCTGATAGGTCTGCCTTTGCATGTTATTTGGCCTTTTCCCTTGCTGCTTTTAATATTTTTTTTTCTTTGTTCTGTAGATTTAGTTTTTTTACTATTATGTAATGTGAGGAGTTTCTTTTTGGTCTAGTCATATTTGGTGTTCTATAAGCCTCTTGTATGTTTAGGGACATCTCTTTAAGTTGGGAAAATTTTCTTCTATGATTTCTTGAAAATATTTTCTGGACTGTGGAGCCTGGAATCTTCTTTTTCATCTAGTCCTATTCTTAGATTTTGTCTTTTCATGGCGTCCTTGATTTCTTGGAGGTTTTGTGTTTGTAATTTTTCCGATTTTGTTTTTTCTTTGAGAGATATATCAATTTCTGCAATTTTATCTTCATCACCGGAGATTCTCTCTTCCATCTTTTGTATTCTATTCATTATGCTAACCTTTGTGGTTCCTGATCTCTTTTCTAAGTTCTCCAGCTCCAGGGTTTTCTCTTTCTGTGTTTTATTTATTGATTCTAATTCTGTTTTCATGTCTTGTACCATTTCCTTCATCTGTTTGAATGTGAATTCCTGTCTTTCCATGATGGCATCTATTTGTTGTTGTTGTTGTTCATTTCCTCTTTGTGTGCCTCTATTTGTGTGGCTATATTTGCCTGTATTTCTTTGAGAGTTTTTTTTTTTTTCATTTCCTCATTATGTGCCTTCAATAACTAGATAAGGATAGATTTAAAATCATTTTCCTGTGTGTCTGGTGAATTAAAATATCCATTGATTTGGGGGGTTGCTGGTGAAACCATGATGTCCTGATTTTTGTTGGATTTGTGCCTCTAGCCATTTGATGGTCAGTAGCCTTTGCTGTTTGTGTCTGGACCCTGTACTGTAGACTGGCTCCATATGTCTCTGGAATCTGGAGTATTCTTCAGGAAGATGAGAGAGCTCCACCAATTTGAGAGTAGTGTTGGTGTTTCAGGTGCAGCTAAGCAAGGAAAGAAGGAGTGTGTGTGGACGTGTGCCTGCCTGGAAGGGTGGCTGTAAGGGCAGAGCATCAGCACAGGTTGTGGAATAGGTACTGTTCACAGGCGCAGTGCAGGTGGGAATGGCACAGTGGCCCACAGGCCTGTCTTGGTATTGTGCTCCAAGTGCTCATCAAATCTTTCTGGGCTGCACTGTCTGGGGCCAGGAATTGTTTGGCTGGACTCCACTGGGAGACCCATAGAACAGGGGCTTCAGTGTTGAGAATGCTATCCCAAGGATCCCTGTGTTGTCTATGGTGGCAGTGGGGGTGGGAGGGATTCCATGTCTGGCAGTTAGCTTAGAGGGACCCCAGATCTGGGGCTCTGTATGTACTCTCACAGAAGCTCCCATTCCCTGGCATGTGTTTTGGAAAGAGTACCTACGAGCACTCACTCTCAGGTGTATGTGGACTCTCAGATTTGGGTTCCCTGTTTAGCCTTTAAAGTAAGGAGGCCCCGTAACTGGGGTTATGCACTCCATGCTACAGCTGTAGCCTCCTCCAGAGTTCTGGAGCAAGCAAAGGTACCGCCTAAAGTGCAGGGGGGTGAGTGTTTGCCACTCTCAGACCCTGGAGAGGAGTTCACAGAGGCCCCAGATCCAATCTGTCCCAGTTCACAGGTTGTCCCCTCTAGCCCTGGAATCCTTAAAGTCGATACTCTGACTTCAGCTGCCTATCCACTCACCAGTTTTGGAGTTTCGGATCCTTTGCCCTTCAGAAACAGTGCACACTGGTCGCTGTCATCTTGGAGTCGTACACTAACTTTTTAAGTGAGAAGCATTCTAGTTTACTCATAGATGCTAAATTCCTATAATTTTCCATGTTAGATTCTCTCTACTCTTCCTCCCCCCTCCCATTATATAAAATTGAAAACAAGATTAGATCCTCTGTTACAGAGAGAAAATATTATTTATGGAACAGTCCTGCTAAGTGACTTGTGTCAGGATACTTGGCTGGGCCATGAGTTGGGTTTGAAACCCAGCCTGGCCACTCTTCTTCTAGCTGTTTTCCACAAGTAGTGACGCTTGGAAAACTGCTTGTCCTTTTTCTGGTTCATCGTATGATAATAGGTAGTAGCTGCATTTTTTTTTTTTTTTTCAAAAGCATGATGAACTCTACCAAATTGTCTTGGGTCTCAAGAGTCAGGAATTGGAGACCCGGTTTGCCTAGCCTCTCTGTTGTGACAAGTCACCTATTAATTCACATCTTATGCCTTTTTTTGATGTTCTCTGACTTCCCTGAGCTCTCGATCCAACCATTACCTTTTCTACTTTTGCTCCCTCATACTTGTCACTGTCATAATGTTTTAATTGTTTCTTTATTTTCTGAGCGATAAGAGTTTATTTTGTTTTCTGCTGTATTTTTAGTCTGTAATAATGTTAGGCTCACAGGGCATTCAGCTTATTGGACGAGTTGACAGAATGTAGACTCTATATTGTTTCCTGGTTGCTTTTGCAGTTCCCGCTATAGTCCTGGGTGTTTACTGAATATCAAGGAGGAGCACTAACCCTGTTCAACCCTTGCATTCCACAGCCCATCACTGAAGCACAAATCCCACATGATTTTTAGAGGGCTCCTCTGTTTATCTTTTTTTAATATAATTTTTTATTTATTATAATTTATTCACTTTGTAGCCCAGCTGTAGCCCCTCCCGGGTGCCCTCCCAGTCCCGCCTGCCCTCCCTCATCTCCTCCCATGCCCCTTCCCCAGTCCACTGATAAGGAAGATCCTCCTCCTCCCCTTCCCCTAGCCAATCAGGTCTCATCAGGACTGGCTGCATTGTCTGGTAAGGCTCTTCCCCCATTAGGGGGAGGTGATCAAAGAGCCTGCCACTGAGTTCATGTCAGAGACAGTTCCTGTTCCCAATGCTAGGGAACCCACTTGGAGACTGCGCTGCCATGGGCTACATCTGTGCAGGGTTTCTATGTTATCTTCATGTATGGTCTTTCGTTGGAGTATCAGTCTCAGAAAAAAACCCCTGAGTCCAGATTTTTTGGTTCTGTTCCTCTCCTTGTGGAGCTCTGTCCCCTCCAGCTCTATCTCCCCTTTCTTTCATAAGATTCCCTATACTCTGCCCAAAACTTGGCTATGAGTCTCAGCATCTGCTTTAATACCCTGGTGGGTCTTTCAGAGGCCCTCTGTGGAAGGCTCCTGTCCTGTTCCTTGTTTTCTCCCTCTTCGGATGTCTGTCCCATTTGCCTTTCTTAGTGAGGATTGATCATCTCACCCAGGGTCCTCCTCTTTGTTTAGCTTCTTTAGGTGTATAGATTTTAGTATGATTATCCCATACTATATGTTTATTTCTTTGAGATAAGGTCTGTGTGCAGCCAGGCTGACCTAGAATTCATCTTCCCTGTTTTTGGAATGCTAGAATTACAGCCAACTGCTGTAGTGTCTGACATGTGCAGTAAGTATACTTGAAGTTATTGTTAAAACGCAAGGGGCCAGTGTGGTCGCTGTGGTGGGTCACATCTTTAATTTCCAGGCCTCAGGAGCTAGAGGCTAGAAGAGCACTAGTTCAAGACCAGCCAGGGATACGTAGTGTTTTGTTCCCAAAAACAAGTAACAAAACCCCAGTAATATTGCCTACCCTAAGAGAATTTGCATTCATGTTGGCGAGTAAGCAAGTCAATATCTTCAAGGTTCATTTTTTTGTAGTAACATAAAATAAATAAAAGCAAGTAACTTAGAAAACTTTGTAGTGTAAACATTTCCATTTTTTTAATTTTTATTAATTACAATTTATTCACTAACATTTACATTTTTAAGATATAATGGATGGAAATTTCATATCTAGATCCTGTTTTAAGTTTATCTTTTAAGCTAAAGTTTACAATCATTGCTTACACTATTTTATTTGTTTCTTCAAGGAGTTATTATTCAAACTAGTATCACCAAGAGGAAGAATAACTTAACAAGTGTGGCTCTGCTAGCCTGGTGGCTTTATCTGAAGCAGAATCTTTTATCATATTGATTTGTATGTGTATATGCCTGGGAACGGTCAGAAGGCAGCTTATTTTACCTTACCATGTGGGGTCCTGTGATCTGATTCAGACAGGCTTGGCAGCAAGTGCCTTCGCCTTCTGAGGGGTCACAGAGCATTTCTTACTAATGCATTTTTGAGACACAATTTTTCATTGTATCTCAGGCTAGTCTGCAATTCATGATTCTTGTGCCCCTGTTGGAATATGCAGCTTGAGGTCGTGCTGTAATCCCTCTGTGGTGGCATACACCTCAATTCTAAAATCCAAAGGCAGGATCAGGGCTCTTAGGCTAGCCTGGGTGACATAGTAAGGCCTGCTTCCAGTCATAGAAAACGCAAGCCGATAAACAGAATGTATAGTAACGGATCTTGGGGAGAGCAGAGGGAGCTCAGTCAGTAAGGCATTCCCTATGAGGACCTGGTACTGAGTCCCAGAACCCATGTAAAATGCCAGTGCCTGTAATTCCAGGGGTAGGGAGATGGAGACAGGATTACCAGGCCTGGCTTTCCTGCTGGGCTAGCCTACCAGTGAGATTCTCTGTCTCAAGAAATTCCCCAAAACAAAAACCAGGGATCCTCTGCAGTCATCAGACATACAAGTGTACACAGACATACATAGAGGCAAAATGCCTGTACACATAAAATCTTCTCTTTAAAAATTAGCAATAATTTTAACACTTTTGTACTTGGAGTGAAAAAATAAAATCTTATTGGGGCTTTAACACTTCAAAGAAAATCAGATACTGAAAAATTAGGTGCAGTCACTCTAATGAATCTTTATGAAGTAAGGTTCAGTGCGTCTTAAATTCTTTGTATTAATGTGTAAATTTGAGTTAGGATATCTAGTCTTTCCTGAAAAATCTATTGACAATGAGTTTTGAAAGTGACAGACACGTTATTTCAGTATCTTTTAATAAAATTAACAGGTTTATTATTTCTAAATAATAACTGATTTATGTATTAAATTTTTATCGTGTCAAAACTGATTCTAAAATTAATGTACTGATAAATATAAAGTAGCTTTTACATACAAACATGTCAAGATGATTGTATTTGTATTTTGATGACCATCCTAAACTTTGATGTTCCATAACAAAGCTACCCAGTGATATATCAGCAACAACAAAGGTGACCTGGCTTCTACCCAGGTGTGTGTGTGCTCTCCAGCACAGACTTGAGCATGTATGGATGAGTGCACACATAAAATCCTGTAGTGTTCATCGGCTTGTGTATTAAGTACGATGAAACATTATCACGACTTTTGATACTGCAGTAACTTTAGCATCTGTAAGTTCAGCTAGTGGAGTGACCACCTAATCCTGGCAACTGTTGCATAATGAATGTATTTTACAATTGTAAGGCTGTTATCCAAGGTAAAATGCTAAAAGCAGCATTATGACGAATTCTAGCTAATTTAGTTTAAAGGTAGCCCTCGACACAGTTCGGTGTTCACATTCATTATGAATGAAGAAAGGCACTCTTGCTTTTCTTGCATTGACAGAATACCCTTGATAAACTGTTTGTAATCTTAAAGATTGCAGACTAATATGACTAGTATGGGCTTGAATGTAGCTCAGTCTTAGAATGCTTTTCTAGTGCGTGGGAATTCTATCCCTGAACCACATAAACTGGGAATAGAAGTGCACACCTGGAATCCCAGTACTTCAGAAGCTAAAGCTGGAGGGGCCAAGGTTCATTGTCATTTCAGCTATAACAGACTCTGTTTCAAAATAGGTGTGTGCATATATTGTTTTATTTTGTTCTGAGACAGTCTTGGTAAGTAGCTGTGGCTGTCCTGGAGTTTGCTGTGTAGAACAGGTTGGTTTTATCTTTTTAGTTGTGAGCCTAGCCAATAAAAGCTCAGTCATCTGTGGAGCTGAATGGTTTTGAACTCGGAAATCTGCCTGTGCTTCCTGAGTGCTGGGATTAAAGATGTGTATGTCAAGATTCTGGGCCACCAAAGTGCTAATGCTTATCATTTTTGAATGTGTACAGTGCTCACGAAAGCCTCTCATGAGGAATATTAATGCTACTACTATTTTTTTCCATTTTCAGAATCTGATATTGACGCTGCCACCGCAATGATACTTTTAAATACTTCAATAGAACAAGAGATTTTAGAATGTAAGCAACCATCCTTTTCTTTTTAAAATAAATTTTATAAGTGCCTTTTCAAACTAATGATTTAAAATATAAGATGACTAAATGTCATAACAGAATTACTTCTTTCTCACTAAAATGTGTTTTAATCTGAATGACTCAGTTTCTATTTCTATGAAAATTTGAAAAAAATGAAGTTAATGCTATGAGAAATTTTTGTGTTGCTCAAGAAATGTAGGTAGGGAAGTCCTTTTCAGAAGTAAGCTTGAAGAGCTAAAAAATAAAGATGGAAGCTGCAAATAAACATTGGAAAAGATATTTATCGTTGGACTGGTGAGATGGCTCAGTGGGCAGAGGTGCTCACCACTCAGCCTGGTCTGTAGTGGAGCCTGGGGCCTGTGTGGTCGGAGGGAGGACTGAGGTCAGGGCTTGTCCTCTGACTTCTATACAACACACACATACGAAGTAATTTTTAAAGGTTATTTAAAATTTGGAATAAGAGTGTTTTAGATACAAACTGCAAAGTCCATAATGAAAAGATGGTCAGATTTAATTGAAGTTCTGACAACAAAGAGTATCTTTGAGAAAAATAAACCACCACAGTCGAGGTGTGGCAACGAGCGCCTGTAGCACTTGGGAAGTAGGTAAGAAGATCAGGAGTTCAGGAGCATCCTTGCTGGATGACAAGTTTGAGACCAGCCTGGGAGATGAGACGATGTCTCAAAACAAGGGAGAGGCTGGGGCTTCAACACGTTAGAAGGCTTGTTTGACATGTGCAAGGTGCTCGGCATGTTTGACCCCCAGAGCCACAAAAGGTAAAGTAAGAGAATTAATGCCTAAACTGGGAGAATTCTTTATACCTGCTCATAATAGACAGAGATTACTCTCATGTTTGTGTGTAAAAGGGTCCAACAAGTAAGAAATGAGCAGACAGGATCCACAACTGCCACATTAGTTTGGAACTCATGCTCAGGGTCTGTGGGAAGAGAAGGCAGAAAGACTGAGCCAGAGGTGGTGGAAACCCAGTGTATCTGAGGCACAACAGTACTATAAGACTACAGGTTCAAAACAGACAAACCCTGCACACTGTAAGAAGAGGAAGTGGGCACAGAGCCCCACCCCTAGCTAAGACGATATCCCATGTCCAGGAAGAGTATTTCGCTTTTATTTTTTTATTTTAATTTTTTTGTTTGTTTTTCTTACTGTGTTTGTTTGGTTTAGTTTATTTTGATTTTCAGTTTTTGTATTTTGTTTTCATTCTCAGAGAGAGAAAGAATATAAGGTTGTATGGATGGGTAGGGAGAAATTAAGAGAGGAGAAAGAACATGATGTTTAAAGAAAAAAATTAAGAACAGAAGAAAAATTAGCCAGATATATGAAAGTGACTCTCAAAAGAAGAAATACGGAGAGATGCAAAATAATTTTAAGATACTCTCTTCAAAATGTAAATGATTGCTAGTGTAATATAAAAGAAGTTTTTTTTTTTTTTTCATATGCTGTTGGTTCATCCCACGGGTAATTTGAGCCTACTTGAATTTAAAACACATTTACCTTTTTACTCAGAACTTGCTATCCCTCCTAGAAAATGTGTGTATGCATGTGCATGCATGCAAAGGGTACCCAACAAATTTCATTGCTGCAGGGATCTTTGTACTAGTGCAAACAAGGAAATTGTTACACAGTGATATAGTCATTCTAAGGCAGTCTTTGCAGATAGTTCAAAGTAACCTTATGTTCCACGAAAAGGTCAGGGTATCTTTCAAATGGTTTTTAAATATTTCAGATTTGTGGCTATAGATAGAATAATATGTGGAGAATAATATGTGGAGATTCTGCAAAAGACTGATTCCAAGCTCTTACTGCTCTCAAGTGGGAGTTTCCAGGGCTCTTTTTGCAGTCAGGTAGCTGTGACTTGTTGATCAAGCTCTGTTCCCACAGGTGAGAAGCCTCTGTCTCTTAAGACATCCCTGCAGAAGAAGAGGAGTTACGGCAGTGCTTTCAGTGACCCCAGTGCTGTGCGATTGCAGGAGAGCTGTTCCCCAGCCTCCAGTGTTGATCCAAAAGCAGACCACAACTACAGTGCCAGCAGCATGGCGGCCCAGCGCTGTGCATCCAGGGCTAGCGTGTCTTCCCTGTCTTCTGTGGATGAAGTGTATGAGTTCATCCCAAAGAGTAGCCACTCGGGGAGTGACGGCAGTGAGGGCTTCCACAGCGAGGAAGACACAGACGCCGAAGACGAGGAGGACCCTCTGGGAGACAGTGGCTATGCACCACAAGCTCACGGTGACAGCACTCGCAGAGGACAGCCAGGAAAGAAGAGTCGGAAACAGCCGTGTCAGGAAATTGATGACGAGCTCAAAGAAGCAGCTGGTTCGCTGCTCCACCTCGCTGGAATCCGTACCTGCCTTGGCTCCCTAATAAGTACTGCAAAGGCACAAAGTCAAAAACACCGAAAAAAGTAGAAACCCTTATTAATGTCAAGTTATTTAAAGTGTGGCAATACTCTTCTACTTAGCTCTTTACAAGGGATGTCAGAGCCATAACAGACCTCTTTAGCTTGAGGGTGGGGGAGGGGTGCCACTTGTTTCTTTCCAAATATTTCTTGGTTGCTTTTCTTGTATTTGTTTAATTAAACAGTTATTCTTAGTATCATGCCTACTTGTAAATCTGACATAAAGGCCCCCACAACATAATTTCTGTGAATAAGTGTCTCCCAGATTTGGAAATTTTTGTATAGGAAAATTCTCAGCCTCTCTTAAACTTGTAGGGGGGGGGGGGAAACAAAAACAGAAAACTTTTGTTAATCAGTAAAAAAATTGGTAACTCAGTATCTTCAATTTTCTTCCCACCCTGTAGTTAACTGTAGTTACTCATGTGGCTAAGCATATGCTGGCATCTTTCCCATGGGCTTCTCTCCTGACACAATCCAGAAGGGTGAAATGGGTTCTTTTGTCTTATACTTGTTTTAGGTTATTCTTTGTTGCAGCATGAGCATGGCCCTATATAAATTGCCTAGAAGGTTCTCTGCTTTGTAGAGAATGTAACACTTCTAAGGTTTTGGAAAGGTCGTCTGGGCATGTGGCACATCTCAAGATTCCAGTTCCTACTGCAATAGTATCTTTGAAATGTTTTTACCTCACAGTTAATGCATAGCATCACTGTGGCCTTTACCCTTTCCCAGAGTACTTGCAAGTTTTTTTAAGTTTTAGCTGCTAGCTGTCTTTGTTAAGTAAAAATTGTCTGGAGAGAGGATACAGCCAGAGTGTGCCATGGAATAACATTCACCTTGACACACTTGTACAGAAAGAGAATCTTGCATTTGTTTTCTAAACATGCTTTAATGAAGACATATTATGACATCGTAAATAAAGGTAAAGGTAGGCCACTGAGGGCAAAACTTTCCAAGCTTTGTATAAATTAAAATTATATGTGTAATGAATTAGATTTAAAACATTTAATAGGAAACTGTAGAGATAGATATCTTCAGGGATTTCAAAATACATATAAAATTAGATCTTACACAAAACTTGTGAGAAGGCTGTGTAATACCTATATGTGCCATTAACTCATGCTAAAGGATTTTATATTACTATTTCACAAGTGCATTGGCTGTGATATTTTAAGTATTTGAATAAAACTGCTTATATGAGACAGTTTTCGTATCACTTACAGTTTGACTATAGTGTTCAGAACAGGGATACTAATACTATAACTCATATATATATTTTTACAGTGGTGGGAGAAACCTTGGGAAAGTTTAGTCTTAATTCATGATCCATCCTGTATCCTAGACCTTCACGTTTTTCTCATTTATATGCATATGTACACTTCCGTATGCACACAAACACAGGCTCAGGTTAGTTTCCTGCTTTCAGATGTTTTCATGACAATAAAAGCATTTTCTTGGATTTTTTTTTTTTTAAAGAGAGAAATGTTTTTATTTTTACTTTTTATTTGGGCAAAACTGTCAGAGGAGGAGAAAGACGAGCATTTTTAATTGGCAACACTTTAAGCTATAACAGCATTGATACACTCTTGTTTCCTTCCATGTCAGTTGTAATTGAATCTGGATAGCCACATTAATGGAATTGGTGCTACTAAAATATAGACCTTTTTCTTTTATTGACAATGCAGGGTGAGGAATTTAGAATTTTTATAATTCATAAATGTTATCTCTCTAGAAAACAATTAAATGAAGTTAGTCTTTTACTGCAGACTGAATAAAACACCAAACAAAAGTATGGTTTTAGCATGGTGTAGATTGTAAAGATGCAGAGTCCGGTTAAATGGCACTGTATTTTAAAGCTAACCACATGGTCCTCGGCACGGGCCTTGTGGTGTCCAGGGATCAGGTCCATCGCACTCTGTTCTGAAGCTCTGCCACACAGGCCTCTGTGAGTCCCTGTGCAGTGGGCAGCCTGGCCTGCAAGTGGAGGAAAGTGATCTGAAGTAGGAGGAAAGAGTTGTTCTCAGCTCCAGGAGAAAGACCTCTCAGAGTGCCTCTTAGGCAGTTACTGAAATTCCTTTCTCTTCCTCTTCAGTGGACTCTTACTTTCAAGCTGCAGCCCTTAGCAAGGAAGCTTGTGCAGGAAGACTAATAGTAAGTTCCCCAACAGTGTGCACTTAGTTCTCTTCCAAGAGTTCTGTGTCTCGATTGTCATTTGCTGCTGTGTCCAGGTGTCTGTCTCAAGGGGAGAATCTCTGTGATTTCATCCCTTACGATGTTCTTGGAGATTATGCTGTCCCTGGTGTGCCCAGATAGAAGTATAGCTTGGAACCATCCAGTTATGGAAGTCATCCTGAATCTCATGGGCTGGAAACGCTCAATAAATAAAAAGCTTTGTGTAATAAGCAGGGCTTGGAAATGCAGGAACAACATGCATGTTTCAATATATTAAAGCTGGTTTAGCTAAGGAATACTTTGCCTTACATCAAAGTAAGAATTTTGTTGCCAATTCCATTTTTAATGGATTCCTAGTAAAAGTTGTTTCTTAGCACTAATATATTTTCCACACCGCCAAGAGATAGGTATTTCTTGAATACATTTTTAAAATTTGTTTGTGCAATATATTACTAAATCAATTGATCTTTTGCTTTCAAATTCAGAACGAAATCATTGCCTAGATCAGTAGAAGAGGAAGGGGTGAGTCCCCCCTGTTGCACCCTGGAGCCTTTTTAGTTCTCACGGCCAGTACAGCTTCTCTTGGCCCAGATTCCTTTATAGAATGTAAAGGTTAGCATATGCTTGCCTTCAGTGTTCTCTGAGGTGTTCTGTAGGGGTTCATACTAGATGGGCAGTTAAGTGCACGTTCTTAGCACAGTTCAAAGCTAGAGCAAATGTTAAGGGAATGCTGTGTCTCGTAGACTGGGAGGCCTTTCACAGCAGCTGAGGCTGCAGGTGGCTGAGCTTCACAGAGCCTGAAGACTGTTGTCTCAGAGTGGACAACAGCTTAACACCCTCTGAATATTATTTAAACAATTTTGAGGCTTTCTGGTTTACATATATGTCATAGTGTTCTCTTTTTTCTTATTTTGAAAAGTTTTGATTAAAGTTTACTCCAGTGTGTTAATGATGTAGACAAATGTTTATTGAAAGGCAAAATAGAATATTTTAATGTTGTACCTGCCATTTTCAAGAACATTCTTCACATCTGACTGCCAGTGCCATTGTCAAACTTGTTTTCAAACTTGTCCTTTTTTAATTAAGCAAAGTGCTTAATTTTAAAGTATTATGTTGCCATCATATAGTGTATAAAATGTATAATTGCCAATTCATTATAACTTATTTATTTTTAAACAAAAGTATAAAGATACATTTTGATTAAAGAAATTTGTTATTAGATTGTTTTCTCTTTTCTGATGTAGCATAAAAACCTTCGGCGGTTAACTGCCAGTAGGTGGCCAGCCACAAGGGAAGTACTTCTCAGTTGCCAGTCTTCACTCACAGTAGAAACAACTTACAAACGTTTTCATTTTTTAATCTAATCTCTGACTATTAAAATGTTTATAAAGTTTATTTTTACCAAAGAGATGCAATTCATTATGATAAAGTTGCAGAATAAATGTCATTTTATAACATTTTGTGCTTTCTCTGTTCTTTAATGTGAGTTTTCAAATGTTTTAAAAAATATTTTAACTTTTAAATAATTTTTAGTGTGTGAGAGATTGATTACTGGCACTTCTGTGAGGATGTGGGGAAACAGGTGGTCGTGAATAATTACAAATGGTTATAGCCACTTTGAAAAGCTATATGGGCATTTCTCAAAAAGTTAAAAATGAGGTTTTATTGTATGATCATGTTTGCCCCTCTTGGTACACGTTCAAAAAAATATGTTTGGAAGGAGTTTCTCAGGATGTTTGTTCGACCATGATGGAGGTACCCACCACTAGCCTGACCACCTCCATTTACCTTATCGATGATTCTTAGTTTTACTCCCTCTTCCCCAGTTGGCTCTTAAGTCTACTATCTTCATGGTCAGGGACTAAAGTCACCAAGCCTAACAATACAGATCACTCCCAAATGGGAGCAATAACTGCGTGGTGATGCAAGGGTGATTATCTCATGGGAACCAGATTGTTGCCCTTGGTGATGACAGTACTACCAGCTTTGGCAGATCCCCTTGCAGAACCAGACCCCAGATGAGGAGTCGGGCCACACACACACACACACACACACACACACCCATTGTTTCTCTTTCCTGTGAAATCTCATGGGTTCTGTTAGCAATTTGAGAACAGCCTTGGGAGGGATGTCACTAACCCCCTTCTCATTTTCCCAATCTGATCACATTGTGCACTTCCTGGCTACTCCTCTGTGAGGTATACTGGGACAAGTGGCTAGGACTTACCAGTTGAGACTGGCAGAACCAGGGCTTCTGCCCTAAGACACTGGTAACATTGGCAGCAACATTATTTACCAGAGCCAAAGCCAGCTAGCATCACATTGTCCATCAGCAGATGAGGAGATAGTGAAAATGGGAAACATCACTCTTTAAAGGTAGGAAGTGTGACACGTTAGAACTGGGAAGTCATACTAAATTGAGGAAGGCAGCTACAATGAAAAATACTGAATAGTTCTACCTAGATGGTGTACCCATAGTAATAAAATTGACAGGGACAGAATGTAGGAGCTTGGAGAGAGTAGAGGGGCAGAGTTTAATATGCTTGGAGCACATGTTTTGCAAAGTGAGAATAGTTTTGGAGATTGGCTACACAACACTGGATGTTCCTAATGCTACTGAATAATACTACTTAAAATTAGTAAAAATGGTAAATTTTACATACATTTTACCATAATTTTTTTAATGCAATAGTAAGCCATGGAAAGACAGGAAAAATCAATGCATCCTACTAAAAAGAAACCAATCTGGAAATATTAGTCCTGTGATTGCAACAGTATAACATTCTGGGAAATGCAAAACTAAGGTAAGATGGTAAGATCAGTGGCTGAGGGAGGGAAAGGACTGAAAATAAGTGTCCCTGAGTTGATGGGATATAAACTATTGAGGATCAAAGGCAGATCTATTCCCAAGACTTCTAACTGGACTGTGGAAGCAGAGCTTCCGGTTTTCTAAGTGGGCTGTGCCCAGTCACTTTCTTCCTAAGGGACTGGGCCTGGGAGGGAGCATCTTTACAGTGTGGAAGTCCAACAGGCTTTGCTTCAGACAGGTCATCTAGACAGACTTCAGCAGTCATAACCACATTCTTAGCACTGACTGTTGATGTGAATAGACACGGACTCCACGTCTGCTCTCTTCCTTCACAAGGCCATAATCTAATGAGAAACAGCTATGCTTGGTGAAACAAACAGGCCTGTAAGCCTCGCTTGGGAGGCTAATGCAGGAGGGTGATAAGTTCAGGTTACAGGGTGGGTTCAAAGCAGTGACTATCTCAAAGACAGTAGAGCTTAGTGCTGGAGTGCCTGCACAGCATGGGCCTCTGGTTCAAGCCCAGTATGAAAGAACGGAAAGGGAAAGAGGGATGAAGGAGTAGAGAAAAAGGGAAACCTGGCATTTATAAGGGTGCTGAAGCCATTCACAAAAGAACACACATGTGATCCCACTTGCTTGGTGTCTTACTCTAAATTACCATGATGAGACACCATGTGTGTTTTTAGTTAGGGTTTTGTTGCTGTGAAGAGACACCATGACCACAGCAACTCTTACAAAGGAAAACATTTAATTGGGGCTGCCTTATGGCTTCAGACGTTAGTCCATTATTATGGCAAGAAGCATGGCACATGCAGGCAGACATGGTGCTAGAGAAGGAGCTATGGGTTCTACCTCTTGATCCACAGGCAGCAGCAGGAGACTGAGCATGGCTTGAGCATAAATGAGACTTCAGAGCTCACATTTCCTCCGACAAGGCCACACCTCCTAATTGTGCCACTCCCTATGGGCCTATGGGGGCCAATTACATTCAAACTACCAGAAGAAAGAATTTATTTGGGACTTCACAGTCAGGGGCTAGAGTCCATGCTGGTGGACACAGGCAGAGTGGCTGGAACAACCGAGAGCTCACAGCTTGCAATGCAATAGAGGGCAGAGCACAGTTGGAATGGCTCAGGTTTTTGAAAACCTGCCCTCAGTCACATACCTCTTCAGCGTGGCCACACCTCCTAAGCTTTCACAGTCATGGCCACCAACTGGGGACCACGTATTCAAACATGAGTCTGTGGGGGTCATTCTTACTCAGCACCACACATGATTTTTTTTTTTTTTTAAGAGACAAATCTAGTCCTTTGTAACATAATAGAAACCAGAGGGCAATTGTCTAGGGCCAGGGCCTGAGGGGTACATGAGGGTAAAAGGGCGCAGTGTACAGAAGGAAGCAAGCTTTCTGGGATTCTGCTCTGTTTACTCATTTTCAATTTTCTAAGATTTTTTTAATATGGGTTGCGTGCGTGTATGTCTGCGCACCACATGCATGCATGCCCCAGGAGGCCAGAAGATGGCTCCGGAATCCCCGCCACTGAAGTTGTACATGGTTGTTGTGAGTGGCCATGTGGCTGTAAGAACAGAACACGAGTCCTGTAGAAGAGCGCACGCACTCAACTGCTGAGCCAGCTCTCCAGCCCTTCTTCCCTCTTTTTTTTTTTTTTTTTTTTTTTAGATTCATTTTATTTTATGTGTGTGGGTGTTTTTCTGCATGCATGAATGTACACCACATGCATGCCTAGTGCCCACAGGGATTAGAAGAGCGAGTCATGCCCTGGAACGGGAGTTAAGGACGGTTGTGAGCCACTTTTCTGTTTCTGAGAACTGAACCCTGGTTCTCTGGAGAACAGACAGCAGGTGTAAACTTCTGTGGCTTCTCTCCAAGGCCTCCCTTTTTTAAAGATTTATTTATCTGTGTGTGTGTGTGCACGCTTTTATACACAAATGTGTTTGGAGTGCTCACTGCAGGTTAGAAGAGGATGTTGGATCTCTTAGGATGATTTACAGGTGTTTTGGGAGCTGGGACCTGTGTAGGTGCTGGGAACTGAACCAGGGTCCTTCCTAGAGCAGTAAGCACTCTTAATCACTGAGGCATCTCTGCATCAACCAGTCTGAATTCTTTCTGGGGGAAGGGTGTTTTGTTTGATTGTATGGTTGCTTTTTGGGGGGTTGTTTGCTTTGAGGTTTTTTTTTGTTTGTTTTTTGGTTTTTCAAGATATGGTTTCTCTGTGTATCCCTGGCTCTGCTAGAACTCACTCTAGATCAGGCTAGCCTCAAACTCACAAAGATCTGCCTGCCTCTGCCTCCAGAGTGCTGGGATTAAAGGTGTGTGCCCCCACCACCCAACCCAATCTGAATTGTTTACTTCCCCCCCCCTCCCTTGGTTTTTCAGGAGAGGGTTTCTCTGTGTAACCTTAGCTGTCCTGGACTCACTTTGTAGACCAGGCTGACCTCAAACTCACATCTGCTTGTCTTTGCCTTCCTGAATGCTGGGATTACAGGCATGAACAACAGATCCAGGCTCCAATATGAATTCTTAAAGGAAATGTATGATTTTTTTTTTTCTGAAAGTGCTTGATAATTCAGAGTATAGGTGTATTCCTATGACTTGGTTTCTGTGTAAATAGTCTTTCTTTTTAGATGAATGCCCTCAGGAAGTGCATGACCAGCTTTAATTCACATTAAGAACAAGCTGGTTATTCAAGCAAGAAATAACAATGTTCAGACACTTGCCGTGAGCTTTGGGGAGAGGTAGCTTGTCCTCTCAGGTTTCAGCTGACACACACACTTCATTATTAGTGGATGTTATAATCAGGAAATGTATAAAATACATTTCCCCACTCTCCCTCCTCCCCCAACCCATTTCTAGTGCTCATTGCTTTCCAGCAGGATCACAAAAAGGAATCACTCTCTTCAGTTTCCCATGAGGGTCTGGCCTTTGTTACAGCTCAACTAAACTTCCTATGGTGTTGCAGCATTTGAAATAGAACATTAATTGGAAGCAATTATCCAATTGTAGCAGTAGTAATGATGCTGTATACTAAATATTTACCAAGAAAAGAGAGCATTTAATGCCGAGGATTTAATTCGGCAGCCAAGCACAATGAGGCTGCAAGCAGCCCTGCAATGGCACAGAGGGTGTCTTCAATGGCCGAGGTACTTGGTGTAAGTTGCAGAATAAAATAAGGCTTGGTTCTCAAAGCAGCTCCAAAAGGTGCGAAGTCAGTTGTGGAAGTAATCAAAGAGGTGTATTTATTATCTGAACTGTGAGATTCCTCCAACTGCCTGATTTTAAAAGGAGATAGACTTTTGACTCTAATCGCTATTTTCTGTTTCTCCTTTGAAGCCTCCTGCGTGTGCCCTGAGCCGTGTTCTGAAGCCATCCTTGAGATGGCTGCTTTGGAAGCACTGTGAGAACTTCAGAGATAAGCACCTCAGGATTCAGTGCTTCAGCTGGGATGTGATAATGAGCTGCGGGCACTCATTTGCCTGTGATCAGCAGCTTCCCGGTACTGGCCAAGCCCTTGGCAGGGAAGGTTTTGGCTGGGCCACTAGCATCGATCAGATGAGTGTGAAGAAAATCCACACGCTATCAAGGAATATTTTTACGGGCACAAATCTGTCAGCAACACCTGCAATACTGGTACTCCAAGAAATGGAGGAGAATGTCCACCGAATTTGTCAGCTCGGTGTGAAAGGCACTAAAACAAAGCAGACAGCACGTTGCCACCAACTCTTGGGTCATCTTATTGGTGCTGTCTTGACAAAGCAATGTAATACCTTCTCCTGCTATGACATCACCTTGGTCCAATCATAACCTTCTTTAGGAGAGTAGAGGCTAACCCTGGAGACCAGGTGAGTGACAGCAGAAAGCCACGCAAGCAGTCACTAGGCAACAAGAGCCAGCCTTCAGTGGGACTCTCAGGCGGTTAACCCTTGCGTAGGCTGCCGTCTTGATGCTGAACCGGTGGGGATGTCAGGACAAACACCTGAGATGATCACTGCTTGTTTCCACAGCTCAGCTCCTCCATGCAACATGGGGAAATGCCCTTCTGAGCTGGACATGATGGGTGGAAGTAGAAATTTCTCAAACCGTTTCTTTCTTTTTTACAGGAGTGGAAGTGTAAACCGGCTAGGACCTCCTTGGTCTTTTCTGGTGGTCCTCCAGTTGTTCTGCACAAGCAGGCTGCACAAAAGGAAGTGTCACTGAGATCATCCCACACTCCATCAGGACGATACGGTGTGGTTAGGAGAAGGGTGTCTGTCCAACACCTTCGTGGGATACCCTGAGCAGTTTGTCTGCCCAGAGCATAGGTAATTTTTCTTCACTTGCACAGAGGTGGTATATGGGCTGGTGGGTTGTGGCCCCATAAGAAAGTTCATCTCTCTTTCCAAACCAAATAAAAGTTCTAAAAAATTACCTACCCTCCCTCCTCTGCTGTTGAATTTATCACACGTCTAGACAGGCCCAGAGTGAACTAATGATTTTGTTTCCAAACTGGGATTCCAGATTCATCCTATTCAGATGATTTGGGTTAGGGTTCAAAATTTCAGGGAGTTGGGGTTCTCTTTAAACTAGAATCTTTTGTTGTTGTTGAAAACCCTAGTTGTTTATTTTCTTTTTTAAATTTTCTTTATTTTCATCCCATTAGCAGTTATATAATATAATGATTTCCTTAAGGGAACTTCTTTCTGGGTTCCTTCAGATCATAAACTGACCAGCAGTGATGCTGTGAGGTAGACTCCTGGAGTGGGCTCATCTTGTTTTCTGTAACAGTGCCTGGCAATCAGTAAATGCATAGGCCTATGTGTATGAATTGGTCTATCCATTTGATTAGCTAATATAATTAATGGTGTTCTTCTGGAGTCCATGGGCAGAGTAGAACCGTTCCTGAGTAGAGAGTGAGGGTTAAAAGAAAACACACACACACACACACACACACAGAACTACACAAGGGATCAGTTTGAGAGGGCTGCCAGTAGAAACTGTCCCACCTGGTTTATTCCACAATACCTTTTCTTTAGTCAGAGCAAAGCACCTCAATACAATGAAGGGGTTCATGGAGAAGTCAAACTTGTTTACCTCGACCACCTGTCTGTGTGATCCTCACACAAACAAAAGGAAGAGAACTCTGCAAAACATCCTGCTTATCTCTGTCTCCAGGTGAAGGCCAGGGTGAAAACATGTTTCTCGCTGAAAACTCAATAACAAAGCAGCCTGACAAACAAGCAGCTCTTCACAGTGTTCTATTAAGGTAGCGCTAATAAGAGACAGAAAAGTGTTGGAATTCAGATCTGGGACAAGTGGCTGAGGTGCCTATTTAACCACAGTGGACCTGGCCTCCAGGTTCTCCCAGCATCTCTCAATCCCTATCTGTTACAGAGTATGGCTGGCATATCCCGCCCTCTACTCTGAACTTTCCAGTCCAGGTTCAGGGCTTCCTCTCCACCAGAGACTCTTCATTATAGAATATGGAGCTTTTTGTTCCCTCATCTTTCTCTGTGCACACACTATCTCTCTGAGCATATGCCCCCCCTTTCTGTTTCCCTCTGCATGGCTACTTTTCTAACCTCCTGTGAGATCAGTGAACCCTCCTGAGAGCTTCCCCCAATAAACCTGTCTTTATATACTCTAATTTGGCTTGAATTGGTTCATTTTGTTGTCAGAGAGAATAGCTACCAATACCTACCAATCTTAAAATTGTTAGAAGCCTAGCCAGGAGTGATGGTTCATGCCCACAGTTCAAGCACTTGGATAGAGGAGGCAGGAGCATTGTCATGAGTTTGAGGCCAACCTGAGCTGTGAGGTGAGATGCTGTCTCAAAAAAACAAAACAATAACAGCAACAAAACAAACAAAATCTTTGCCAGGAACCTTTCAGGTTGTCTAGTACACCACTGATTTTGCAGCGAGGAAACTGAGACCTGAGTAAGTCTCCAATTCATTAAAGGTATAGGCAGGTTTCTCTGTAATCAGCCAGTGTGGAGGTTGATTTAGATGACAATCATATGGAGTTCAAAGATCATTTCTTTTAACTTTGCTCCAGGCCTCATCTAGGGTCATTAAATTTGTCATAACATACTTGAAAACTAAAACTCATAACCAGGTCATAAATACACAGGCACTATGATTGGCTCAGCAGAGCCACATAGATTCTGGAAAATAAAAACCTCAAAAAGATTCAGGTAGGTAGGTAGGTGGGTAGGTAGGTAGGTGGAGGTAGGTGGATAGATGGGTAGGTAAGGAACAAAATGAATGAATACCTAGATAGGTAACCAAAGCTACACAAGTTTTCTTGTCCTTAGCTTTTATTCATTCCTACCACTATCTTCAAGCCAATGGTACAGGCTTTCTTGCTCCTTCCTTGGCTCTTTCCTAGGGACACAAGGAGGAAGAGGAAAGAGCTTATTTGATGTCCCATTTCTAGCCATGGCCCTCAGAGATATTTATGGATTTCTTTCTTCTCTGCTGACTTTTGTTTAATCTAATTAAAATAGATTCTATTTCTTATAACAAAACCTTGGGAAATCTAGGGAGTTATTAATATCTACAACAAAAATAGTAGGTTACAAACTTGGCTTATTTGCAGATATTGTAAAGATTTTATTATCTTTAAAGAATAACATTATCTCAGTCAACAACTGAACGAACATTGATTGTTCTGTTTAATTTGGGATTTTCTAGACTAAAAGTTGTGTTTAAAGATTGGAAAGATCTGTTTGCCTGCCCAGGCTACCAGTAGTGAGATACCGATAAGTAGTCTATCCATTGAATTAATGAAAATACTTACTCAAATTTATATCCACATTCTTTCTGTTGAGGGAATTCCACAGCTGGTTTTTCCTAGATATAGTCAAAAGAGCTGGGCTGGTGATTCAGAGACATATTGAGGATGTCAGCAAACAGCTGTACCAAGCAACGTAAAGCCCCTCAAGGTGGCTGTGTTCCAGTGCCTGGAACATGTGAGTTTATTACCATTAATGGCAAAGGAAGTCAAGATACCAAATGGAAGTAAGTTTTCTAGACCATCTACCTCAGAGGGATTGTAGATGATCTGGGTGGGCAGAATATAATCACCTACTCCCCCCCCCCCCCCGACAGGTCTTTGCTGTATGGCCTTAGCTGTCCTGAACTCACTTTGTAGACCAGGCTGGCCTTTAACTCACAGAAATCTGCCTGCCTCTGCCTCTGCCTCTACCTCTGCCTCCCCAAGTGCTGTAATTACAGGAATCACCATGTTCTTAAGTGTGGACAAGGGTTAGGAAAGAGAACATTGGAGTAACAATATAAAAGACTCACTCTGCCAATGCTGTTTTAAAGACTCAAGGGTCATGAGCCAAGGAATATGGCAGCCTATAGAAGCTATAGAAGCTGTAGCCTATAGAAGCTAAGAGGGACAAGAAATGGATTCTCCCTTAGAGCCTCCACACATAACCCTGCCGGCATCTTGGTTTAAGTACACTGTGCCTTTTCTAGACTTCCGACTATAACTGAAGGGTCCATCTGTTATGATCTATAAGGATGATGTAGCAGCGGCGTTGGGGTGGCACCAAGGCAGGCCCATGCCAGGGTGTACCTCCCTGAAGAATTATGTGTCACTGCAACAGGTCTGGTATAAGGAAGTTTATTTTGGAAGGAGGAGGACCTGGGGAAAGGGTAGAGACAGTGAGTGAGCCATGAGGGCATAGAGAGGGTGCAGAGAGGGAGAGAAAAATAACAGGGAGATCTGCCTTGCAGACTATCAAAAAGGCTGAGACATTATGACCAACTGTTGGGCAGAGTGCATGAAATCTTATGTAAGAAGTGGAAAAAAAATAGGTTATGGAGAGGACAGGAACCCCACAAGGAGAGCAACAGAACTAGAAGATTTGAACACAGGGGTCTTCCCAGAGACCCATACTCCAACCAAGGACTATTCATGGAGATAACCTAGAACCCCTGTGCAGATGTAATCCATGGCAATTTAGTGTCTAAGTGGGTTACATAGTAATGGGAAGAGGGACTGCCTCTGACACAGTCTGATAGGCCTGCTCATTGATCACCTCCCCCTGAGGGGAGAGCAGTCTTACCAGGCCACAGAAGATGACAATGCAGCCACTCCTGATGTGATCTGATAGACTAAGATCAGAAGGAAGGAGAGGAGGACCTCCCCTATCAGTGGACTTGGGGAGGGGCATGCATGAAGAAGGGGTAGGGAGGGTGGGACCGGGAGGGGAGGAGGGAGGGGCTTATGGGGGATACAAAGTGAATAAAGTGTAAAATAATAATAATAATAATAATGAAAAAAAAGACAAAAAAATAACAGGGAGAGAGAGAAACTGTAAGAGAGAAAGACAAAGACAAAGAGAGAGAGTGAGTGAGAGAGAGAGAGGAGGTCTGGGATAGTGGGAGTTGCAAGGGTGGTTGGGGATGGGAGTGGGGCATGGAGGGTTGTCCTTATATCCTGCACACACCTAGCACACCTAGCAGGCAGGCGGCAGGTGATGATGTAAGCAATTGCTAGGACCCTGAAGGCAGGTTAGCTATACATTAACAATGTTTCCTTTGCATACTATGTAGAGACGACTGTGAGATTTAGAAACAGGTTCTGCAGGTGTTAAGCCTTCATTCTTCTAGGTTACAACCAGTGAGGGCTGAAGAACTAGTAAACTCAGAGAGAGCCTGGTCTGTGGCTAGGTTGCACCTTCTTGCTGAGGGAACAGGTTGGGCAGGCTCACTTCCATGCCAGTTAGGCATTTAGGGGGAATTCCAAAGATGGCCCCCAGAGACTAGAGTTTCAGGAGTGAGCTCTGCTTTTGACCAAGAGAAGCCTGTGAGTGAAGACTGGATAGGACTATGTTACATCACAGAAGGGAAAAAAAAAAAAAAAGGAGAAAGAGGAGGAGGAGAAAGAAAAGGAGGAGGCAGACAAAGATGTGTTTTCCTAGGGCCAGATGGAATCAGGGAGGCAGCCAGGTTGAGTTGTTGTACCAGGACTATACAAGAGGACTTCTGAGTGGGCAAGAAGAGGCCTTAAAATAACAAGGAAGGGAGTAGAGGGAAGGGAGGAAAGGAAGGGATGAGAGGGGAGGGAAGGAAAGGAAAGGATGAGAGAGAAGGAGAGGAAAGAAAGGGATGAGAGGGTGTTATGCCCAGTTCGTGAGACCCCCAAAGACCACCAAGAATCAGTCTGCTGCAAAACACATGAAGGTTTATTTAATACTGAAGGTTTATTTAATACAAGCTCGAGCCTGGGTTGAAAAACTTCCCGTGGAAACAGAAGAGGAATGTGGCAGGGCAGTCTAGGGGAACAAAGTTTTTGTTTTGTTCTTTATAATATTTATTTATGTATGTATGTATGTCTATATGTACGTATTTATTTATTTATTTATTTATTTATTTATTTATTTGATATAGCCTATTTGTGTGTGTGTTTGCATACCAGAAGAGAGCACCAAACCTTATTATAGATGATTATGCACCACCATGTGGTTGCTGGGAATTGAACTCAAGACCTTTGGAAGAACAGCTAGTGCTCTTAACCTCAGAGCCATCTCTCCAGCCCAGGGGAAGTTTTTAAAGGGAAAAAGGAGGGAGTTACATGCCATAGCATTACATGATAGGGTAAGGGAAATTGACTTTTGAAATGATTGGTTTACTTTAGGCACCAAGTCCACAAACGGTTCTGGCTTGGCCACCTGGGCCAGTTTCTTAGCAACTATATCTCTAGTGGGCAGGAGAATTCAGTAAGGCTAGTTCCTCTTAGCAGGTGGCTGGACATGTTTCCACCTGGCTGGCCTTTGTTCAGGCTTGTGCTTTGAACTTTAAACCAATACCTCCAAACACTAAGTTTTAATTCTTTAGTCTCTCATTTCCCCCCCTTCCCATGACCATGTGAAGACCCAATCTTGGGTCTTCCAGATATGACCCCTGGTGTCCTCCATACCTTTCTATAGCTCCATTACCTTTCCATAATGGGATCTGAGTACCAATACTGTATTGCTCCCAAGCATTTCTTCATGAAAGCTATCAAGCAATTTAAAATACAAGGCCCAAAGATAAACATCAAAATGAGTAAGGGTCCCTTCAAGGTAGATGTAAGAGTAGTAAGCCAAGGAGAACTGTTAAACCAGGATTTAAATCATCCTCTGGAATCTTTCCTCTCTAGTGTCTCTCCAGGCTTTTTGTCCAGTTGCTTCTCCAGCGAAACAGGTCCCCAAGATAATAGCTAATGTCAGGGAGTCCCTTTTGACTTAGCATTTCAGCCTGCCAGGTAGGATTGGGACCAAAGGTCTCATCTTCAGTGCTGACAGTAGGACCATTAGCATCAGGGGCTAGGAAGGCTGAAATATTAGTCAAAAGCTAGGCAATGGGGCACTATCTAATTATCAATCCAGTTGAAGAGACCTAAAGCCATCTCATCAACTGGACTGGTTTACTTCAGCTTCCAGCAAGTCCAGATTTCAGCTTGCAGTCCATAGCTGAACCTTGAATAGAGTCAACCAGGTGAAAATCTGCTAAGACAAATTCAGACTAGAGACAGAAGTTAAAATTTGTCTATTAAATGAGGAAAGTGAGGAACCCAAGACCAAGGAAAAAACTCATCTGGGGTCTATTTGAGATATGCCAGATCCATGTCTCATGACTTTTTGATTTCCTGAAACTCATATGAATTTTATTTTACAAAAGGAAGTTTATTAATATCACCATTGTATTGAGATCCATTCTTTAGAAAAAGCAGTTAACAGGTGTCTACGAGACAACAAGAGTAGACTCATGCTATTAAGACCTGGTAAAAGCTATGGCATTTGGGTAAGATATACACATTAGACAGATGTTTTTAGCATGATGAGAAGCACCTTTAAGTTTATCTCCAGAAGACAACCAAAAGGAAATTAAAATCTCAAGCTTGTGACTGAATAATAAGCAGTCAGTGCTTCATCAGCTTATCAGAACTCTGTTGATCAATGTCTGAAACCTTATAACAACATAAGCACAACAATAGCAGAGAAGGAGAAATATGAAATATCTTCCATTTTCAATATGCCTTAAATTTTTTTCTTATATCATTACAACTTACATTCACATACCTTAAAACACCTACTTAGACCCTCCAATCTTCCTTGCAGTTACCAACTTTGAAACAGTTTCCTAGACCCTTAAATAATACTTTTTAGATTTTTATAACTTAAACTTTCATATCCTCAGAACTTACATAAACTTTATATCTTTTTATTCAGTTATTCACCATAAAACACAGGCAACTAACATGAAGCCTGTGAGCAAGGCAAACTTGTTTGCCTTTCTAAATAAGCGATCTAGTACTTAGTAGTTCTAAATAGCTAATGAGTTGAACAATGAACTAACAGTGGATCTAATTGCTCTTTAGCTGCAAAGTTGCCATTAGCTTAGCTTAGCTGTCAATGTGATCAGAAACCTGAGAAGGATAAGTTATAAGCCAAATTAATGAACCAATCCATGTATCAATCAAAATAACAGAGATGACTAGTCATTCCATCACCTAGGCAGTTGTCCCTGGCTTCTGTGGGCTCATGGCATCATGAGCAGGCACAGAAGATGAGAGACTGTTTCTGTGGAAAAAGTACATGAGAGATGAACCTCACCTTGTCTTCAGCAATGTGAAACAATGACTCTGCAGGTGTCCACAGCTTTGTCCACAGTTTAGGCTGGGCTCTAGTGGTGGGCCAGTTGGGGCTGTCTTGCCCAGTGGTTAGCATACCACAATCCAGAGTTGCGTTGTACTCGGAGACCTTGGGGGAGCTACTGCCAGGATTTTGGGACTCTCTGTCATAATAAGCTTCCACGTGTTAAAATGCAATGTTCATCAGATCTCCGTAAGCTTGAGGACCAGCATATCTGAGTTACTCTGTCTATCTTTAGTTAAATTACATTGTATAAAATGTAATTCTATAAAATGTACTCTAAATTACATTCTATAAAACGGAATGCTGTGATCTCTAATTCTGGCATATTCCTTAGATGACTGTTTTAGGACCATATCTATTTTAAGTAGATCTACACAGGCAAACTTCATAGTTACCCAACCTAAGCTTAACCTTGAAAACATAAATGAGAGACTAGGTAAAGCTCAATCTTGTAACCAAGTACAGTCATTAGCATAACTTTAAATATCTTTCTGAACTAAAATCAAAGCAAAACTTCCAATCAGGTATGGTTCGTACAGGGGCTAGAAAATCTTGCTGATCCTACCACATTGCATTAAAACTGAAGCAAAAAGTTTAAAGGACAAAAGTTTCACTTAGCACTAAACAGGTAACTGGACTCAGCTGGCAGTCCTCAACAAAGATGGCAGTAAAACCACAGGTCCACCGTCTTTATCCTTGAACCAACATGGTGACTATCCATGTGTTGATACAGGCCGTGGCTGGCAATATAAAACGTAGCCATTAGGTGTCACTGATGGTATTGCTACCTCCCACAGTATAGCATGTGCTGTGGAACATTTACAGTTTCCCATAATCAAAAGTTCTAACATTGTGATCAAATAAGTTTTAGAACAAACTGCATAACAAAACAGTATGGAACAATTTTAAACTGTACTTGAACTATTCTGGCCATATCAAACCTATCAGCCAGAAAGAAACAGCATTAATGCATTCACTCAGGAACTGGCATTCAGGCATATATTTCATACAATGGTTAACAATGACTTGAATACAACCGTGTATAACCCTGGGCTAACAAGGAGCTGCAGTCCTCTTCCCCCTTTGAAGAGCATAAGAAAACATTTTGCATTGAAGAATCACCAGCCTTTTAAATGAAGAAAAACATATTGTATAGTTTTTTTCTTAACTCATATTTGCAGGTATGAAAACCCAAAGCAAATATAGTTCATATGCCCTCTGGCTTTCTATACATACTCTGACCTTCCATAACATTCAGTATACCTTCAGGTTAGGCTTTTAGACAAGCTTTTTTTATATCCCAGTCTCTTGCTTTCTCTTTAGCTTTTAAGACAACGTGAAAACTTCCATCAAAACCTTTCTCATCATTTCTTTACTAAGTCATTCCATGGGTTTTTACCATCCTGACATGATACATTGTAAAAACTGCAATCTCCTTAATTGGCTCAAACTATGGTTTGGCTTCATTTGGTAAAATTAATAAAATAAATACCAAAGTCTTTTGCTCTCCATCAAAGGGTTGAGAAACTGTTCCAAGTTCTTTGTTAGATTGCCCAAGGTCATTATTTTAAAATCTTCATAAACTTTAAAATGTCTCATAGCCTTAAACATTTAAACATTCTCTAAAACCTGTTTTTTGCAATATCAACAGAAAGTATCCCCTTTTTAAGTACAAAAAGTGCTCCTTTTTTAGGAGTGAAATCACAAAGCTTAACCATAATTTAAAAGTCAAAACCAAATTTTACCAGTGCAAACAATTCAATCTCTAAAACCAATACCAATTTAAAATGAGGCTTGTCTTCTTAGACTAAAAGGAAATAGGATTATAAACAAAATTCATTGCCATTAAGAAGTTCTGTAATCTTTCTTTTTCTTTGCTGTGCACCACACGATGTGGCAATTTCAAGATGCTGGAGTCACATCATATGGCATGGCAAGCCACATGGCCATTTAAAAAATCTGTGCTTCTATAGATCTTACAAACACATATGCACACATATATATGTTCTAAACAAGTTTGAATCCAACATTTAAACATATCCAATGACTGTTAATCTATAACCAAGACATACAGAGAATATTAATCATTTAAGATCAATTGGAAAGAAACATGATGGCCATACATACATTTAAACAGACAGACAAAACTTTTCTTACTCCTTCCAGCCGTAATTTCAAGCACTTTGTTGCATCAGCCTGGGTGAGCTCACGCAGTCCACCCTGCTCGTAGGAGTTATCCATCTGTCCCTCCCCAAGGTATGCTCCTGCTAACAACCAGAGGTACCCCATCTTATAGAGCTTGGTGGGGGGCAGGGAAAATCACCATGGTGTATAGTTGTTTGGTCACCTGCCTACGGAGACCATCATAAACATACCCATAAAAGAACAACACAAGAAAACAATGTACTGGTACAATGCGAGCAAAAAGAAAGGAGAAGAGGGAGAAACCAAAGGGATAGTGGCCTGTCTCTCAATAGGCCTTCCGCCCTGTTCCAACAGGGGGTGGCCCACCCTGAAATTGGGCTCCACCCAATTATACCAGCCTGAAATGGCAGCCTGTGGTTCCACCAGACCAGTTGATCTGAGGTCATGGTTCCCTTAGCCCGCAGCTGCCATGACAAAAATCCACTAAGCTGCGGCCTCTACCTGGCCAAGAGCAGTCCCAGACAATTTCATTCCCTGCCCCACCCTTGCATTCCTCCAAAGCACTCTCCTGCTCTTGCCATTTTGCTGTGGCAGGAGGCAGGGAGGGGGAACAAATGGCACAAGGGTAGAAGAGTCAGAAGGAACATGAAGGATTAGAAGAAGGCTATCTCATAAAGTCCGTCACAGTCCCACAGTCTGATACAAACAAAGATTCACAAATACAAGGAACAAAACAGATAGACAAATGCAAGCAAAGCAGACGTTGTGATACTGAAAATAAAACCGGACCCATGTGCTTGACTTTTGCGCATGGTGGGAAAGGTGAAAGTGGAAATAGGTAAACACTAAGAATAAAAGACAGATGCAGACTGAGTGGCTGTGTGGCCATATCACAACTTAAGCTCAGACCCACAGACTTCAGACTCCTGCTCTGGTTTCCCTGCCACAGAAGCTCTAGAGCAGTGTGTGTGTGTGTGTGTGGGGGGGGGAGTTCTGAGCCACCTCCTGACAGCGAGACTCTACCTGAGTGCCTGCCAAAAAAACTGATTAAGCCAGGGTTTCTCCCTGACTTCATCGGTTGTGATTATGTAATACCAGGATCATGGGACCCTCAGAGACCAACTCAATGCAAGAGCAAGAGAACTTTATTATGAGGGCGATCAAACTCGGGACCCAAGTCTCACTGACACAGCAGTAGAAAAGTGGGACCCTGAGCTCTGAGTGAGCCGGGTTTTTAAAGAGAAAGTCTGTGAGCAGGGGGTTTCCAAGACAGCAAGCACATGTTTCCATGACAGAAAATGGGAGGAGGGCCACGTGCCTTGACGTTAGAGGATTAGGTAAAAGTTCGAGGGGTGAGGTGACCTTCTCTGAGGCACATAATCACAATTGCCTAAGGCATAGGATCACAATTGCTATTCTTCTAAACTATATCTGAAACATTGGAGAGAATTTTCCCAGCCAATTCTCATTGATTATTGCCAGCGAGATTGTCTCTATTTTCTATGAAGTATTTATTCTGTGATATTTCCTGGAGGCTGTTGCTAGGAAAGTTAACTTTGTTGTCTGACAAGTGAACATTCTGTGATATTTCCTGGTACCTGAGTTCAGCTCCCAGTCAAGATGGCTCTCTATTTCAAAATGGAGTTATACCCAGGCTAACTTAAACTCTTCAATTACCAGGCAAGTCTGTCTCTAATCATGTCTTACCGCCTTCACAGATACCGACAACTGTAGGATTTTTTGGGATAGAGGACAGAAAATAGACGTACACAGGGACACTGCAAAGAGACACTTAGACATTTAGCAGCTGGCATAAGACCCTTTGGGTCAGGGTCCTGGAGTTTTGGGGATCTTGGATGAGCCCCCAAATATTATGCCCAGTTTGTGAGACCCCCAAAGAACACCAGGAATCAACTCTCTTGCAAATGCTGCAAAACACATGAGGGTTTATTTAATACACGCTCAAGCCAGGGTCGCAAAATTTCCTGTGGAAGCAGGAGAGAAATGCAGTGGGGCAGTCTAGGGGAATAAGTTTTTTAAAAGGAAAAACTGCAAGCAGAGAGTTACATGTCTTGGCATTACATGATTAGGTAAGAGAAACTGACTTTTGAAATGATTGGTTTACTTTAGGTGCCAAGTTGATAAATGGCTCTGGCCTGGCCATCTGGACCAGTTTCCTAGCAACTGTATTTCTAGTGGGCAGGAAAAGAATTTGGTAAGGCTAGTTCTTCCTGGCAGGTGGGTAGACATATCTCTACTTGGCTAGCCTTCATTCAAGCTTGTGCTTTAATCTTTAAACTAATACCCCCCAAAACTAATTTTTAATTCTTTGGTATCTCAAAGAGGGGAGGGGATGAAAGGAAGGGATGAGAGAGGAGAGGGAGGAAAGGAAGGGGTGAGAGGGGAAAGGGAGGGAGAAGGGGAGATGACTACTGGAAATCCTGGGTTCATGGCTAACTGGGAGCTTCCAGCCAAGGAGATGGCATCTGTGTTGGTTAATCTTGGTTAGATTTAGAATCAAACAGCCCTCTGGTGTGTTAGGGAAGGCCAGAAGGCTGAATGTGGGTGACACCGATTCATGGTCTGGGTCCCCAGACTGAATAAAATGGAGAAAGTGAGCTGAGCACTACCATGCATCATCACTCGCTGCTTCCTGACTGTGACAAGTGTCCTTGAATTCTTTCCTCCATGCCTTTTATGGGATGATAGACCCTACCCTCAAATTGTGAGTCTAAACACACCCTTCCTTAAGTTCACGTCTTTTGTCACAGCAATAAGCAACAACTAAAGTAACTACTACACATCCACCAAAACGGATCTAAGGAGCAATTCATAAAACATCTACCAGAGAGAGTCCCACAGGGCCTGGTGGTTTCCACGAGAGTGATGTCTCAGGACTGTGCCTGCAGGGCCGAATGCTCTCTTCCAGTCCCCATTCTTGGGCACCCAGTCTTGACAAGTCAGAGAATGATGCAAGGAGCTGAACAAGAGACACCCTGCATCTTCAAGCTTGCACCCTGACAGCAGTCTGGCTAGAGGGATGAGCATTCCTCTCAGCTGCAAGTGTGAAGCTTGCTCCACTGAGGATGTAAGACATTTCACACTCAGGGATTCCTTTTTTATATAAGTGGAGCCATTTAGCATAGGTAAAGCTCCCTGTGGTGTTAGCCGTTTAACAAGCTGTAAACAAGCTGTTGCTATTGTTCCCTCTACTGGCTTGTGATAAGGCAACCCAGTTCACACTTCAGAGACAGCACCTGCTCCTCTTACTGAAGGACCACATGGAGACTGAGCAGTGTATGGGCTACAACTGAGCAGGGGGGGTCTAGGTTCTTTCCATATATTGTCCTTGGTTGGTGCATCAGTCTCTGCAGGACCCCCTGTGCCCAGATTTTTTTGACTTTGTTGTTCTTGTGGGGCTCCTGTCTACTCTAGGTCCTTCTATCCCTTCCATAAGACTTCCTACCCTCTGCCCAGAGTTTGCCTGTGAGTCTCTACATCTGCTTCAATCACTTGTTGTGCGGAGCTTTTCAGAGGACATCTATGGTAGGCTCCTGTCCTGTTCCCTCTCCCCTACCGTTTCCAGTCTCTATCCTGTTTGCCATTCTGAATGAGAATTAAGCATCCTCCCTAAGATCTTCTTTGTTGTTTAGTTTCTTTGCGTATGTAAATTTTAGTATGGTTATCCTATATTGTATGGCTAATTTCTGCTTATAAGGGAGTACATCCTATGTGTGTCTTTCTGGTTCTGGGTTACTTCATTTCACTCAGGATGATCTTTCCTAGTTCCATCTATTTGCCTGCAAATTTCATGGTTTCTTTGTTTTTAATAGCTGAGTAGTATTCCATTCTGTAAATGCACCACAATTTCTCTATCCATCTCTCAGTTGAGGGACATCTAGGTTGTTTCCAGATTCTGGCTATTACAAATAAAACTGCTACGAACATGGTTAAGCAAATGTCCTTGTTGAATGGTGGAGCATCTTTCGCGTATATGCCCAGGAGTGGTATAGCTGGGTCTTGAGGTAGCACTATTCCTAATTTTCAGAGAAAGTACCAGATTAATTTCCAAAGTGGTTGTACAAGTTTACATTCCCACCAGCAAGGGAGGAGGGTTCCCCTTTCTCTACATCCTCTCCAGCATGTGTTGTCTCTTGAGTTTTTTATCTCAGCCATTCTAATAGGTGTAAGATGGAATCTCAGAGTCATTTTGATTTTCATTTCCCTGATGACTAAGAACATTAGACACTTCTTTAAGTGTTTCTCTGCCATTTGATATTCTGTTAAGAATTTTCTATTTAGCTCTGTACCCCAATTATTAATTGGATTATGTGGTTTGTTGGTGTTTGACTTCGTGAGTTCCTTTTATATTCTGGATATTATCCCTCTATCGAATGTAGTGTTGGTGAAGATTTTTTCCTAGTCTGTGGCTGTTGATAGTGTCCCTTGCTTTATAGAAGTTTTACAGTTTCATGAGGTCCCATTTATTAATTGTTTTTCTTAGAGCTTGAGCTATTGGTTTTCAGTTCAGGAAGTTGTCTCCTGTGACAATGAGTTCCAGGCTCTACCCCACTTTTTCTTCTAACAGATTTAGTGTGTCTGGTTTATGTTGAGGTCTTTGATCCACGTTTGTGCAGAGTGATAGATCTGGATTTGTTTGCACATCTCTACATGTAGACATCCAGTTAGACTGGCAACATTTGTTGAAGATCTATCTTTTTTTCCATTGTATGGTTTTGGCTTCTTTGTCAAAAATTAAGGGTCCATAGGTATGTAGGTTTATTTCTGGGTCCTCGATTTGATTCAATTGATCCACCAGACTGTTTCTCTGCCAGTAGCATGCAGTTTTTATTACCGTTTCTCTATAATACAGCTTGAGATCAGGGATGGAGATACCTCCAGAAGATCTGTTATTTTACAGGATTGTTTTAGCTATTCTTGGTTTTTTTGTTTGTTGTTTGTTTTTTCATATGAAGTTGAGAATTGTTCTTTCAAGGTCTGTAAAGAATTGTGTTGGTATTTTGATGGGAATTGCATTGAATTTGTAGATTGCTTTCGGTAGGATGGCCATTTTCTCTATGATAATCCTACTGATCCATGAGCATGGGAGATCATTCCATCATCTGATATCTTCTTCAATTTCTTTCTTCAAGGACTTGAAATTTTTTTCATACAAGTCTTTCACTTGCTTGTTTAGAGTTATACCAAGATACTTTGTGTTATTTGTGGCAATTGTGAGGGGTGTTGTTTTCCTAATTTCTTTCTCAGACCATTTGTCTTTTGTAGACAGGAATGCTACTGATTTTTTTAAAGTTAATTTTGTATCCAGCCACTTTGCTGAAGCTGTTTATCAGCTGTAGGAGTTCCCTGGCAGAATTTTGGGGTCACTCATATATACTATTATATCATTTGTGAATAGTGATACTTTGACTTCTTCCTTTTCGATTTGTATCCCCTTGATCTCCTTTAGTTGTCTTATTGCTCTAGCTAGGACTTCAAGTACTATGAAGAGTCATGGAGAGAGTGGGCAACCTTGTCTTGTCCCTGATTTCAGTGGAATTGATTCAAGTTTCTTTCTATTTAGTTTGATGTTGGCTATAGGCTTCCAGTATATTGTTTTACTGTGTTTAGGTGTGTGCTTTGTATCCCTGATCTCTCCAAGGCTTTAAACATGAACGGTGTTAGATTTTATCAAATGCTTTTTTGGCATTTAAGGAGATAATCGTGACTTTTTTCTTTCACCTTGTTTATATGGTGGATTACATTGATGGAGTTTTGTATACTAAATCACCCCTGCATGCCTGGAATAAAGCCTACTTGGTCATAGTGATGGTATCTTTGATGTGTTGTTCTTGGATTCAGTTTACAAGTATTTTATTGAGTGTTTTTGTGTCAATGTTCATAAGGAAAACTGGTCTGAAATTCTCTTTTTTTGTTTGGTCTTTGTGCAATTTAGGTTTCAAGGTGACTATGGCCTTTGGTAAAATGTTACTTCTGTTTCTGTCTTGTGGAAGAGTATTGGTATTAGCTCTTCTTCCAAGGTGTGGTAGAATTTTGTGCTGAAACCATCTGGCTCTGGGCTTTTTTTGATGGGAGACATTTTATGACTACTTCTTTTGATGACTATTTCCTCAGAGGATATAGGAGTATCTAATTTATTTACTTGATCTTGATTCAACTTTGGTAAGTGGAATCTGTCAAGAAAATTATCCATTTCGTTTACAATTCCAAATTTTGTGGCACATAGGCCTTTGAAGTAAGACCTAATGATCCTTTGGATTTCCTCAGTGTCTGTCATTATGTCTGCCTGTTCATTTCTGATTTTGTTGATTTGGATAGTGTCTCTCTGCCTTTTAGTTAGTTTGGCTAAAGGTTGGTCTATCTTGTTGATTTTCTCAAAGCACCAGCTCTTGTTTTTGTTGATTCTTTGAATTGTTTTTTGTTTGTTTCTAATTTATTGATTTTGTCTCTGAGACTGATTATTTCCAGCTATCTACTCCTCTTGGGTGTATCTGTTTCATTTTTTTCCATAGAACTTTCAGGTGTGCTGTAAAGTTGCTCACATGAGATGTCTCAAATTTCTTCTTGAAGGCACTTAGTGCTGCGAACTTTCCTCTTATCACTGCTTTTATTGTGTCCCATAAGTTTGGGTATGTTGTGCCTTCATTTTCACTGATTTCCAGGAAGTCTTAATTTCTTTCTGTATTTCTTCCTTGACCCAGCTGTTGTTGAGTAGGGAGTTGTTCAGTTTCCATGCATGTGTAGGCCTTTTGCTATTTCTGTTGTTGAAGTCCAGCTTTCTTCTATGGTGGTCTGATAGGATACAATGGATTCTTTCAATCTTCTTGTATCTGTTGAGGCTTGCTTGTGCCCAACTATATGTCTATTTTGGAGAGGTTCAAGGGATTAAGAAGAAGGTATATTCTTTTGTGTTTGGGTGAAAAGTTCTGTAGATGAATATTAGGTCCATTTGATTCATGACATATGTTTGTGTCATTGTTTCTCTGTTTAGTTCCTGTTTCGTTGACCTGTCCTATCAGGTGAGAGTGAAATATTGACGTCTCCAACTATTAATGTGTGGGGATCTATGTGTAGTTTAAGTTTTCTTAATGTTTTGTTTTACAAATATGGGTGCCCTTGTATTTGGGGCATAGATGTTCAGAACTGAGATGTCTTCTTGGTGGAACTTTCCTTTGATGAGTGTGGTGTCCTTCCTCGTCCTTTTTCATTAATTTTGGTTGAAAGTCTATTTTGTTAGACGTTAGGATGGCTGTTCCTGCTTGCTTTTTGGGTTTGTTTGTTTGGAAAACTTTTTTTCCAGTCCTTTACTCTCAGGTAATGTTTATCTTTGTGATTGAGGTGTGTTTCTTGTATGCAGCAGAATGTTGGGTTCTGTTTTTGCATCCATTCTGCTAGTCTGTGTCTTTTTATTAAGAGTTCAGTCCAATGATGTTGAGAGAGATTAATGACCAGTGATTGTCACTTTCTTTTATTTTGATGTTGGTTGTGGTAGTGTGTTTTTGTGCTTGTCTACTTTTAGTTTTGCTCTGGTGAAGTTATTTATTTCCTGTGTTTTCTTGGGTATAATTAGCCTTCTTGAGTTTTCTTTTTTTTTTTTTCTTCTAGTATCTTCTGCAGGGCTGGATTTGTGGGTAGGTACTATTTAAATTTGTTTTTGTCATGAAATATCTTGTTTTCTCCAGCTATGATGACTGAGAGTTTTGCTGGGTATAGTTGTCTGGGCTGACATCTATGTTCTCTTAGCATCTGCATGACCTCTGTCCAGGCCCTTCTGACTTTCATAGTCTTTGTTGAGAAGTCAGGTGTGACTCTGATGGGTCTGCCATTATATGTTACTTTGTCTTTTTCCCTTGCAGTTTTCAGTATTATTTCTTTGTTCTGTACATTTCATGTTTTGATTATTATGTGGAAGGAGGATTTTCTTTTCAGTCTAATCTATTAGGTGTTCTGTAAACCTTTTGTATATATGTAAGCATCTCTTTCATTAAATTGGGGAAGTTTTCCTCTATGTTTTTGTTGAAAATATTTTCTGGGCCTTGGAGACAGAAAGTTTCATTTTCCTCTATTCCTATTATTCTTAGATTTCATTTTTTCATGGTATCCTTGATTTCTTGGATGTTCTGTGTCAGAAATTTTTTAGATTTGACATCTTTGACTGATGCATCAGTTTCTTCCATTGTATCTTCTACACCTGAGATTCTTTCTTCCAACTCTTGTATTCTGTTGGAGATGTTTACCTCTGTAGTTCCTGTTTTTCTTCCCTAAGTTCTGCCTCTTGAAGATTTCTTCAGTTTGTGTTTTTTTTTTAATGTTTCATTTCCATCTTCAGAACTTGAGCCATTTTATTGGTTTCCTTCACCTGTTTGTGTTTTTCTACCTTTTATTCAATTCCTTCACCTGTGTGTTTGAACTTTCCTCTATTCCTTTTATTTCTTTTATTGATTTAATTATTTCCCCTCTAAAGGGCACAGTCTATTTGAATGTATCTTCATGTATTTCTTTATGGATTTTATTCGTTTCCTCCACTATCATCTTCATAAGCATAGATTTAATGCCTTTTTCTTGAGTTTCACTTGTGTTAGGGTATCCAGAGCTGCTTGTCTTTAGATAACTGGGTTCTGGAGATGCCATATTGCTTTGGCGTTTGTTGATTGTGTTTTAACACTGGTCTTTACTCATCTGGCTGTCTCAGGCAATGGCTGGTAGTTTCTGGTGCCTGGTAGAGTCTTGGGGGTGGGGGTGAGGGTGCAGGAAATCCCCTAGGCAGGACGCTGAATGTTCCTGCAGGAGCCCTCCTCAGATTGGTGGGTATAGTCTCTGACTGGTGGGAGTTTCTCAGGGAATTGCTGCTGTTCTCCTCAGGTGTATGATCCTGTGGGCTAACTGGACTCCTCAGGAGTCCAGGGAGTCTCCTCTTACCAGATGAAGGCCCAGACACAGCTACCCTACCACTAGCTTTTCTTTTCTTTTTCTTTTCTTTTCTTTCGTTCTTTCTTTTTTTTTCTCTGAAGTTTATGAGATACAGCCACCCCGACACTGTGCTCAGATGCCTTGTTTGCTAGAGGCAGCCATCTTGAAGAACTAGCGAGCACAGAGGTTTGGTCTGTCTTCCTAGGGAGATGGGTTGTGCTTTAGAGCAGGGTCTGGGGCTGTTCCTCCAGGTGTCCAGAGGCCTGAGGTTGGAGCTTCGTGTCCTAGTACCAGAAGGTATTCACTTGCCAGTGAGCACACCACACAAGCATGTGGCTAGAGGCTGGAGACCCCTTGCCTGTGGGAACCCAGAAATATTTCCTGGGATTAGTTGGGTGGCCTGAGGTCAGACCCGATTGTTTCCCTCACTGTGGGGTTTCCTCTCAACAGGGAGACCTAGTCGCTGGTGTTTTGGGGTCCACAGTTCAGTCTGGGAAGATAAGGACATTGCACAGGCATGTGGCTAGGTGCTTGAGACCAGGTATGTCTGTAGGAACTCAGGAACTTTTTCAGGGGTTAGCTGGGTGACCTGAACCCAATTGTTTCCCTCACCATGCAGTTTCCTCTCACCTGGGGAACATAGTCACTGGTGTTTCGGGTGCCATAGTTTGGTCTGTTGGTTGCTGTGTAGTTACTGCTGCCCTGATGTTCAGACAGTGTTTGATGGGCGCCACCATCTTGGATTTTGGACTTCGATTTTGAAACTTAATTAGAATTTGTTCTGTACCACAAAGTGACATCCCATTGGCAATGTTAACTGGTTCCCACATAACACACTTCAATTAATCTTTCTCTGGAGTTGCCCATTCAGGGAAAAACCTTCATATCTTCTAGGATAGCACACATGAGACATTTTATTGGATTAGAAATTGCCATACCCTTTGTCTTTTGGTTCTGTGAGGCATTTTCCAATTCTGAGAGGGAACACATGGGTAGGTTTTATTGTCTGTGTTTTTCACCTCAGGGTCATATCTGCTCTATGCATTTAGGTGAGGAGAGCATTGGTCTTGATGATGCCTGTGGTCCTGGCTGTTACAGAGAAGGTACCATAGCTTTTGCCTGCCTCCTAGTCCTAGGAGATAAAGACAAGTGAGAGCTAAGAGTCTGGGCTCTGTACCACAGAGCCAAAAGGGCCTGATTTTTACATTTATATGTGGCAAGTATAGACTAGGGCTTTGACAAAGAAGATGCCTCATAGGCAAATCATGTGAGAACTAAGACTCTCATGGTCTTCTTCTAATGTCTTCCCGTAGGTCAGTAGATCCATGGTCACAGACAGAGGGCAGAACTTTATCCATATGGATAGGGAGGGGGGTCAAGGACACAAAACCAAGGGGTGGGCAGCAGCCTCTTTGGTCATCTGAGGCAGGAAAGGAGTACCAGGGCATGCCCAGGGCTGCTAGAAGACCTGCAAGCCAGAACTTCGCCTTACACCTTGGTCAACCCATTGGAAGGCTGAATTAATAGCATCCTCACTCTCCTTAATTGGAGCAGATAATTGGTGAGCTGGCTCTATGCACAGGAAATGTGTTCAGATGGATTTGGCAAAGTAGAGCAGGAAGAATGAGGACCACCTGATTTCATCTTGTGCCAAGGAGGGTAACACAAAGAGGCAGTGTCTCCCTGGCCCCAGTACAGCACAGGGCAAGCAAGTGCTATAAGCCCAGTGTCTTGTTCCCTTCAGAAACCTCAGCATGCAGAACCAGGAGATGGCTAGGCAGGCGATGGCCAGAGGCCACAGGGGCAGACTCTGGGCAGAAGTTGCTTCCTTGCTTTGAGCACACCAGTTAACCCCTTGGTGTCTGCTTCTTCATCTAAAGCAGTTGAGGGAATAAAATCCCCAAACATGTTAAAATCTTGCCATGCTCTTCCATTCAACCCACAAATGTTGCTTGCATGTCTACATAGTCTGTGCTACTAAATGTTTCTGAACCCAGATGAGGACCGTCAAATAAACAAGAAAGAATCTATGCTTGCAGGGCTCATTAAACCTTCCCCCTCTTCAGTAAATCACCACTACTTTCTGCTCAGGTTGGGACACATGGCCAGAGGGCCCTTTGCCCAATTTCTTTCAGAGGAACTGGACAGTGGTTGTTTGGAGATGGCGGTTGCTGGGGCAACAGAAATGCAACGCCAGCAAAGAGGATGCAGTGAGTGACGTGTGCCTGATGACCAACCCCGTGACCAACAGAGGCAGTCCAGCTTCTTTCTGAAACTTTCATTCTTGGAAACCCTTTGTTGTGAATTGTGAAGTGAAGGGCAGGGATGGCTGCTCCCCAGCATGAGCGTGCACACGAACACACACAATGCAGTGGTGTGTGCACACAAATACACGAATGATGGTGTGCAGGCACACTTAGGAGTCACATTTTTCTTTCTTCTTTTTTTTCCGATGTTGGTGACAAACCCAGCGCCTTCTGCCTGCCAGGGAAACACTGCACCAGGAAGTGAGTCCCTTACCCCAGTATCTCCTCTGAGGCTTCACCATCACTCATCTCTAGCTTGGACTTGTTCATGGTTTTGTTTGATGTTTCTTGGTTTTTTGTTTTTTTTAATTTTTTGGTTTGGTTTGGTTTTTTTCAGACAGGGTTTCTCTGTGTAGCCCTGGCTGTCTTGAAATTCTTTCTGTAGACCAGGCTGGCCTTGAACTCAGATTGCTGCATGCCTCTGCCTCCTGAGTGCTGAGATTAAGGGAGTGTGAAACCACACCCAACTTTAAATTTTTTTTTTAATGAAGATTTATTCTACCCCCCATTCTTGTGTGTGTGTCGCATGCATACCACAGCATGTCTGTGGCAGTCAGAGTAGCTCTCTCCAGGTGTCCGGCAGAGAAGCAAACCAAGAAAAGATAAGGATGAAAGTTCAGTTCATCCTGGATCAAGGCTTCTAAAGAGTCTGGTATCAAATGGTTTATTCCCAATATTTTTAAGCCAAAAGTATTGTTACAGGATATTTTACTATGGGTACATAGACAATCTAATTGACAGCAAAATATTAAAACCTAAATAGATATTGCCTTTGTCAGATGCAGTTAGGTGTGTCCTGAAGAGATGCAGTTTGGGTGTACCTCTAAAACCCTCCGTAGATAAGAATGCTAAAGAATGGAAAGTTCCATCTATTTTAAGGCATGGTGTTTGGAAGAGGTCTTGTGGTCTTTGACCTGAGGCATGAGGCTTGAGGGTGGCCTCAAGCTGCTACATGGTAAAGGTGAAATGGTTCCACCCTTATCGACTTGACTTGGAGGCCCCCCCCACACCATGCCATTGACATGGTTCAGCCTGCCAAGGGTGGAAGGGGAGGATCTAGAGACTTCTATTATAAGCAATTTGACTTTTGGTAGAGCTCTCTCTCTCTCTGGCTGGGAAGAGCCTTTTTTGGAAGGAGCTCTGGGTAAGACATAGAGATCCTTTCTTTGGGCTTGCAGGAACAACAGAGAAATATTTTTTTTTCAGAGAAATAAATTTAATAAATTCATTTAATAAATTTTCTTTGGGCTGGCAGGACACAGGTAAAACAGAATTCTATCAAAGAGAACTAAAGAACTCTCATAGTTAGGAGGAGCTCAAGAGAGAGGTAGACTAGCCAGGCAGAATGGCACAGAAAGACATTTCTAAGGAGCTAGTAGTTTTGTTGGAGAATCAGGGTTGTAACATAGGTATTTTGTATATACTACAGTTACCTGGCTGAGCTAGGAGGTTTCTACCTCAGTTTATGGCCTCAAGTATCTTTATTGGTATACATATTAGATAAATTAAACAGTAACACAGTATAATTTGGAAAAACCTGTTTCCTGGTGTAATGCAATTCCTGGTGTATCACGTTGAAACTGGACTCAGGCCCATGCCATTTTTTCCAAGAAGATGGTTCTACAGTCAGGCTACCTATATAACTTCAGGGCCTAGGGAAGCCTATGGCATAGTCTCAGTCATACAGAGGTCATTTGGATTAGTAGCCACCTCTGGTCCTGGATGTGGGAGCTTGATATGGCCTGGTCCAACAGATAATGCAGATCGCCAGACTGCTTATAATTTCCAATTCTCAGCTTTCTGGATGGAAGAACAGGTTTTTCATCTTTCCCATTGGAAAGAATTCTGTGTTTAACATTTCTGTTTTGGCTTGAGATCTGTGGGTGCAAGGTCTTTTGTGCCACACTCCCAACAGAGGACAACTTGGGGGAGCTGATACTTTCCTTCTAACACGTGGGTCCTTGTGGAGAGCTGCTTGTTTGTCAGGCTGCTTTGTTATTGAGTTTTCAGCGAGGAACATGTTTTCACCCTGGCCTTCACCTGGAGACAGAGATAAGAAGGATGTTTTGCTGAGTTCTCTTCCTTTTGTTTGTGTGAGGATCACACAGACAGGTGGTCGAGGTAAACAAGTTTGACTTCTCCATGAACCCCTTCATAGGAAAGGTATTGTGGAATAAACCAGGTGGGACAGTTTCTACTGGCAGCCCTTTCGAACTGCCCTCATGTGGAGTGTGTGTGTGTGTGTGTGTGTGTGTGTGTGTGTGTGTGTGTTTTCTTTCAGTCCTCACTCCCCACTCAGGAACTGTTTGACTCTGCTGTCAGGCTCTGGCAGGTCCTAGAGATTAAACCAAGATGGTCAGGATTCATAGCAAGCACCTTCCCCGAGGCCTCCCCCTTCCCCCAGCCATCTCATGGCCCCATTTCTATTTTGTGAGACAAGATCTTCCTGTACAGTTCTGGCTGGTCTGGCATGCCTGATCATCTTGCCTCAGTCTCTCAGGTGCTGGGATGACAGAAGTGCCAATCCATGACCAGATGGAGCTGTTTGTGGAGGGTTTCCTCCTGACCTGCTAAGAGCCCTGGTGGTGGATCTGAGACAGCAGAACCCAGGCCATTGTACTTCCCGAAAGACTTTCTCAGTTTGCTAATTGGACAAAGGGGAGAGACTGAGCTTCCTGGTTCAGTGACATAGCAATGGAGGCATTTTCTAAATGAGGTTCTTAAAGGAAGTTTCAGGACAATTGCCTGAGCACTCAGAATGCACATTTGTAATTTACATTGCTATTATTGTTATTATGTTGCTTTCAGCCCAAGTTTTGTTTATCATGCTCCAGCAGTTACTCAAATGGTCATTTTGTTAGCCAAGCCCTTTGGCAAGGATCTGTCCATCCAGGAACATTATCCATCGTAAATGCTTAACTGCAGATAGGCATTTATATTTTTCTTTTTACGCTTGTGTATTGTATTTTGCTCAGTCCAAATTTCAGAAACTCATAAAAGCTAAATGGAATGGAATTTGTAAACTGTATTCTGCAAATAAATAAGGTGTAAAAAATTTGTCAGTTTTTTCCCCCCACAGGAAAAAATTATTCACTGGGCTGTTGTGGGATTTCTATTAGAATATCAACTCCTTGGTGCCTAGCTGGCATCTAGTAAAAGAAAGTCAGTATAAACGAGTTTATACTTCCAGAAACAGGGACACCTTCAAAGAATACACCTCCATCTCCCCTCTCTGTCTCCTCAACACATTTCAGAGTCCAGTTGTGACAGAGAAGGATGAATGTTCACTTCAGAGTCTGAGGATAAAAGTTGGACATTGTCTTTTTGGGTTTTAGTATGAGTCATCTGAATACAGTAATGTCCCCGAGGACCCCTCCTTGAACTCACACTGCTAGCTCAATGGTGAAAACAAAATTTATAAGTGTGAAGATGACACAGAGCTCCATTTGATGGGGTCATTTCTGTGTACTGGGTACAGGTTGGTAGCCACGCTCGTTTGTTTCAGTATACCTCCATAGCCTGTTTTATCTTCCCAGAATCCCTTTCTTCTCACTCTCCCCAAAACTTTCTCCTAACCTTGGAGCATGGCCGAATAGCTCTCCGCTTGTGCTCTACGTGCAGTCTGCCAAGAAATCCAGGTGGACTCAGTTGCAAGATCAGAATCTGCCAGCTGCACGCAGCCTCAACTACTGCTCGCCTCTGAGACTATCCTGTCCCGTTGGCGCCAGGGCCAAATTTCCCTCGATGAGGCAGCGGGGCTTCTGCCCCTAGTCCCAGCACTCTGCTCTTAGCATGGCAGCCACTGTGACCCTGTAGCAGGAGTCAGACCCTGTTAGCACTCTGCCCAGCCTTCCTGAGCAGCCGAACTGGGAACTGGTCCCTCACAGCCCTCCTGATCAGTACCTGCATTGATATATTAGATCACGACGCTCCCAGAAGACCTCTAGGAACAGGACTCCAATGCAGACACACAAGGGCCTTTATTGCAAGCTCAAGCTTGGGCTGCAAACCGTCCCTCATGTAGCAGGTTTAGGAGTGCCCCCAAGCCTAGGGGAGTCAGGGTTTTGAAAGGGAAAAACTGCAAGCAGGGAATTCCAGGCCTTGGTGTTACATGATTGGATAAGAGTGTTGCAAGCAAGTTGATTTTTAAAATCATTGGTTAGGGCAAGAAGGGACAGTTTGGGCCAAACCACAGGGGGAAGCCAGGTATCTAAAAGGAACATCTGGAACTAGGTGGAGGCTTAGCCTCAGTACCTGATTGGCTGCCCCTGGGTGAACTTCTGCTCTTACCAGGACACAGTCTGTTGTTTCCTGGAATTGGGTGGGGGAACCTGTTCACCCTGAGTAAGTTACAAGGTGGAGTCTGGAAGGCAAAACAAAAAAGCTGGTTCTTTTGTTCTCACAGGGTGTTGTTACACTGTGGAATCAGCCCAAGCTGTATGCTAGTGCTTTCTCCTCTAGATGTACAGCTCGCAGTAGCTGGCCACTTCCACAGCTACGCTCTTCTCTTAGAAACAGCCGACAGAAGGCCTGTGGCTCTCTGCGCATGCCTCTTGATTCCCTCTTCCTTGCTCCAGACACACTAGCCCCCTTGCTGGTCCCCAAACATGCACGCCCTCTGCATCCTATGCTGGGATACTCCCCCAGACACCTGTTCCTCATCCTGTGAGTCACTGGTCAACTGTCGCTTCTCCCTTTCCAACTCCCCTGACCCCCTCTCCCTTTTCTACTGCCAACAGAATTCTGACCTAGTGTGGCATGCACCGATAGAATGTCACCTCCAGGAGGGAAATATTTGTCCTTTTCAGGCCGCATCCCATAGCTCAACACAGTGTCCCTCAGGAAGCATTCACTGACTGACTGGGCAGCCCGATCAGTGCCCATCTCAGAAACGTGGCTCTTAACTTCTCTCCCTCACAAGAGGCTGGAGTCTGCCCTCTTAATGTGCAGCTGCCTCTGACCTCAGGCCTGTTTTGTACACAGAGGCAATGCCGTAGAGGTGAGGGGCTTCTAGAAGGTTTTTGTTATGGCCAAGTCTCACAGACCGCAAAGACCACCAAGGAGCCAATTTTGATGCAAACGCAGTAGGGTCTCTTATTACAAGCTGGAGCTTGGGCCCACGCTGTCACCTATGCAGCAGCGTGGAGGGTAGAGCCGGGAGCTCAGGGGTTGGAGGATTTGTATTTAGGGTTACAGCAAGGTTGGGAAATTCCGCTAGGCAGTTTCATGATTGATTGACATTTAGTAAATATCAGGTGTCCAGAGGAAATTGTTTGCCCGGAGGGCCAAGCCAAACCATAATTGTTTTACTCATCCTATTATAAAGAACATCTGGGTAAATTCCAGGTATTCACTGATTAGCCATTGCTAGGGGTGATGGTTAAATATTACTGGGTTTTCTCTAGGCTATTCCTTGGGTAGGGGACTCCATTGTCTTCTTTCTAGAACTGGTGACCTATGGCCTAGTTTCTGGGACTGGTGGTGGTGGTGGTGGGGTTTCAGGCCTGGTTTTCTCAGTTTCTTGTTTCCAGATGCTTTCTTCACCCCAGTGCTGCTGTCCTGGGGTCTCTCTGCAAAGCCGAAGCTGAGATGATGGGTGTGGAAGGTATTTTCAATTTTCAAATGGCTTTATGGGGGTCAAGCGTGTGGCTCACTTGATAGGTGCTTGTGGAGGCAGGAGTTCAAGGTCATGCTTAGATGTGCATAGAGATCCATACTACATACATGACAGTGTATCAGAAAGCAAACAAGACTTTATGACACTTAGAGTCTAGACAGCTTCAAAAGTGTGGGAATTGATGGCTGTGGTAAAAATTTGGAAAGAATTGCTTGGAGTCTGTAATAAAATATTTAAAAATACCACACAAAACGGATCTGGAATGAAGAGATTTATTGTACAGGGGGTGGGAAAGAGAGGGAAGAGACAGAGACTGAGACAGAGTGTGGGAGAAGAGAAAGGGGGGATGGTGGCTCCCCCAGCACCTGGCCCAGGTGATGACACAGCACCCAGGTGGTAGCATTGGACATTGTCAGCACCCTAAAGGCCCCCGAGGGCAGGCCAGTTGAATTGCCTGCACAACAACATAATGGAGTCCACATAGCACTCTTGACTAGAATGCACAGGATTTGAGGGAGGAGGGTGTTGGATGTGGCTGCTTCATAGTAAGAACAAGTAGGTAGGGTGGGGATGGGGCCCGAGAAGCCACACTGACGGAATCTTACGGATCTGGGGCACAGTGGTTAGACTGAGACAGGCCTTCAGCTCTTTAGCCACACCCCTCACCAAGGGCTTTCTTGAGGGGGTGGGAAAGAGCCCGGGGAAATCGCATTAAGAAAGACTTTTCGTTTCTCATCCTCGCCTTCAGTCCTTTGTCCTCTAAGAGCTTTGCCTGTGGTTCTGAGGGTGGCCCGGAGCTCAGCCGGCACTCTGCACATCTGCAAGAACGAAGGCAACGCCCAGGGTTCCAAAAGTCCCCTTACTGCTTTGGATCTGTCCTCCCCGACAGAGGTGCTCCCCGCCCCCAGTCCTGCCCAGGCCGGCCAGCAGAAAGAAAGGGCTGCATCCTGCAGAGGAGGGTAACTTGCCTGCTCTCCCAGTTATCATGTGAGTACCGCGGATCCTACGCCCTAAATCAGCTGCCAGGAGTGCCAGGTGTCCCAACGCGTCCTATAGGACTTAGTGATTTTCCAGTTACTAATTTGCCTAACCTGTTTTGTTCAAACAGGCTAATTGTTTCCTGAAAAAGACTCACGGTTAGTGGGATGAAGTCACTAGAGAGACTGCCAGTGGTCATGGACTGCCCCAGGACTGGCACCTCAACTGGCTGCAGAACAAATTCGGTGATGGCGCGCCGCCTGGTGGCAAAATGAGGTTATACCAAGCAGAAAGCAGTTTGAGAAAGCCAACGGAACAGAAAACTGAAAATAATACCTGGGATGGGGTGGTATAAGAAGCTTCTCGTCAGGACATTTCTTAATAACCACAAATTTTAAAATTATTTATTTATTCACTTTGCATCCCAATAGTAGACCCTTCCTCTTCTCTTCCCAATATCAGCCTCCCTTCTTCTCCCTATCTCCCTACTCCTCAGAAAAAGGGAGGTTACCCCTTCCCCACCAACTGACCCCAGATCATCAAGTCACATCAGGACTGAATGCATCCTCTTCCCTTGTGGCCTGGCGATGCAGCCCCGCCAGGGGAAAATGATCAAAAAGCAGGCAATAGAGTCCATGCCAGAGACAGCCTCCGCTCCCCTTACTAAGGTACCCACATGAAGATTGAACCATCCGTATACATCTATTGTGGGGAGGCCTAGGTCCAGTCCTTGATTGGTGCTTCAGTCTCCACAAGCCCCTCTGGGCCTGGTTAATTGACTCTGTTGTTCTTTTTGTGGAACTTCTGTCCCCTCCAGGTTCTTCTATCCTTCCCCCCCCACTTAACCACAAATTCTTAATAATCTGTTAGTTGGACTGTGTCATAAGGTGGTTAGTAGTCAGATGGGTGGTTCAGGATTCAAGGCTAGTCTTGGCTTCTACAGCAGATTCCAGACCAGTCTGGGCTATGTGAGAACCTAAATCAAAACCAACCAACCAACCAAGAAATATAATCCACTGAGGGTGTAACTTGTAACAATAAAATATGAGTAATCTGCCCAAAGCAGAAGTATAGAACTGGTCTCTGGCCTGACTGACATTACTGATGTTGAGGTGTCTTCTGTGTTCATAGATTTTGTTTTTGCTGTGAAATTGTTAGAGTATACACCAAAGCAGAGTCAAAGGAACTGTTAAACCCTGCTGGGGTTCAGCACACCCCGATTTTAGCACTCCATTTACCCCACATTGTAACCCACATATTATGTTGCCTTACCTTAGGGCTGTGGGATCCATTCTTGAAATAGAGGGCGTTTTTATAGAGTTACTTGTCATTGTCACATGTAGTATTTGCTGTTTCTTAGAGTGGTCCACAGACCATTGCATCCTACTCACTCTAAGATTGTCTTCAAAACATTTTTCAGTTGTTTGTGGATCCTAGAAGTTCACACAACACTGGGTTGCTGACTCTTAGTTCTCTCTCTCTGTATCTCTCTCTGTCTACATGTTTTTTCCTTCCCTTTCCTCTTCCATCCATCCTTCCTTCTCTCAAATAATGTACCCCTACATGCATCGAAATGCCCAGCTAGGGGCTTGCAAGATAGCTCAGCAGGTTGCAGGCACTCGCTACCACACCTGCTAACCCTGACGTCCTGACCAGGGAGCCACATGGTAGGAGGAGAGAACCAGCTCATGCAAGATGTCTTCCAATCTCCACTTGAGTGACTGTGGCCTATGGCACCCACATGAGCTCAGGCCCGTACACAGACGCATAAATAAATAACTGTTACACATCTTTAATGAAGACGTGAGTAGTCATCAAGCACAGAGTTGGATGATTTTGACAAGTGTGTGGCAGCTACCCGTCTTCATCCCAGGCCAGAGCACAAGACCCATGGCCTCACGAGGTGGCCCTGTGCCTTGGCGTGAACGCTGCTCTTGTTTTCTTTTTCTGTGGGTGTCTTGCCTGTTCTACATCTCACACTAAACAGATAAGCACAGAGTGCTCTGTGTTGCTTTTCAGGCTCCACATGACATTTTTGAGTTTCCCCCCACTGTGGCTCATTCTCCTTGAGTGCTGCATTGTATTCCAGTTCATAGATACTTTTGCTTGTGTATACTTCCACTGTTTGGCAGGTAGACTGTTTTCAGTGGGGCTGTTATAACATAAATCAAAATTCCTGGCTTTGCATGTCTGTCTGTGTGTGCATGCATGCGTGTGTACACGTGTGCGTGTCGATGCACATGTGTGTATACATTTTGTTTCATTGTAACAAAGCATCTGAGTGCTCTTGCATCTTTCTGTGGACGTATGTTCTCATCTCTCTTGGTCTCACTGTTCCTCTCAGATAACTGGTCATAGTGCACACACATGTATGCAAAGCTCTAAGAAACGCCCATGCCCCTTCTCGTCTGAGTCACTGCTTTCTCTCCCTCCTCTCCAGCTGTGCGGTACTTTACTGCTCCACAGATGAAGCTCTGTATGAAGTCCCTGTAACCCTGAGTCTCCTGTGAACTGTGGATCTGAAGCTCAGGGGAAGCACTTTGGTGAGGGGATTCAGAGGTATGCTGTGTAACTCTTCCCCACATCAGAAAACACTTCAGTGTTGTCCTAGTCAACCGTCTAAGGCTGTGAAGAGACGCCATGACCACAGCAACTCTTATAGAGGAAAGTATTTACTGGGGCTGGCTTACAGTTTTGGAGGTTTAGTCCATTATCATCAAGCATGGCAGTGTGCAGGAGGACTGGGTACTGGAGAAGGAGCTGAGAGTTCTTTATCCAGAAGGGCAGGCAGGAGAGAGAGTGAAATGCTGGGCCGGGCTTGACCGTCTGAGACCTCAAAGCCTACCCATAGTGACATACTTCCTCCAACAAGACCACTCCCACTCCCACGAGGCCACACCTCCAATAATGCTGTCCCCTATGAGCCTATGGGGGCCATTTCCATTCAGATGCCAGATTGCCAATACACCCCCCCCCCGCTCAGCTCCCTGTTCCCCAGAACACTTGTCAATCAGTCGGTTCAGATGACCTTAGCCTTTAGTCAGTTATTTTGTTAAAAATAACACAGTACTCAGGAGGCAGAGGTAGGCGATCTCTGTGACTTCAAGGCCAGCCTGGTCTACAAAGTGAGTCCAGGACAGCCAGGGCTACACAGAGAAATTCTGCCTCAAAAAACAAAGCAAAACAAAAATCCAACCAACCAACCAAACAAACAAATAAAACAACCCCAAAACTACCACCACCAAAAAACAAAGCAGTGGGCTTTAAAAAAACAGAGAAAGAAACCACAACAAAAAACAAAACAAAATGAAAAACAAACAACAAAAAACTCTACCGTCTTTCCTGGTTCTGAATTTTAAAAAAAACTTCCTTTTTCAACTTCTTGGCATATAAGGAAGTCAGGAAGGTACTTGGTTGTCTTTAATTGTTAGGGAAAACATTTTTTTAAATGGTGTATTTATTTTTATGTGTTTCAGTGTTTGCCTGCATCTGTATCATGTACCATTTGAGTGCCTGATGTCCATAGAAGCCAGAAGAAGGTGTCAGATCCCCTGGAACTAGAGTTATAGATAGGTGTGAGGTACCATGTGACTGCTGGGAATAGAATCTGAGTTCTCTGCAGGAACAGCAAGTGCTCTTAAATGCTGAGCCACTGATAGCCATGTGTTTTATTCTGGATACTTATAGTAGCATGAGTGAAGCCTACTCTCAGGAGCAGAAATGATCCAAAGATAGCTGTTTTGCCAGAGCCCACACTGGTGAAACCTAGAGCACAACTTGCAGGCAGCTCTACAGTGATGAGTGTCTCCCGAGATCAGTCCCTACTGCTTTTATATGCTTGAGGAGGGTGGAACCTGGTGTTTATGGTCAGTTTCAGGGACTTCCTGAAGCCTTTGAGTTGTTAACCTTCCTGAGCTTAACTGAACTTCCTGGAAGTGTTTCACCTTTCTTTACAACAGTGGTTCTCAACCTTACTTATGCTCTGACCCTTTAATACAGTTCCTCTTGTGGTGACCCTTAACCATAAAGTTATTTTCCTTGATACTTCATAACTGTAATTTTGCTGCTGTTATGAATCATAATGTAAATGTATGTGTTTTCCAGTAGTCTTAGGCAACCCATAATGGGTTCATAACCCACAGGTTGAGAAATACTGCTTAAGAACAGCCTGAGTTAACAAGCTTCCCTGCAAAGTTTATCTGGGGGTAAATTGCTACACAACATCTTTGTTGAAAATCCTAGTTTGTTGTAAGTCTGTGTGTAAGGGTTTTTCCAATGCAAGGACATCTTGACAGTTGGGAGCCGTGAGCACCACAAGGTCACACCATGCAACAAACCTCACACAGAAGAATGGCTGCCTGTGAATAGAGAGAGAGAGAGAGAGCAGAGGGCTGAGCAGAGGGGCTTTTATAGGGCCTTTGGAGCATGTGCAGTAGGGTAGCAGAAAAGTACAGAAGTATAGCTTGGCTGTCTTGGGGGTGGGGCTTTCCAAGCCCTAGGTTTAGGGACAGGCCAGGGGCAGGATGACTTTCCACTGAACTGTTACCCTTCAGTATCTACTCTAATTTTAAAGAAATGGCTGTGCTTAGCAAATGGCTTGGGCAGTTCTTGAAAATGCAGTGCTCATAAGCTTGGATGAGGCTGCATTAACACACTCCGGTTAAACCAGTTCCAGGATGCAGCTGGTGACTTGGGACTTGGGTGCAAGGGGTTGAGGGAGATATACACAACTCTGAGCCAGGAGTTGAGGATGACTCTAGGATACAGGAGGAGAGAAGAGCTAGGTGTAGCATGATGAGTTATTCTCTTACCGCAGTTATTACAGATAGTTTTTTGTTGTTGTTGTTGTTTGGTTTTTTTGTTTTTTTGTTTTTTGTTTTTTTACTGATGTAACAAATTTACTTCCCAAATTACTAGTTTAAAACCATGTAAATTTATTATCTCAGGGTGCTGTGGATCAGAAGTTAGGAAGAACTCTTACTAGACTAAAAAAGATATGTCAGCAGCTGTGTCCTTTCTGCAAGCAGCAGGGAAGAGCCTCTTGTTCATTTTTACTAGCTTCTAGAGGTCACCCATACTCCTTGGCTTGTGGCCTCCTTCCTCTGTCTACAAAGTTAGTTGTGTTGGGCTAAGTGTTTTTCATACTGTCATCTCTTTGTTCTCTGTTTGAAAGCTAATTAGCTTCTGTAATTCCATCTGTAGTCTTTTTAAAAAATATTTTATCTATTTATTATGTATACAATATTCTATCTGCCTATGCACCTGCACACCTGAAGAAGACACCAGATCTTATTATAGATGGTTGTGAGCCACCATGTGGTTGCTGGGAATTGAACTCAGGACCTCTGGAAAAGCAGGCAGTGCTCTTAACCTCTGAGCCATCCCTCGGCCCCCATCTGTAGTCTTAAGCCCCCTTTGCCATTGTCAATCGGAATTCTTGGAAAGCAGCTGTAGAATCAGCAGGGACTGATTTGGAGGGTTAAAACTGCAGTGATGTGGGAGGTTGGAATGCAGGCCCCAGCTGTTGATTACCTCATCTCAGGCTAGCTTTAGCCTGGCACCAACATCCTGTGACTAACAGGGTAACAAACTTTTTGTAATCTATTAATTTAGCATACTTCTAGATTTCCCTAAGCCGAAAGATAGGAATGTCATCCAGGTAACGTCCGAGGCCTGTGGGAGAGATTCTCCCGTCCTGCAGTAGCCACCCTTCAGTTGTACCCAGCAATGTATTTTAACATTGAGTTAATTTATGACTCTCTTTGTTCTGTTAGTATAAAATCTTCATGAAACTGCTTCTATGTTGGAACATGAAAATTTGGGTAACCTAAATCTTTGTTCCCATGGTTACCCAAATTAATCTAGAATAAACTGTCTTTTATTCCCTTTAAGGTGAGCGCAGTGGTTTTTTGCGTTGACACCATGTATACCTCACATGACCACAGGTAGCAGGGGTAAAGTGTGGATAACTCTAAGATGTATTTTTCTCACCTGCACAGGTTGCCCTGAGGGCCTTTTGGAGAAACTGCTCAGAGCTGGGCGGTAAGATGTCCTGGGGAATCCCATAAGAACTGCTGATCTGCCTGGAGCAGTCAGCAGGTGAAAGGAAGTTGTCCTGGGTAGTTTTATTGCTCCTTCACACAAGCTAGAGTCATCAGAGAAGAGGGGTCCTCAATTGAGAAAGTGCCTCCATAAGGTTGGGCTGCATTTTTTTCTACGTCCCTGGGGAAGCACGATGCTCTTGGAAAGACTGATGCTCTAAAGGATCTTTCTGTGGCTGGGTGGTGGTGGTGCCTGCTTTCATCACAGCATGCAGGAGGCAAAGGAAGGTGGATCTCTGAGTTAGAGGCCAGCCTGGGCTACAAAATGAGTTCTAGGACAACTGGGGCTATACAGAGAAACCATAAAAACAAAAACAAAAACAAACAAGCAAAAGAGATCAGTGTTGGCCAGCCAGATGGTTCAGTGGGAAAGGGCACTTGCTGTCAAGGCTGATGACCTAAGTTTGATCCCTGGGACCCACAGAGTAGAAGGAAAAACTGACTCTGAAAGGTGTCTTTTGATCTTCATACATACAACACACACATACACATATACATATATGCACATATATATACACACATACAAACATACACATGCATACACACATAATATACATGCAGAGAGATACATATATACACACATACATACACACATATACAAATATTCACATATATACAAACATACACATATGGATATATATACATATACATATACATATCTATACACATACACATATACACACATATGGATACATATTCATATATAGACACATATATACGTACACACGTAACTCACATGCATACACACATACATGTACACACATGTTGTTAATAATTTAAAAGTACGGTCTGATAATGTTTATTATTGGCCCCATAATTATTTCGGTGGTATTATCCAACCTGCTGTCAATTCAGTAAAGACAGAGACACCTGATAGACTTTAGAATAGCCTTATCGTCTACACGACATTTACCTCCCAGTCTCCATCCCAGGCCATCTGCTCTAATAATTTATATCTGGGATATTTCCCATCCATAATTTCATGGATACTCGCTTAGTCTCTCATCTGGGCTGCTTCCTCCATCCACGCCGATCTGGCCATGTGCTTCTTTCCACACTAACCCAGGGCAGCTTTCTGCTTCCTCCTCTTCTAGTACCTGTCTCCTTTCCAAGATCCTTCTCTCCTCAAAGCCCCTAAACTTTTGCCACACCTACCCTACTCTGCCCTGCCCACATGTGTAGGCATTTATTCAGCCAATCAGGAATAACTGGGGAACATTGCTTATCATCACATGTTTATAGGAGATAGTTCAGCATTATAACAATACTCATGGCAGTGCAATAACCAGGTCTCAAGGAACGGAAATTAGTATTTGAAACCACAGTTGGACCTTCCTCCAATACTCATACACATACAAACACACACACCTAAACATACACATACATACATACACACATATACATATATGCATACATACACACATACACACGCTTGACACATGCAGACACACATATACATACACGTATACACACACACACACGTGGAACTCTTCTGAATAAGGTTGAAGTCTCACCTATCTGGGCAGCTAACTGAGCTCAGTCTATTGCAACAAACTCCCTTTTCTCAGCGCAGTTTTCTCCCCCGTCCCCTGATCTGGGTGACCCCAGATTTTGTAAGGAGCATCACCTGGCCCTCAGGGCAGATTACAGGCTGGACCCTTTCCTGAGAAGGAAACTGGTCCAGCAAGCATCAGGGAATTCCTGGAAATGCCCCACCCTGCTAAGGAGATCTTAGTTTTCGGCAGTGATCGTCAGCTGTGCTCGGAGATTCTCACACCCGTAGGATAATTAGGTACGATGTTCTCCTTCTTGTGATAGGACCCTACCACTGCATGTAAAGTGAGGCGCTGCACCACTACATGAAATCAAGCATCCCTGGCACCCCTCAATTTGGCAAATCAAACACAGCCACTCTCAAAATCCCTCCCACTGGTCAAGGTTTCTAAGTCCCTGATTTCAGATAAACGTGCTGGCTGGTTGCGTGCTGCATGACATCATCAGCTTTCCACCATGGCTACCTGAGATACATCGTTTATTCTGGGGGAGGGAGGCCCCCTGCCTCCCTGGAGATTCAAGGCTGGGCCTGGGCCTCACAGGCTTTGGCTCGCACCTTTGCTGTGCTCAGCAGCTTAACCGAGAGCTGTCACACTTTGGTATCACTGTAGGCTTTGGAACGCCCAAGTTTCCACTGCCACTGTTGGTCTCATTCTAAAGGAGCGAAACTCTCAACACTCTGAGGAAAACCTTTCCACACCTAGGCCGAGCACACATGGGTCTTGCCCTAAAGTGCTCTAGCTGCTCCTGAGAAAAACGGAGCTGTGATCAGGGGCTGCTTCATTCTCCATCCGGAAGCCGAGTCCCAGGCCCCCACTGAGACCCCTGCCAAACCAAGAGTGACACACACACACATATATGCAGACACACAGCCACATACATACAGATACACACGCACACACACAACATATACAAACATAATTACACGCTGTGGTACAGACATGGCCCTCCCCATAAGTTAATAAACAGATAATGTAAAATAAATAGTTTTAAAAAGGTTTTCCTGGTGTCATGAGAGAAAGGGTTGGAATTGGGCAAGAGCTGAAAGCAGGGGCAGAGCAATAGAGAAGCCTTTTCAGATGTCTAACAAGACTTGTTGGTAGTGAAGATGGAGAAAATTCAGCTGTGGACAGATGTGGGTCCTGTTATGGATGGAGTTGAGTCTTCCATGAAATTCTGGGCCTGAGAAATACGTAAGCTTTGCAAGCCTGGTGACCTGAATTTGGATGCAGGAGCCCATTTAAGCTGCTGTTAGAAACTGGGTGTTGTGGGTCTAGAGAAGCTGGCAACTGATCAAATTAAAAGCTTTTCTTACTGCTGGTGGGCAAAGAACGGTGTGGGGAAATGATAAAAGAATAAAGCATGAAGACTTCCCTTTCTTAGAAAGAGTGAGCTCACACAGGGCCACTTGAAAGAGCCGATTTGTCAAGGAAATAATACAAAGTCCTCCTCCCCCAGCACCATCATGGATGTCAGCTGGGAACACAGACTTGGGTAAGTCAAATCTTTTTTTTTTTTTTTTTTTGAAAATTTTTTAAGATTTATTTATTATTTATACAACATTCCATCTGCATGCCAGATCTCACTATAGATGGTTATGAGCCACCATGTGGGTGCCGGGGATTGAACTCAGGACCTCTGGAAGAGCAGCCAGTGCTCCTAACCTCTAAGCCATCTCTCCAGCCCTAAGTCAAATCTTTTACTACCCTATGCATGCTTGTAGATGCCCCAATGAGTTTTGTGTTTGCGTTACACACACATTTTATGAAAATTTGCAGGTTCAATCTGTGTCTGTGGATAATTCGTACTGACAGTGAACATAGCAGTCAGAGTCAGCAACATCCAAATTCTGTTCAATTTCTATGAAGTTTTAGAGATCTGAGATTAATGTGAATCCTTTTCTTATTACATTGATAACCGTTGACAGAATGGTCTTGCATTTCATATATTTTTTATGTAAAAGTTTTATTAAGTTTGTGTGTGTGTGCGTATGTGTGTGTACATTATGGCTATGTATAGAAGTCAAAGATAACTTGGAGGAGTCAGCCCTCTCTTACCATTGAAGTCAGCCATCAGGCTTTATGGCAGCCATTCTCTGAGCCATCTGCCAGCCTGCCATTTTAGGTAGGAGCATTCTTCAATTACTCCTCAATCTTCACAATGATCTAGGGTTTACCCCAATCATGGGTCCATAAAGTTCACCTGGCAATTAATTTTTCCCCATGCCTCACCCATCATTTGAAATAGTAAAACAAATAGATATGGCTTTAAAAAAATTGATTTGCAGGAGCTCTTTATATATTTGGACAAGAGACTACTGTTGGGTAGCATGCTGCAATTAACCTCTTCTTTGTGGCTCACCTTTTTTATTTTTTATATTAATTACAGTTTATTCACTTTGGATCCCAGCTGTAGCCCCCTTCCTCATTCCCTCCCAACCCCACCCACCCTCCTTCATTTCCTCCCGTGCCCCTCTCCAAGTCCACTGATAGGGGAGATTCTCCTCCCCTTTCATCTGACCCTAGCCTATCAGGTCTCATCAGGACTGGTTGCATTGTCTTCCTCTGTGGCCTGGTAAGGCTGTTCCCTCATCAGGGGGAGGTGATCAAAGAGCCAGCCACTGAGTTCATGTCAGAGACAGTCCCTATTCCCAATGCTAGGGAACTCACTTGGAGACTGAGCTGCCATGGGCTACATCTGTTATCTTCATATATGGTCCTTGGTTGGAGTATTAGTCTCAAAAAAGACCCCTGTGCCCAGATTTCTTGGTTCTGTTGCTCTCCTTTTGGAGCTCCTGTCCTCTCCAGATCTTAGTATCTCCCCATTCTTTCATAAGATTCCCTGCACTCTGCCCAAAGTTTGGCTATGAGCCTCAGCATCTGCTTTGATACCCTGCAAAGTGGAGTATTTCAGGGGCCCTCTGTGATAGGCTCCTATCCTGTTTCCTGTTTTCTCCCTCTTCCCATGTCCGTCCTGTTTGTGGATCACCTTTTTTCATAGCAATTGGGAATGAAAGTCTTCTTTTTAATTTATTCATATTTACCAACTAGAGTTTTAAAACAATGTGTGTGACCGAACAGCCAGCCAGTGAAAATACATTTCTAAATTCAGTAATATCAATTTACATAGGCACTCTGGCTAAAGTTGCACATTCTTTCTTTGGAATGTTATTTCTGGAATGACATTTTTAAAACAATAAAAAAAAAATCCACTTTTGACAAACCACAGAAATACATCACAATATTTAATTCTGCCACTTGGTGGTGCCACAGAAAACTAACACTGCTCTTAGAAATTATTATTCTGAAAGTTTAATGGCAGTACTTGTTTATTAGCAAACCAAAAGTGCACACATCTTTTAGCTTGTAACTCATACAGAAAGCAGTACAGGGTGAGCTCTAGGCTGTACAGTTCCTGAATTGCTCACAGATAAGAGGAAAGCGAGGGTAGCACGGCTTTCATTTTATGGCTCTAAATAGCCTAAAGTGCTGACCTGGTGTTCCTAGATATAGTTCCTCCACAATAAACGTACTAATACTTACTTTTTAAAGCCTAAAGAAGTAAAGTTGATGTTCCCCTGTCCTGTTAGTTTCATTTTATTTTCTCTCTAGAGGCAACCACCAACCAGAGTTGTAGTCTTTCAGTTCATTTCTCTGTATTTTTACTACATGTTCATATGTTTAAGAATAATACAAAATGTTAATTCAAAGGTTAATGTATATATGCATATGTACACACATACATACACACATATAATTTTTTTTAAACGGGATCTTGCTATGTAGTCCAGACTGCCCTTAAACTTAAAGGACTCCTACCTCAGCCTCCCAAGTACTAGGACTTCTACTTCATATTTTAAAAGTATGTTTATATTATATTGCAATTTACTGTTTTTTGTTTTTGTTTTCTTGAGGCAGAGTTTCACTGTGTAGCCCTGGCTGACCTGGCATTACTGCATGGACAGTAGAGATCCACTTGCCTCTGCATTCTGAGATTAAAGGCTTGCACAGCTTTGTAATTTCCAGTGCAATTTACTTATTACGTTTAACATGATGTTTCAACATGGTGATATATATATGCACAAATGTACTTCATTAATTTCAACTGCCATATTAATAACTCAGCAAACATGTTTTTATTCATTCATATTATTCTATCAAGAAATATTTGAATGCTACCCTTACGTTAATCCCCAACAGAATTGTAAAAAAATAGTTTAAATGAAAGAGATGAGGCAGCTTTTCATCATAAGCTATTTCAAGCTCTCAAGTTCAGCTGTTTTTCTTTAAAACAATAAATGCTCTTTACATCTCAACGCGTGGCAGAAATTCTCAGAAAATTTCTAACGGCCTTTTGTCTACTGAAAACGATCTGGTGTATGAATAAGGTATCAGGAATGGGCACGTGACTGGAGAACTGACACAAATCTCAATGCCAAAACACAAAAAAGACATGAAGGTTTTCTGATCCGCGGAAGGGAGAAGGACAAGGGGTCTAACCCTGTGCTAGGTTTGACAGTTCGCAGTGTAGAGCAAGCGAGTCTTGTATATCCAGGTAACGAATGAGACAGCAGAATAATAGCTTCCAGGTTCCTCTGGAAAGATGCTCCCAACTGACGCCAGGTGGTTGCTATGGGAACCACGGGCTAGGGTAGCCAGAATTCTTGCTGCTCTTAGAATGCTTCTCCTTCCGGTTCTCTGCTCCTCGCACCCCCTATCTCTCTCCTTGGTGTTCTGTCTATTCCACAGGCCCTCATTCTCCTCCCTCCTGATTCTGGCTCGCCTCGAAACGGGGGGCCATCTTGACGCCTCGTCAAAGATGGCGCCCCGGGCCAGGCCGAGCGCCGGCCGAGGCCTGGCGTCGGCGGGGCCTCAAACGCGTGAACCTGGGCCCCGGAGGGAGGGGCGCTGATGTCAAGGCGTCGCCCCGCCCCCGGTGGTCGCCCCGCCCCCGGGCCCGCTCCGCCTTTCTCCCGCCCCGAAACCCGGAAGTGGAGGAGGAGGCGCGGCGGCGGAACCGCAGGAGCAGGCTGAGCCCTGCCGGGGAGCAAGTGTGGGGTCGGGGGCGGGGGGCGGGGCTCGGCAGCCCGGGCGGCCGGGCCTGGACGGGGCGGGGGAGGCCATGGCCTCCGCGGAGTTGCAGGGCAAGTACCAGAAGCTGGCTCAGGAGTACTCGAAGGTACCCGTCGTGGGTGGGGAGTCAGGGGTCCCCGGCCCTGCGGCCTCGGCCATGGCAGCGATTTGGGACGGTGGGGGATGCTGAGGGCTCCTCCTCTACTCTCCACCTCTTGCTTCCTCCATTACGATGTCTCCACCTGCAGCTCCCGGGAGATAGGGCCGGGCGGGGTCTGGGTCCGTGTGCGTTTCTGCAGAAAGGAGCTGGAGTTTGATTCTTCCTTTTCGCTGGCCAGGAGGCTTGGAAGTGGGATGACAGAAATCCAGGGCTCAGCCTGTGGTGCTGGCCTGAGGAGAAGGGAGGAATGTGGACCACCCTTTTGCACGATGCTTCCTCAGATTGCCCAACCCGGTGACGGGGGTTGTGGGGGGCGGGGGGAGATTTCCCGATCGGATGGTTTAAGGGTAAAGAGACTTATCTGCCTCCACACCAGTTTGGGAGGGTAGTAGTATCATCCCTGTAAACTGCCTCTCTGGGACGGGCGCTTTAGAATACAGATGTTTTCTCCACTGATTTTGACAGCTTGGATGGTGGAGCCTTGTCCTTTTTTTTTGTATCTTCCTTACCTGGAATGGGGCAGTGGACTCACCAGGTTCTCCTTACGTACAGGATTATGCAAAATAGGGACCTGGCCTTCTGTACTGTCAGTCTTTCAAATGGTGAAGCCTTTTTCTTGGACTAGGGTGGTGCAGTTTCTGGGTAGGGTTTTCTGCCTTAAGAATATTCTAATGCAGTTATTAAAGCAGAATCTCATGCCTTTGGAAATGTTTAATTTTCAATTATCTTGGCATTCATAGAATCAATGAAAAGATTTAGCCCCTTTTATAATTTGGAAAAAAACCAATGTATATTCCCTTTTATGATTTTATTATGCATATATTTGGAAAGGTAAAGTGAAAGGTTTTAAGAAAAATGAGACTTTCATCTAAACATGTACCCTTAAGTCTTCAGCATCAGATGGGATTTATGGGGCTCCGCTTAACCCACTCCTGGTATCATTGGCAACTCCCTTTGCTTTTCCAAATCCTCTTAGGCATCCTTCCTCAGTCTCAGAGATAGTGAGTCGTCTTTTGAGGAGGACTTCCTTGTTTGAAAGAGCCAGAAGTTTGGAACAATTCCATATGATGAAGGAGGGTGGGTGGAGGATGGCAGTGCCCAAATTTGCCACTACTATTTTTGGTTGAAAATGTTTTCTGCATATAAAGTAAGGGGACTGATTTCCATCTCTGGAGGGTAAACAGGCTTGGAAGGTGGTTCCAAATAGCCAGTGAGTAGTTCCAGCAGTGCTCAGAGCAGTGGCTGTGTTGCTGAACTAATTCTATCACCTCCTAAGGAAATAAAAGACGGTGAAAGATTTTATTCTTCTGCATATGTGAGTGTGTTCAACAAACTCATGTCATTATGTGCACCCTGCAAACTGTGTGCCAGGGTCAGCTGAGTGACCAGCTGCAGAATTACCTTTAGTAGACTCTTCAAATGTAGAATGCAATTATGATACGGCGTGACAAGTGACAGTCAGTGCAGCACAGAGGAGGGTGGAAATAGCTTTCCATGTAAAGAGATTACCCATGTTTGCTGTCATGAAAGTCCCTTAAGATACATAAGAAACCTTTCCGTCCATCCGTCCATCCGTCCGTCCATCCATCCATCCATCCATCCATCCATCTATCTGTATTAGTGTGGGGGGTGGCGGTGGTCAGGAGACAGCTTTTGGGAGTTGGTTTTCTTATCTGTTGTGTAGGTTCCAGGTATTGAACTTAGATCATCAGGATTGGTGACAAGTGCTGTGTATGGTTGAGCCATCTTAAAGATCTCTTGCAGTAAGGGAGTAATATTACTGTTCAGAAGGTATCTGTTAACTATAGGGTAGGTAGACTGAAATAGAGATTTAGGTTGTTGGACCACACTGGGAAGGCTTACCTGAAGTTACTGACTGGAATGGACAGGAGAGGCCACATTCAGAGGTTTGGGGCTAAAAATACCTTTAGCTTACCTCTGTTTTGAGGGCCTGCCTTGTTCAGAACACTGGACCAAGGAGATATGGACAATGTCTAAGCCTTTTGACCTTGTGTCTCATCTCAGGACTTGTGAGTGGAGAAGATACAGAGCTGACAGAGTTCAGAGGTGGAGAATTGTGATGGCCACTAACCAGAAAGGTCAAGTGGGAGCAAAAGGGTGATTTAAAGATGTAGACTTAGATTTAGAGATGCAGGACATGTTAAAGTTGCATGTTTCATATGTTAGCTTGACATAATGTTGGAGACAGTTGCTGAAAAATTTTTAATGAAGATAAACTTGCTAGAAATGGGGACAAAGAAGATTTCTTTTGAATTTTCCCATGCAGATGGACCTGGAGAGTCAATCAGGGTATGGATTCGGGGAACACCTGTGGGAACAATGTTCCAGGAAGAGGAGTTGCTAAGGAGGTCTGCTGGATGTGGGGTCATCCCTGTTGGGCCAGACTATTTCTTATTCCTTTGTTTTCACTGTCATGGATGTTTCTGCACATAGAAACAAAGAAGCTGGGTGAGGTAGCTCAATCCTGAGACAGGGGAGTACCTGTGAGTTCTGTATGTAAACCAGCCTGGCCTGTAGAGAATTCTAGGCCAGCCTGTGCCACAACACAACATAAGATCATGTCTCAAACACACACACGCACACACACACACACGCACACACACACACACACGCACACACACACACACTTGCTCACTTGCTCATTCACACATAGACAGGCAACAGAGACTTGGTCAGTTACTTTTGTGTATTTTTTTATTTGTCAACTCTAGTGCAAAGCAATTTCTAGATTAGATCTCTGCCATTGACAGCTTTATGCCATTGAAGAGGCATTTTACCATTTTATTCCCTTCCCTGGTGCACGGGTTGAGGGCTAATCCTGAAATTGACTTGCATTGTTCTTCTGCCTTATGTAGGATGCTAAAGAAAAAGATTTCCTGTTAATTTGTAAAAGGAGAGAAGCAGGCAGGATTCCTGAGCCAGGAACATCTGAATTCTTCCTCATCCCCTTCAGAGCAGATCTCAGCCTGTGCTTTGGGGAAGGGCCTTCCTAACTCAATAATATAGGCAGATATTTTCCCCTGAAATTTTTTTTTCTCCTAAGAATGACATTAATTTTGGAATAGAATTGAAATGAACACACACAGTAAACTGTGGGAGTAGGCAGAGAGATTGAGGTAAGGTAACGTTCTCAATGACGAAAATGCAGTGATTACAGCCGATTAAAAATATTAATGATTTCATACATGTTTACAGTGTGTCTAGATCATATCTACTCCCACTTTCTTCTTCTTCTTCCTCTGACTGCCCAAACATACCCCCTTGCACCTTCATGTCTTCTTTTGAGTCCTCACTGAGCAGTTAGAGCTGCCTGCATACACATGGTACAGGGCTGTCTGTAGAGCCCAGCAGCCTACCAGGATTCACTCCCCCAAAGAAAATGGATGGCTTCCTTCCCCGACAGCCATCAGGTGCCAATCAGTAGCTCCTTAGCTGGGGCTGGGGCTCTGGGAGTCCCTCCCCTTAAGCTTTTAAAGCAACAAAATGACTGTGAAAAGGAGACTGAGAATATAGGTAGTTAAGAGTAGTGGACACCAGAGCAGTTGAAAGTTGTAAGGTAAGCAGGTTGCTACAGCAAAGGGTTCCAGAAGGATCGGTGCAAGGAGAATGAGACCCCAGTGGTTTGGGCAATTTGAGGTCGCTGGAGACTTAAGATTTCAGCTTCAGTAGTTTTGGGGAAGGAAAAAAGATCTGTTGAGGTTGGTTTCCAGAGGAATTTTGAAGTGAGCAGGTAAAATTGCAAGCTACCTCTTTGAGACTTGTGGAAATCTAATCGAGGTCCCCACTGCCACATTATATATTAAAAATAAAAGACCAGATGGTACCTAGCTTTTCCTTTGCCACTGGTTGCCATCCTCATTCTCTGGTATATCTCATACAAAGAAAAATGCTGTTGTGGCTCATTTTATTTCAGCCTGCTTTCCTTGAAAGAGTACTTTTGCCTGGCACCGTGTATGTGTGTGAGCAGGTTTCAGAAGCTCCCGATGTTAATGCTTTCCTGGATCAGTGAACTGCAGAGTCTGAGCCCTAGTTCCCCATCAGTGACACTGCTGGGGTGGGTTAGAAATGCAGACTCTGGAGTCCACCCTGAACCTGCGGAGTCTGAAACGACCTAGCAGCTGGACTCAGCATTCTGAGCTGAACCTCTGTGATCGGAATACATGCTCTATTTGTAAACTTGTGTTGCTACAGCAGAGTTCCTGAGGGGACAGGTGACTCTAAAAGGTTTATTTAGCTAAGTGTGTTGGAGGGTCAGAGTCCAGACATTGGAGCAGTGCAGGCCCAGTGAATACCTCTTTACTACTCATAGCACATGGTGAGTGCAGGGGCAGGATCTGGGAGCAAGCCCTTGATTGATTTCACACCCAGATCATGGGTAGAGGACGAATCAAGACTCTGCAGTCCTATGAAGGCAAGCCCTAGTGACCTGGCAACCACTCAAAAGACCCCACTTCTTCATGTCCATAGCACCCTGCAAAAAACCAAGACAAAACAAAAGAAAAACCCAAAGCCAAAGCCAAAAAAAAAAAAAAAAAAAAATCCAAAAAACCCAACAACAACAAAAAGCAAAGCAGGCCTAGTCTAGACACCAGCTTTTGTGTGTGGACCTTTAGACCTTTAGGGAACACTTAATATCCAAACCTGAGCACATGATAAACGTTGAGGATCTTCTTTCACAGAACGCTATCAGTAGAGTAGCCTTTGTTCACATAGAGATAATCTTTTCAGGCTCTCTTTGTGGTCTTAAGAACCAGTGGGGAGCCAAACTTCCTTTCTTTTTCTAGCAGTTTACTTTGCAGGGGAAGCATCTGTGATGAAGGTGCATGGGCTCTGGGACAGGTCAGACCTGTATCCTCCCACAGAGCCACCTGGGAAAGGGCCAGTTTGGGTCCAATCTGAATGATGCGGCTTAGTGGAACCTGGTGAATCACCAGCTCTAAGAGAAAAGACTTGGTCTGGATTGGATGAAAATTGAATACCTTTTTTCATTAATCTTGAGGTGTAGATCTCAGTGACCAAAGTGGGACGGCTCTGAATTCAGTGCTGTGGGCAGGACTCTGCATGAGAAGGGCAGCGTTCTTTTTTGCTGTCTAGTAGGGCAGCCATGTATAAAAATTAATTTACATTTATGTATTTATTATGTATATGTGTCAGTATGCGTGTGTGTGCGCATACACATGCCTGTGCCACAGCGGATGTGTGGAGGGCAGAGATTGTGTTCTCTCCTTCTACAGTTGGGTTCCTAAAAGCGAGTTTGGGTTGTCAGTTTTGGTGGCAAGTGGCCTTACTACCTGAGCCCTCTCACCAGCGCTACCTGTGGAAGCTGCACGTGGCTTGCAGTTTCCACAGTGCCAGATCACGTTCCACCAAGCCCATCACCTGCAGAGCAGACTGGACAGTGCTCATAGAAATCTTGGCTTGGCACCTCACGTGTAAGTTGACAGACCTTGCTAACCTGTGGTTCTGGCTTGTAGGTCCAGGCTCATGAGGCCTGAGGTTTTCTCCCAAGCTACTGTCATGGCTGGCCAAAGACCAAATATTCTACAACAGTGGGTCTCAGTCTCTGTAATGTTGTAACCCTTTAATACAGCTCCTCATGTTGTGGTAACCCCAACCATAAAAATATTGTGTTGCTATTTCATAACTGTGATTTTGCTATTGTTATGAATTGTAATATAAATATCTGATATGCAGGATTATGCGACCACCCAAGCGGTTGCTGTACACAGGCTGAGACGCCTGTTCTGGAGAGTCAGGGTCTAGCAGACTCTTCCCTTGCGGCTGAGCTGACTCCTCTCGAGTCACTGAGGGCAGCTAGCCTGCATGCCTTGTGGGTAGGAGTTTTGTCTTAGCCAGGGTTCTTTCATGAAGACAGGGCCATAAGAAAGCCTTCATCTGAAGGCACGCATGCCTGAGAGGAGACTTTTCTTTATCAGAGGCGAAGGAGCCCCTGTTGCTCAATAATGCACAGTCTTTAGGCTGCCCCTTCCTCGCTTCCTGCCGTAGGAATAGTTAGTAAGTTGGTAAGAAAGACCAGCAGATGTTGGTGGCAGGCTAGAGTGTTTCAGAACTGGATGGAGTTTTAGGGATCATCCTGGCCAGACACTGCTGCTGGAACCTGTGGATAACTTCACTTTCCAGAAATGGAATTGGGACTGTGGTGAGATTTAGGGCTGCCTCTCATGCACATTGTTTTGTGATTAAAAAAAAAAAAGCTGTACTATTAAAGTTCATTTTATAGGCTTGTAAACTACTTGTACATGTCAGAATGCCTACTGCAGGAAAGTACCAATGTAAGAATGGTTCCAACACAGACAGCGGTTGGGGTTTAGCCAGGAAGAGGTACATGCATGACTCATTTCTCCTACCCTCAAAGTCTTCCAACTGTTGTGGGTCACACACCCCCTCATCTTGGGCCTGTGATCCTAACAGAGATTGTCAGAGTGACATGAGGGGATCATAGCTTGTTTACTGCCACTCTCTGTGTCCCTAGAGAAATATCTGTGTCATAGGCCTGATTGAGGGCTGAGGCTGGTTGGAAGAGGTAGGCCCCAGGCTTTGAGGATTCTCAATGCCCAGCAGGACACAGAGAAGTGTCTTGGAAAAGGACTGTGCAAGTGATGACAGTCTCTTACTGCCATTACATTTAGACACCCTGTGTATGGTATTTTCTTTGACTAATTGGTTAAACATTTCTTGAGTTCTTTTTCAATCCACGACATTGATCTTTTGTTGTGAGCAAAGGAAAATCCAGATTTTTTTGTTATAGTCAGATTGGGTGTGATACAGTTACTTGAAAGTTGCCTCTTTAACAAATTGTGCTATTCAGATTTGTTCTAAATACTCTTCACTCTACCTTAGAAATGAATGATAAGATTTTTATTATATTTTAAATGTTTTCTGCCATTTGAAGGAACAGGAAGAGGTGAGTTCAGTAGAGGTGAAGCCCAATATACTTTAAAGGGGTTGCTAGGAGCTTATAAATACCATTCAGAGAACATGGTAGACCCCGGTAGGGACAGGGGTCAGAAGTGATGCCTGAAGACAGAAGTGGGTATGTATGCTAATCGTTGCACTTGGAGGCAGAGGCCAGAGATCAGGAGTTATAAGTTCCAGGCCAGCCTGGACTACATCAAACTCTTTCTATCTCCTAGCTGCAGGATTTGTAAGTTTTCATTCTGTTGGTGGGTAGCATTGTCCTCCAGAGTGTTTATTGCTTAGAAACTAGAAGGCTACATAATGAAAGTCAATATTAAAGCAGCGTTTCTCTCCTTAGACTTTTAGAGCAGAGGCCAGCAGGCTTTTTCTGTAAGGAGCTATCCAGTAACTAATTTAGTCCTGAGACTGAATTACCTGCTGCAATTGCCCATCTCTTTTACTTCATGTAGTACAGAAATAAAGGAAAATGGCTGCATTCCGATAAACCCTCAAGTTAGGGACCAGGCATTGGAATCTCGGACTTTTGTTTGCCACATCCTTCAAAAAAGAGTTAGATTTTAAAAATAATTTTATCTCTAAAAATTTTGTGTATTTGTCTATGTGGGTGAATACCATTGTGTGTGGTCTCCTTGGATGCCAGAGGGCATTGGAGCTTCTGGGAACTGCAGTTATAGGTGGTTATGAGTCACCTGACATGGGTACTGGGAACCAGACTTGGGTCCTCTGGAAAGGTGGGAAGAGTTCTTAACTGCTGAGTCATCTTTCCAACTTCTCAAAAATTTTATGCCTACACTTAAAAAAGCATCAAAATATAATATTGCTAATTATCTTAAAATATTTTATCTTTCCTTTTAAATTGTATATATATATATATTTATAAATCTGTTTATATGAGTGTATGCTCATATTTATATGAGTAAACACATATGTGTGAGCAGGTGCTAGTGTGGAGCCTAGAAGAGAACATCACTTGTTCTATAGCACACTCTACATATCCCTTTGAGACAGTGTCTTCCCCTGAACCTAAGGCTTACATTTCCTCAGCTGAATGGAAACCAGCCGTTCTCCCGTTTGTGCCTTCCCTCAGAATTGGGGTCACAGCTGTGCATGGGGTACCTGGCTTGTTATGTGTATGTTAGAATCTGAAGTCTGGTCCTTGTGATTGCACAGCAACTTTCCAGTCCTAGAATTTTGTTTCTGAGACAGGGTCTCACTCTGTAGCTCACTTAGGCTGGCTTGGAACTCACTATTAATACAACAAAATTTGTCTCAAATTGAAGGTAATCTTCCTGCCTCAGCTTCCTGGGTATTGAGATTACTAGTGTGAGCCACAACCCCTGGCATATTATATATCGTTTATTTCCTTCTCTCTCTCATACCTTTATAAGTGCAACCTTTTCTTGACCCTTTCACAGGGGTCACCTAAGAAAGACGGTCAGAAAGCACAAATATTTACATTACAATTCACAACAGTAGCAAAATTACAGGTATGGAGTAGCAATGAAAATAATTTTATGGTCGGGGGTCACCGCAACATGAGGAACTGTATTGAAGGGTTGCAGATTGGGAAGGTTGAGAACCACTGGTTTAGAACAATCATCTGTGGGCAAACTAATAAACATGTCTTAGAGCATGGTCCCAGTAAATCCCTCCCAGTGATGAGATCCCTGCTTCCATTTGCGGAGCACTGTGTCAGGAGCTCTGATATGGGTTCTTGCCTGGTTCTCACAGCGTCCTTGGAAAGAAGGGGAATAGGAAGTGTATTCGCCCATATTGCAGACCGTGCGACTGAGGCTCAGAAGTCCAAGTGAAGACCCATTTATATTGCCTAGTAAATGGTGGGACATGGCTTTAGAGAGGCTTCCTGTTTAGCTGTGAGCTGTGATTCTTCACTTCCTAAAGGCAGTGCTTGTCTCTTCATTCTAATCTCAAGCTTCCTGTTTTGTTTTAAATATCCCAGGAAGGGGCAACATTCAGTAGTCCCATTTTCTTGGCACAGAAAAGAGTTCTGTGCCTCTGTTCTCCTTTCTCAGTAGACAGATCTGAGCTGCGCAGAGTTACAATTTTAGTTAATTCATTCATTAAATTTGCGGCAAGGTCTTCCTGTAGACTAGTCCACCTGTAGACTTGCTGTGCAGCCCAAGTTGCCCTTGATCTTGTGATTCTCCATCCGTAGTCCCTGAGGCTCTGGGCTCTGGGCTCTGTGAGGCAGCAAACCTAGTGAAATAGATTTTTTAAAGCTCATGGATACAGTTATCCCATTTCTTTTTCTCAGAGGAGAAATAGTCATTCAGTGTCTGTGTTAAGCTCCAGAATATCAGCCTGTCAACCTCTTGCCTCAGCCACATTTGATGCATATGCTTACATTCACCTGTGCTGTGAGCTTTTTGCTGAGAATACTTTCTCCTTACTGTGCAAGTGGGTTATACCTCTAGAACCTGTGTGTAACCAGTGTATAACCAGTGGTGGTTATACAGCTAGAGATATAAGTAAAATTTACCAAGTGTTTTATTTTGTATTTGATATATTACATTACAGGGCCAGTGAGATGACCCAGCAAGTAATTGTGGGGCTGGGGAGCTGTGGGAATGGGGGAGTCAGCCTGGAGCAAGAGTGAGGTTGAAGTGTGTCCAGACCCCGAAAATCTTGTCTTGAGACAGGCTGCAGTCAGACCTGCCCTGAGCCCGCATGTCCTGGTGCACATCGCCTTATGGCCTCCACCTTGGCCATTCTGAGGTGGTCACATAGCCTGGTGGCCCGGTTACAGGTTAAACTTCCTCTCTCCGTATAAGGTCATGTCCAGCAGGCACCTGGAATTCCTCTTCATTCGGATAAGGCGTTCCCAGGACCGTGGCCCCCCGAAAGCCTCTACCCACTCCCCAAAGGTTTAAACAGCCTTTGTTGCCCCCCAATCAGTTTCACTGAAGCTGTCTCACTGAAGGCTGTTTCTCACTTGCTGCCGGCGGAAATCCTGCATGGCCCCTGGCTATGTTTCCCTGCCTCCAGTCCAGCACAGTGTTCAGTGAGCCTGGGTACCCTGAGTGGAAAACAGAAAAGGGACAAGTAGTGACAAGTGGGCTAGCTGATTAGCCCCAAGAACCTGGTTTCTATTCCTGGGACCCCCATGGTAGAAAGACTCCTGCAAGTTATCTGCTGGTATACACACCACCTGTGCACATACACAACACATACGCGCAGGCGCGCGCGCGCGCGCGCGCACACACACACACACACAGTAATAACTGTAATACAATTGTATGTATATATTTAAAAATAACTATGAAGAAGCTCAAATTCTACCTAATTTCCCAAGTTGAAAATCCATCTTACCAGCCTACATTTCTCTCAAAATCTTTGTAAAACAGTAGCTGGCATTGTCTAGTTGGCATTATAACAATAGTCAGAACTGCCAGGCTCCTAATCTGTGTGTCCATCTTGCTGTTCTGTGCCTCAATATATTTATCTCTGAGGTGGAGGTGAGGAAGACAACCTCCTTAGAATTGTGACCATTGAGTGATGTCACACACAGAAGGCACTTGGGTTGCAATACTAATGGATATCATTATTTTCGTGTGTGCTTGTGTGTGTGTGTTTGTGTGTGTGTGTGTGTCTAGTCTGTCTTTAAGGGCCAGAGAACAAGGCCAGTGGCTCAGTGTTACTCCTAAGGTGCTAATGAGACAGGATCTCTCACTGGTGCGGACTCACCAGCAGGCTAACTGGTTAGCAAGCCCTGGAGACGTACTTGACCTCAGTCTCCAGCTCACCATGCCTGCTTTTTTTTTTTTTTTAAAACAAACAAGCAAACAAACAAACAAAAAAAAACCCTTGAGAATTGAATTCATGTTCTTGTCTTTTTACTGACGGTGTGTGTAGAAGGGGTTTGGAGCGATTGTGGATTTTGAACTGGAATATGCTTCAGCCGATGGCTGATAACAGTGTACTGTCCCTAAGGCATTCCTGTGATGATGGAGATGCATGCCTAATATCCTGCAGCAGGTTCACTGAGTGCCCTACACGTTGTTCACTTATGTCTAATGAGACAGTGTTTCACAATTTCAAGAAAACGGCATTGTCTCTCTTTTGAGATTTTATTTTTATTTTTTGTGTATAAGTGTTTGCCTGCATGTATGTGTCTGTGGCACGTAGACTCATGTGTGCAGTAACCATGGAGGCCAGAAGAGGATGTTGGATGCCCTAGGACTGGGATATGGAACTTGGATGTTGGGAATTGAACTCAGGTCCTCTGGAAAAGCAGCCAGAGGACTGCTTAACTGCTTAACTGCTGAGCTATCATTCCCGCCCCACATTTTCTCCTTTATTGTATTATTTTAAGTTCAAGACCATGGCTTATAAAGACTATAAATCCATATAAAGAATGGTATACTCAAAGCCAGGAGACCTGGGTTTTTATTTTTATTTTACTTATTTATCTTTTTAATGAACCTCAAGACTCACACTGGGCAAGCGATCTGCCACTGGGCTCTATACAGCCCAGGGGACCCAGCTTTGCTAGCACTGGCTTTATGTCACTGGAGAGCTTATCTTCTGTGTTTCATTTGGCAAGTTATTAAATCTGTTTCTTTCTCTGGGGCAAATAGTGTTGGTGTTCACACAAGCACACTTGTGAGTCTGTGTGCTCACACGCACAAATGTGTATGTAATACAAGAGGAGATTTAGTTAGTTAAAGTTTTCATTGTGAAGTAAGTGTGTTTTCCTTGCTCTCAGTCGTTTCTTTATATTAAATGTAATTACTGCTTTCTGTTTCCAGCTCCGAGCTCAGAACCAGGTCCTGAAGAAAGGTGTGGTGGACGAGCAGGCCAGCTCCGCTGCGCTCAAGGCAAGCCCTTGGGGACCTGGAGCTGCAGAGGGTGCTCCCTGGGTGGGAAAGCAGACGGTCTGCGGGGGTAAAGTCCCTACTCCTTGACACTGATTTACCAGGGATGGGGATGGTAGTAGGATTGTTACTTGTGTCTAACTTCTTTTCTTGCTTACGTATGTGTATGTTTCCTCAGTACTTCTACAATTCTAAAAATTGTAAAAAATACTGATTTATCTAATGCGTTTCTTCTGTAGCTCAAGGCCCCTGTAGAGTTAACTCCATCAGGATGAATGCAGCTTTGTCTCTGCTACCTCTGGGCAGCCCTCTGGGAAGACTGGGCCTGTTTGCATTTATATGCCTGGTGCTCAGCCCAGGGCCCTAATAATGAGTTTGAATGTGTGAATCCTGTGGTTCTTTACTCTGGTCTTCAGTTTGCTACTTCATGGTGACCTGTGTTGGTGTGCACACTGCTTGAGTGACAGGTTTACCATCAGCACCTTTGTTAACTGAAGCCTAATGTCTCTGCCCATCCTATCTGGCAGATAATAAATGCTGCCTTGTGGGATTTTTAAATGCTAGAGTACTTGTGGGCTATGGATTACTTTCCTGAAACCCCTGAAGAAATGATTGCTGACTCTCCTGATGCTTAAAACCTAGTACCGAGGAAGTCTGTCAGTAGTCTGCTCTGCTTGGATCCCTTGCTGCTGTTCGTGTGGGTACCTGTGGGGTAGCAGTGTGTGGACACTTGTGGAACATACTTAGTTCTCGCTTTGAGCATCACCACATGCTAGCCACTGTGTCGAGCACATGACTGTACCCGTTATCTTGTTTCCCTCAAGTCTGTGGGGTGGGTGGTCTTCTCATCGATATTGCAGAAGCTAGGCTTTAGATGGACATTGGGCCAGAGCTCTTCTAAAGCTGCTGATTGCTTAGAAGATTCGGAGCATCATCCAATTAGTGCTAACTTATTGTAACAGTGTGAAGAAATTCTGATTTTTTTCACTCTGAAGTCATTGTAATTACAGCACTAATGACAGTTTGCCAGTTGTCCAGACGTAGATGTTAGGGTGTCCTCTGATTGATTTATTGGATTTGCTCCTTACTTGAGCTGCTGGGGGTAAATGTCATTGATTGGACTTTCTTTAGTTTGAGGTTTTATGATAATTTACTATGTGTCCTTTGACCTTCAAGTAAAACTTGAGGGATTATTGTATCAACAGTGCACTTGGTTGGGGCTCACTAACCGCCTTTGTCCTGGAGCGCACTCCAGCAGGCACACACAGCAGCTGTGCCTGTCTGTTGTTATCTCACTGCTTATTCTTATCATTGTTTGAGTGAAATTAAGCAAAAAAAAAAAAAAAAAAAAAAGAAATTAATCAAAGTACTTCTTTAAAAAAGATAAAAGAAGACTGGCCGCTTATGTTTGATTATCAGATGTAAGTAAAATATAGTTAAAATGCTGCATTTTAAAAATAAGCTAAAACCAAACATTTCTCTTTAACCTCTCTTTCTTACCCTTTACACTCAGTAGAAAGCAGTTAGCAGATAGGGTGGTATAGAGGGTTTTAGGATGTTTAGAGTTTTGCCTCTGTTTTCAGGAGTCTGAAAGTGAACTTATGAGGACCGGAGTCTGAACAAATTCTTGTGTTGTGTTAATATTGGCTATAAAATCTAACAGGTCAAAGACTTAGGAGAAAGTAAATGTCCTCAGAGGACTTAGGGCTGGGAGTGGTGCTCAGTGGTAAGCACTTGTGTAGGCGGCTTTGGCCAGGTTAGCTTCTGTCCCCTGCATGCTGTGAAGAAAGGGGGTGAAGACAGGGTCAGGCTTCATCTGAATTCAGAGGGGACTCAGAGAGAGGAAGAGAAACAGATTTTCTGCTTCCTAATCACTTAGGGTATTGTCAGTGAGATTTCCTTAAAACATCCAGATTTATAAATGTGTAGTCCATGGCCTGTCTGCTCACTGTCCCAGACTTAACAACACAGAATTGCAGGCATCTTGCTTTAAGTTGCTGACATCCCTCTATTTCAGTATATATATGTTTTTCTTATTTTATTTGTAAATATACTGGTTTGGCTGGAAGAGTGTGTTTGTGTATGTGTGTGTGTATGTGCTCGTGCACACGTGAAATAGCTCAAAACATAACTGAAATGATTAACATAAAACTTACATTCCCTGAAGCAAGGGCTGTTTGATTTTATGTTGATAGAACAAAGACTGTTTTGCTTTGATGTAGGAACAACTGAAAATGAAGGATCAGTCATTGAGGAAACTACAACAGGAAATGGACAGTTTGACATTTCGAAATTTGCAGCTTGCCAAGAGGGTGGAGCTGCTTCAAGATGAGCTAGCGCTCAGTGAACCTCGAGGCAAGAAAAATAAGGTGAGTTCAGTAAAGGCCGCTGTGTGGCCTTGGAGAGGTGCAGGCTGGCTCCATCACAAGAGAAGACAGATGTTTGCCACATAGAGGCATTTTCCTTTCTTCCTTTCTGTTTTTGAGACAAGATCTTTTCATGATCTTTCATGAGGCTCAGGCTGGCCTCAAATCCTCAATGCTCCCATCTTCACCTCCCTGGTGCTGGAATGATGGACGTGTGCCGCCATGACCAGTTCAGGGCCATTTGCATAGAAAAGTCAGTTTTTAAAAATCTGTTAGCAGCAAACATGTACATAATTGAGGTGGTAGCTGGGAAAAATCAATGGATGATCTCATATTGCTCAAAATTGATGTCTTTGTTACCTTAATCCCTATAAAGCAAATACAGTCAGATGGTGACTGATGAACTACAGCTGCTGAAGCAGGTAGCAGCCAGGGCCTCTGAGATGAGGCAAATTTCTGTGCTTAACAACACAGGAAAGGTGTTGGGCTAGTGGTGGAGTCATGTCTGAGTGTGTACACACCCATATTCTACGGGTGTGTTAACAAGCTGTGCTGAAAGGAAGAGGCAGACAGGGACCCTGCAGAAGGATGTGTGGAGGGGAGAACACAGCCTCCAGAGTTGAGCATGGTTGAATCCTCTGCCTGCCATTTACAAATCTTTGACTTTGGCAAGGTTGTTAATATTTTAGCCTCAGTTTATCAGTAAAATGGGTATGAGAATTTAAGGCTTACAGGGATTAAATGGAATCATAAAAAATGCCTAAAGCTGTATTATCATGTGATATGTCAGTATCCTTTCCCAAAGGATTACTGCATTGATCTGTGTAGAAGGAAACTCTGAAGTGTTAAAGTGAAGAGGGGACAAAGAGGACCCACCACATCCATTGTAGAGCCACTAGGAAGCGTGCACGCTTGGGGGATTCTAGGCAGTCCCGGGAGGAGGTAGCCATCTAGACTTCAAACATGACTCTCGGGATTTTTTTGAGTCAGGGTCTTACTATGTAGCCCAGGCTGGCCTGGTATTAAATATGTAGGCCAGACTGGCCTCAGATATGAAGCAATTCTCCTGCCTCAGCTTCCTAAGTACTGGGTTACTGGTATGGGCCACCATGCCCGGCTAATACACCAGATTGAGCCTTTAGCAGAAGTGCCTAATACTTGTGAATTAGTTTTAGTTAAAGCTTCCAAATTTGGGAACACTGTGGATTATGCATAAGTCATTCTGTAATGTGCCTCATGTACTTTCTGTGTTCCAAACATGGTAGGTATTTAGTATCTTGTTTTTTTATAGAGCTCTATTTTCAGAGGACCCCTGCATCACCAATTTGTGTTGGATTAGCCAGTGACTTCATTTGAAGTGATGAGTGAGATGCAGAAAAGGCAGGGTGTGGTGATTGATGTCTAAACACAGTGTCATTGTTAGACTGCCTGTGTATCACATCGGAACAAGTGCTCATTGTTAGATCTTCTAACCATCCTTTGTAGTGCAAAAGTTAGTGTTAAGAAGAAAAGGACTTTTCATAAGCTCAATGTGTACATGGTTATATTTTTATTTAAATATAAGTTTCCATGGACTCTTATGTGAACATATATTTGTGAATGAAAATAAAAAATAAATAACTTAATAGACTTTTTATTTGTTTGTTTTTGAGGCAGGGTTTTTTCTAAAGCCCTGGCTGTCCTGGAATTTGCTCTGTAGACCAGGCTAGCCTTGAACCCACCTGCCTCTGCCCAGCTTTACTGAAGGCTCTTAAAGGAATGTATAGCTCAGAATCTACTCTCAAAATACTCTCTCCCAAATTGAGAGATCAGGTCAGACAAGGTTTCCTGCTGTTCTGTCTTCCAGCAGCTTCTGAATTCATAAGCAAAAAAATGATGAACTCATTCATTATTTTCTCTGTCCTTCTTTTAAGCTTTTTCACCTTTGCAGTCTTTGCAGTTCCAGTTTGGTTCTGCTAGGCTAAGAGAAACAATATACTGTGTGCCTTTTGTAGGGCTATTTGAAAATGGTGAACACGTAGAAGAGACAGGCCACCAAGGCTGTAGAGCTGCTATGTGCCTTAGCATGTTTCTCTAAAGGGTCAAAGTTGTGTGGACATAACTTGTTCTTTCCACCAGAAAAGTGGAGAATCATCTTCTCAGTTGAGTCAAGAGCAGAAAAGTGTCTTCGATGAAGATCTTCAAAAGAAAATCGAGGAGAATGAACGGCTGCACATACAGGTGACCAAAACTGAACTACAAAAGAATGGATTTTGGGGGCTGGCAAGGTGGCTCAATGGGTAAAGACACTTGTTGTCAAACCTGGTGGCCTGAGTTCCATCGTGGGTCCTAAGTAGTGGAAGGAGCAAACCAGTTCTCCACCAGCTGTCACCTGGCAAGTCGTCCCTTAAAGTGCATTTAAGTAAGTCACATACACGCACACCGTTTTGTGTCCACACACAGTGAATGAATGAATGTTTAAAGAAATGTATCTTGGTACCAGAGAGATGGCTTTGTGGTGGAGTCTTGCTGCTCCCCTGGTTGACCCAGGCTCAGTTCCTACCACCCTTTTTATGGCTCAAAATGCCCGTAACTCCAATTCCAGGGGATCCTTCTTCTGGCTGCTGAGGGTGGTGTATGCATGTCGTGCAGGCACAAAACATGCAGACGAAAAACCTCATACACATAAAATGCATAAATCTTAAAAAAGAAAAAAATGGGTCTCAGAATGTGAGAAGTAGAAAAATTAATGCAAATAGTTACCTTGTTGTCTGTGTGGGTTTTTAACGTCTTCTATGTCTTTACATTTGCAAGGTGCCTGTGATTTGTTCATTTCCTGAGTCTCACACAGGGCTTGATGTGAACATGTGCATTTGCTCAGAGTCTGCGGAATAGAAATATAGTAGGCACTGGTTCCTTTTTTGATGAGAGGGATCATCCGGTAGGGCGTATCATAAGTCAGGTTTGTTTCATGATCTGGCTGTGTAGTTGTTTTTGTTTATGGATTGTTAGCATTTGTTTGTTTTGAGGCTGCTTTTCTTGTAGCTCAGTGCTGGTTGTGAGCTCCCGGAGTAGCTGAGGATTTTTTTTTTTTTTTTTTTGAGTTTTAGTTCCCTGTCTGCATTTCCCAAGTGCTGGGATTACACCATGCCCAGCTTTGAAAGATATGAGGAGCCATGAGATGGCACAGTGTGTAAATGTACTTGCCGCACGCCTGACAAGTTCAATCCCTGGGACCGTAAATGACTTCTGACCTCCACATGTGTGCACACAACGTAAATAAATATGTGAAATTAAAAAAGAAATCTCGAAAATTTTGATCGCAGTGCATTTTAAGTATTCATAGCTCTTAATTAATCAGTATCAGACTCATTAAGGACAAAAAGCTTTGTAAAGAACAGAGCCTCGGGCTGGAGAGATGGCTCAGTGGTTAAGAGCACTGTCTGCTCTTCCAAAGGACCCGGGTTCAATTCTCAGCACCCATATGGCAGCTCACAACTGTCTATACCACCAATTCCAAGGGATCTGACACCTTCACACTAATGCACATAAAATAAAATAAATTATTAAAAAAAAAAAAAAAAAGAACAGAGCCTCAGGTGAATTGTCTATTAATAGTTGGTCAGAGTAGGGATTTGTGAGACTAAGAGAAGGGAGGTGCAGGCTTTGGGGCAGGCTTCTGTGTTTCGGTGCTCTTCCTGCCATGTTTTTACTCCAAGACAATGTGTTCAGGCTGCTTCTGCCTCTGCAAATGGGGGGATAAGAATGTATCCACAACTCTTCCCTGTGGCAGTTAAGGGCTCTGATCCTCTAGCTTTCCTCCCGTCAGCCACATGGCAGTCACGGGTGAGTGCCACTGCTGTCCTTGAGGTATGCACTGGGATCCTCAGAAGAAAAACAGTCTTTTTCTTTCAGTTTTTCGAAGCTGATGAGCAGCACAAACATGTGGAGGCGGAGCTGAGGAGTCGTCTGGCAGCTCTGGAAACGGAAGCTGCTCAGCACCAAGCTGTGATTGATGGCCTGACCCGGAAGTACATGGAGACCATTGAGAAACTACAGAATGACAAGGCTAAGCTAGAAGTAAGCCCAATTTCCCAGGGAGGGATGTTAAAAACTAGTTCAGGCTCCTCTAAGTTCTTGGGTGCCGTGTGAGGGTTCAGCCATAGGCTGAACTGTCAGCTTTTCTTTTCTTTTCCCCCAAATTCAGGTAAAATCTCAGACTTTAGAAAAGGAGGCCAAGGAATGTCGTCTTCGAACAGAAGAATGGTATGTGGAAATGTGAATTCTAAGAGGCCCTGAAATCAGAATCAAAGCCCGAGGCTCCACTTAGCTTTTTTTCTGTCTCACTCTGAGCTGAGGACTCTGGTGTAGGCACTGCCAGGGTCCTCTTCCGTTATCAGGAGCTGAAGCATCTTGACAAAGCTTGACGTCAGCAGAGGGTCTGGGTCAGCTCTCAGTGGGGCTGGGGCTTTGTGTTTCTGACTTTTGTGGAACAGGGACCCGGCCTAAATGATGCCAACCGATTATTTATTTATTTATTTGAGACAGGGTTTCTCTGTGTAGCCTTAGCTGTCTTGGATGCTCTTTGTAGACCAGGTTGGCCTAGAACTCACAGCAATCTGCCTGCCTCTCCCTCCCTGAATGCTGGGATTACAGGCCTGGGTCACCACACCCGGCTGATGCCAACTGTTTAATGGTATATGTTGAATAAAATTGAGGTTATAGGATCTAATTGAGAGATTTCTAAACCTCAGAACATTACATAACAATGTACCAAAGCCATTCATAGTCTTAACACTTTCTTTTCTGGCACTTACTATGATACTTAAGTTTCACTGCATTGGTGAAAATACACATGTGGTTTAGATGTGTATCTGTGTGAGTAATTTAACCAATACAGAAATAATCAGCTTTTTAATGTAAGGAAAATATAATCTGGTATTAATACTTAAAAACTGTACAGTGATAAAACATAAGTAAAGAGGAAGTTACAATTATCTTGGGTAAGTAAACTGAGGTTGTGCAAGAGACTGGAACTATGGTGGATTCTCTAGAAGTCTCTGGGGCTTTGCAGTGGGCCTGGTGCCTTTCCTAACGTCATCTTTGAACAACTCTCAGTGGAGTGTTCCAGATGTCGGCACAGCTCTCTGAAAGCCTGCTGCCAGCTGTTGGGGTAACAAGCAATTGACGATTCACTGATTGGTAATAATGTGGTAATGTGGGTTCTTTTTTCTTTTAGTCAGTTACAGTTAAAGAATCTTCATGAAGATTTGTCAGGTAGATTGGAGGAATCCTTATCAATCATCAATGAAAAAGTCCCTTTTAATGATACAAGTAGGTATTACGTATACGTAAGTGACTCTTGTTTGCATCCCTGAATCTCTCTGTTGTAGCCAGTAAATTAAGAGAATTTCTAATTTTCTCAGGGAAAAAAAAATCGAATTGGCCTTGAGGGGCAGGGGTTGCTGTCTTGATCAGGCCTGGTTCTCATGTTTCCTAGGGACATTCTGAATCATCTCCTAAGTGCTCCAAAGCCAGTGTTCTTGGGAGATGTCCAGTGCATTCTTTGAACTACATTTCTCATACTTGAGGTGTACCCATCAGCATGTGAAGTGGGGGGATGTTTGCATAAGAGTTGTTCACTAGGTTTTGGGGGTATGTGTATCCACAGTGGGATGTGGGTTTTTTTGGTTTTTGGCCTGTTAGTTTCTGCCCCTGGGGAAATTCCCAGTGACAGGAAGCTGTTGGGAAGTCTGGCTTCTGTTTTCTCCTGGAGATGGCCTGATAGCTTACATATTCAAGAGTGACAAAAAAGAACTTAAATAGTACCTTAAAACAGTACTCATGTGTGCAGTAGATGTTTAGCCTTTAGGTAGGAGTAAATGAAACCCTTAAAGGTAAAGAAACCATTTATTTGGAAGCCAGGGAGATGGCTTAGTGGGTAAAGATGCTTACTGCCAAGCACTCCGAGTTCAGACCCCAGAACGCACATGGGAGAGAGAGAGAACCAACCCCCAAAGTTGTCCTTGGACCTCCATCTTTGTGGCATTCCTCCCACCTGCTCCAGGAAATAAATTAGTTTTTAAAAATTAAAAAAAGCAAATAAAACTTAAAAGAAAATATATTTGGAACTTGAAGCATGTAATCAAGTTAGTATACACTTCCCTTTTTTATAGCTACATTTGAAATTTGTTTTTTAGTTTCCTTAAATTTTTCTTGGAAAAGTCTGGGGGTTGGGAAAAAGAAAAGAGAGGAGAAAATAATCCTTTGATTGCATGAAATCAGCATAGGTGGGGCTGGAGAGGAGCCCCAGTGGTTGAGAGCATGGACTACCCTTCCAGAGGACCTGGGCTCTATTTCCAGCACACAAATAATAGCTCACAACTGTCTATAATTCTGATTCTAGGGACTCTGACACCACGGACATGCATATGGTACACAGACATGCATTGTAACTGTTCTTGTAACTGTAATTGTTTATGCAGGCCAAACACACAAACACATAAAACAAAATCGGCAAGGCCATTTCTGTATCAATAGCCTAAATTCCCCCTTGGACACAATGCCTGTCTCCAGCTTCTATGTTTGTATGAGTGGTGTCAGTACGCCGTGGCTGCGAAGTCCTGGTGGTCCATTTGCTTGTTACTCTTTGCATCAGTCAACGATTAGGGTCTCAGTGACTAGTAGCTTCTGGGTCATAAGCACTTACCCTTCCTTTTCCAGTATGACTTGTCACCAGTTTTAGATTCTGTCACGTCATTTCTCTGGGTTGCTTTTAGTTGTTTAGACTACTCTGTGTCATGTAGAGCCACTTGGAGTTGTGAGGGAAGGGGACCTCACCCTTGTGGGCACTTCGAGAAACCTTCTCAGAGGAAGTATTCAGACCAGACCAGTGTAGTTAGTGCTGTTTGTTTGTTTGTTTGTTTGTTTGTTTTTTAAGAACAGAGGGGAAAAGAAGCGGGTAATTTCAGAGAGTGTAATACATGGCATAAAATTCTCCATGTCATCTTGGGTTTAGTAGTTAAATGTGGCAGAAGGCTCAGATCAAGGACTGTGAGGAGCAGTGGTCAGTAAAGTGTAGGATTAGGACTTAGGACTTGGTTACATGGCTTTCGAGTTGAATGAGAGTTGTTGGAGTGAGGCGTTGTCCTGGGATGTATGTCCTCACAGTTAATCTGGAGCATAGTGGAGATGTCCTGAGACAGGGAGAGGGGAGACCATCTGCCAAAGCTCCATGTGCTGACATGGACGTGTGAGCCTGGGTGACCAGAGAGATGTAGATCTTGTGGAAAAGAGCAGGTGGGCTGTTTGGGGAGGCAAGGGAGAGGGAGGAGGCAACGTAGGGGAAGATGATGCTACAGTAGACAAAAATAAAAGGTAGATAAATGGGTAGCTTTCTCTCACGACAAAACTGAAGTTATCAGTGAAAAGGAGGGAACATTTATTGGGCTCACAGCCCAGGGTTATCAGTTTGTGGTTCAGATCTGCTGATTTGGGGCCTGTGGTAAGGCATAGCATCATGGTGGTAGCACACGAAAGACCAAAGGTGCTCAGGTTGGGGCAACTGGGAAGCAGTGGCAGGAAGGGGCTTGGGTTCCAATATCCCTCTGAAGAGCACTGCTTCAGTGACGTAACTGTGCAACGAGGTCTCACTGAACTGTTCCTTCTCACAGTAGCACTATAAGATGTCAAACACACCTTTGATGCATGGGCCTTTTGTGGACACGTGTAGACCTCTGTGGTCTAAGCTATTATAGCAGTTGGGGTGCGGGATGTGAAGAGCAGCGCAGCTTGGCTGTGGTTGATGGAAAGGTGACATAGCTCAAGAGAGAAACAGAGTGCCCCTGCTGCTCAGATGAGCACTGTGTGGGAGTGAGGAACAGGGGAACAAATGCGAGGAGGCCTATGCAGGATCCTTGGTGAGCTCCCCACTTCAGCCATGGGTAGTGAGGGGCTATGGTAGAGGAAAGGCAGGGAAACAGTGAGGATTTTCTTCCACCGGTGATGCTGGTCATTGCTGTGCCTGGCCATGGGAAGTCAGAGCGAGTGAAGCAGCTTACTGTTCTGTGAGGCTTGGAATTTTTGGAAGCACTAGTGCTTCCATGGCTCAGGGGTACATGGTGGTAGAGGACTGAGAAGGCGATGATGTGTAACTAGCCAGTGGAAATAAAGAAATGGATGAGGGCAGAGAGTCAGTTATGGCATAGGTAAAGAAGGGAGAGGCTGGATGTGGGGTGCTGCCCCCTGTCATGCCAGCACTATGGAGGCTGAATGGGGGAGGGCAGGTTTAAGACTAGCCTAGGATGCACAGCAACGTACTGTCTCAAAAAGGGGGAAAAGCAGAGGAGAGGAATAGAATGAAGAGGAGGAGGAGGTGTGCCAGGCCTGTCAGTCAGTCAAGAGTTGCTGCTGCTACAGAGTCCAGGAAGAGGATAGTCTCTGCACGCCAGCCTGTGAGGTGGAGTTGGGGAGTGCACTGTTGGGCTAGAGATAGGGCTCAGCAATTGAGAGCAGGTGCTTCTCTTGTGGAGGGCCTGGGTTGGCTTCCAGCACCTACCTGAGGCAGACACAGTTCTGGGGACCCTGATTTCCTTCCTGGGTATCTGCACATGTGTGGTTCACATATAAGTAGATACTACCTTTGTTTTGTTTATTGAGGCAGGGTTTCTCTGTGTAGCCTTGGCTCTCCTGGACTCACTTGCAGACCAGGTGGTGCACACCTGTAATCCCAGCACTCAAGAGGTGGAGGCAGGTGGATCTCTGTGAGTTCGAGTCCAGTCTGTTCTACAAAGTGAGTCCAGGACAGCCAAGGCTTCACAGAGAAACCTTGTCGTGAAAAACCAAAACAATAACAACAAAACAAAAAACCCAACAAACAAACAAGAACCCTCCCACTCCCCAGAAGCACGTGGTGCCTGGTGTTAGGCAACAGTGACAGGGCTGAGCAAGACCGAGGGACCAGCGCAGGAGAGAGAGCACTGAGATGCTGGGACCAGCAACAGCAGCAGCAATGGATCTGAAAATAAGTCCTGTTAGAGAGACGCTGGTAGTTTGCGAGGCTTAGTGTGGCAGTCAGGGCGGTTACTGTAGAACAATGACTGACGACAGCAACCACACTTCGGGCCTTTGTAAGGGATCTTCAGAGGCCCCGAAGAGGTCTTTGAAAGGACTTCTTTGCCATGGAAAGCCAGGAGGAGTTTGTTTCTTTCAATCCTGAGGTTAGAGAAGGGAATGGTTTTTACTTATGCGAGAAGCCACAGATTCTCTGTAGTTCCACCATCCTGTGCTGTGGGTACAGGGTCGGCATTTGGGGTTCTCAGGGGAAGCCAGCTTTGCAGTTGCTCCTCTAAAGACTAAGATGGGCTCTGATGCCTCACTTTTGTCTTGTAGAGTACAGTGAGTACAACGCTCTCAACGTTCCCCTGCACAACAGGCGGCACCAGGTAAGGCTGGGCCGGAGGAATGCACACAGCACTTTACTAAGGGAAGTTAGGCGGTAGGTCTGTTTGCTGTGCTCGCACGCTGCGTTACTCTCATTCGCTTCTCTGAGTTGTCTGAGTTGCTTTATTGAGTTCATGTGCTGCTGGTTTTTCAAATTTGCTATTTATTTTTATGTTTACTGATTTATTGGGGGGGAGCTCACATGAGGAGGCCTGAGGATAACTCGTGGGAAAACTCTGTTTTCTCCTACCATGTATTGAACTCTGCTCATCAGGCTTGGCAGCGCTGGCAGCACCCACTTTACCCAGCAGCACTAGATTCTTTTATCATTGAGATGGGGTCTCACTGCATGTCTCTCCTGGCTTGGAGCTCACTCTGAGGACCAGGCTGGCCTCAAACTCAAAGGAGATTCCACCTGCCTCTGCCTCCCAAGTGCTGGGAATAAGGCAGTACTACGGACTTTTTATGTTTTTCTCATTTTATCACATTAGAATTGAATTATGGGATGCCTTACTTTTTAAGCCAGGCTTTTGTTTAGGGTGGTGGGCTTTGCACTCAAACAGCCAAAGCCACGTGGAGGAAATTTGAGTGGGAGCAAATGAATGTAGACTGAGGAGTGATCTCCCGAGGGTTCAAGTGCTTTAAAGCAATTGCCTGAGAGTTGACTGTATGTACTTTGCATTTTAAAGCTGAAGATGCGAGATATAGCTGGGCAGGCCCTGGCCTTTGTTCAAGATCTCGTGCCCGCTCTTCTGAACTTTCACACCTATACAGAACAGAGGATTCAAATTTTTCCTGTTGATTCTGCTATAGACACAATATCACCATTGAATCAGAAGGTAAGTACAATGCCTTTTGTTGCCATGGACGAATGGGAAGAACAAATAGGGAATCTTTTCAGATGGCTGCTGTGTATTAGCCAGGTACTATGGGAGACTTGGAAGAAATAACAAGCCTTCATCAACAGAAAATACAGAAGGTCGCAGAGTGAACCATTGAGGGAGTGATTGAGAGAATGTGTGAATGCACGAGGGAGCGAGTGAGCAGTGATCAGCCACAGCATGGCCAGTTGGTGTAGGATCAGCGGGGAGGGCAGATGCTGATATCATCTGAGAAGATTCTCTGGGGTTTAGAGCCTTGAAGACTTGAGCAGGATTTGAATGGGAGAAGAGAGATAGTGATCATTGTTTTTGTTTGTTAATTTGAATTCGGAGAAGGAGCTATGGGAATAGAAATGTGAACCAGGAAAACATGGTGGGTGGTGGTGAGCTTGTGGACTGATGGGGGGGTTGTTGAGTGAATTTCTGGATGGAATGTGAAATCCCTGGAGGGGAGGAGGGGGAGGAAGGTTTGGAGAACAAAGTGGCTTTTCTTGGAGGCCCTTGAGGACCAGCTGAGGCAGAGACCTTCCCTTTGGTTACAAGACTGAGGCCTCTGCAGCTTTTTGGCAGTGGTTGATGAAGTGGAAGGTCCCATTTTATTCCTGGGAGGCTAATTCTCTGGCATGTTTCGTGAATTTGCTGTGAATCTGTCATTGGGCCAAGCAGCCAGTGTGGTCGGCCTACTCTTTTTCCTTCTGCTGAGGCAGCTAATGGGAAAGGGCAAAGCTAGTTGAGTGTGGTGACGTCAGCCTCTGTGCAGTTTATCTGAGGATAGAAAAGGTTGGCATGCTACTTTCTTTAGTCCTTATCCTTTCTTTTGACGAAAAGATTTTGTGCCCCGCCCCTCTCAGGTAATCCTAAAAAGGATTTCAGGTTTATTTAGTTGAAAAGCCAAAATGCTGATAAGTACATCTGTTTTGTGACTGGACAATACCCTGGGCCTAGTAGTTTAAAACAGCAGACATTGGCTATCCCCTAGTTTCTTGGTCAGGAGCTCAGGAACCAGCTAACTACTCAGTTTGTGGCTCCTGACATCTGTCACTGGGGTTGCATTCACCAAAGGTGTCACTGATGGAGGTGGGAAGTTAGTGCTGGCTGGAGGCTAGAAGCCTGTTCTCGCATGCCGTTCTTGAGAGGGTGTTTGATGTTCTCATGTCATGAACCTAACGTCCCGTAGAGTTTGCTTTGAAAGATGTGGGAGCCACAGTCTTTTGGGACCCTGGGCTAGTCCCATTGGGCATGCCTGTTGTGTTACTGGTCACGCAGACTAACCATGAAACAATATGAGCCAGTAGCCTTCAAAGGCAAGAATACATGGGTGTCACTGAGGTATTCATGGAGGCCAGCTCACACATGGGAAGCTAAGGGTCGTGCTGCAGACGTGTCCTCTGAGGGCCTGATAATGTGACCTGTGATCAGCCATGGTTTTCTTCCTAGTCTGACTCTTACTAGCCATTTTTTTTTTCTTCTGTTGCATAGTGTAGTATTTCTAGGAATTGCACATGCTTATGTCTACAGATCCCCAAATGATAGTAGGTAATCAAGACCTGGACTCCGGAGTCGGACTCTTTGGGTTCCCAGTGTACCTCTGTCCTGTTCTAGCTGTGTTCCCTTGGGAGGTTTACTTAATCTTTCTACAGTGGTTTCCTCATACTTAAAATGGGAGAGGGACGTGCACATTTCACAGATCCACATGAGGTGACGTGAAGGCCTGAGCGTGTCTGGCAGTGGGCACCTGGTAGATTAGCCGTGGCCATCCTGGGTCTCAGCTGTGCTTGGTTTTCACCTCTTCTCCTGACTCCACAAACCCATTGAAGCTAATACAAATAACCTTTGTAATTTTAATTTGTCTGGAACACTTCATTATTTTGGAAAACTTTTGCTAAAAGATGGCCAAAGTGTGTAAACTCATTTCTAGACCCGTGAGGTATCTGAGAGCTCATAGTTGACAAACATGGGCAGCAGACCCCAGAGTGCTTGAGCTGTGCAGACAGTATTACTGTGCAGTTTCCATGGGGTCACCTGCATTTTGTAGAAGACAAGACAGTAGTTAAATGGCAGAAGTTCAAACTTGAGCCATTATTAAATACCTAGGCTGAGATATTTCATAAGTGAAACCCCTTTGCTTCTAAATTGTCTAAAATATAGTGGGACCCCCTCCCCCACTCTCTATGTTGGGATTTAACCCAGAGCCTCACACATGCTAAGCACACACTACACCACTGCTATAGCACACACTATAGTCAGAGCCCCTGGCTCTGTTTGCATGCTGTGATATCAGTGATGATAAACATTTTAAGTCATCTTGATTTCATTCCTGGCATTTGTTAACCCTGAATAGTGAATACAGTGTGATAGAAGCTGCCAGGTGGGTAGGTTTGTTTTCTGTCACAGTGTTCAGGGATGCTGGCCCACTGTGCTCTTCATGGTGCTGTGACCCCAGTCTTCAAATGCCTGATTGTTCAATATGTCAACCCTCTTCTGCTTCCTTGTTTTGGATTGGGATGGGGACCAGGGAATATTGTCTGGGGCCTTAGAATGGTTTTCCAGAAACAAGTTCAAGAGAATTTCAGTGCAAAACTCAGTGAGTCCACGTCCTACTTGCTGATGCTTAATTTCCAGTGAATTAATTCAAATGTTTCTCCTCCTCTTCAGTTCTCTCAATACCTTCATGAAAATGCGGCATATGTGCGCCCCCTGGAGGAAGGAATGCTGCATCTATTCGAGAGCATTACAGAGGATACTGTGACTGTCCTGGTAATGTTCCTCCTTGTTTTACTACAGGAAATGGGAGCTCTCATTGGCCGGTTGCACTTTTAACTGTGAAACTGTCTTTTTATCCAGGAGACAACTGTGAAATTGAAAATGTTTTCAGACCATCTAACTTCCTATGTACAATTCCTTCGGAAGATCCTTCCGTATCAGTTGAAGAGGTACTCATTTCTCTGGAGGCCAGGGAGCTTGGGCAGCTGCGGGAGGGACTGCCTGCTCTGGAATGAAAGCATTCGCCTGGACCATTTGCAGCATGTCTGAGTACTCTCAGCTGTGGTTTTCAGCGGCCCTCTAGTCTGCTGACTGTTAGTAGTGCATAAAGTCATAATCAGTGTTTGCAGTATTGGGAATGGCACATTTTTTTGGAAGAAACATTTTGGCTTTGAGTTTTTATTATTCCTTTATTCTAAATGTCTATAAGGGAGTTAGAATATTTAACTTCTGCATTTGAATCTTAATCCTTAGGTATCTTTGAAATGATATCTTTATATTATTAGAGACTTATTTAAATTATAAAATAAAATCTTTATCTGCTCTGGACCTTGTAGGCTGTGTCACTCAGCAACCTCTAATATTCCACCTTAAATATTCAGTAACCTCTAATATTCCACCTTAAATATTCAGCAACCTGTAATATTCCACCTTCAGTATTTAGCAACCTTTAATATTCAACCTTAAATTTCTAGAAAGGCATAAAATGTATTAGAATTTTGATGAAATTGCTTTTAAGTTTTAATGCTTTTTATTTGTTTGTTTTGAGGCAACATCTCACTCTGTAGTCTTGGCTTGCCTAGAGCTTGCTATGCCCACTAGGCTGGCTTTGGTCTTACAGAGATCCACCTGCCAAACCCTTCTGAGTGCGGGAATTAAAGGCATGTATTAGGCACATCCGACAAGTTTTAATACTTTGATACTTGGGCTAAAACTACAAAGCTTTCTGTTTCACCTAAACATTTTAAATAAAGGAATAATACAAGGAACACAAATAATTTTTGAAATGTAAAATAGTATAAAATTAGAGACTGCATAGGTTATTTATTGATATTTTAAAAAATAATTTTTTTTAAAGAATTAATACATTTTATGTGACATCTGTTTCTGAATAACAAGCTATCAAGGTATTTGGGTCAGCAAATGCTTTGGTTTGTGCATATGAGAAGATTTTCAGGCTTTAAAACAGAATGGACTGTGCGCTGTGACTTGTTTAAGGTTATATTTAAGAAGCATTGTAATCACAGCACATGGGAAGTGGGCAGGAGGATTGTAAATTCTAGGTCAGTGTGCACTGCATGAAAGACCTTGTCTTAGAAAACAGAGCAACAAACACAACAGGGCCAAACCCACTCATTAAAAAGTATTTGTTATTTTACATGGCTATACATTTTTCATGATATTAATTAATTAATTAGAGATGTCTCATTATGTAGCCTTGGTCAGCCTGGAACTCACTGTATAATATAGACAGACTAGAATACTCAGAGAATGCGCAGAGATACGCCTGCCTCTACCTTGAAGTGCTGAGATTAAAGGTGTGCACATCTGGTTCTTTATGATTTTATTTTAAAGCATTTGCTAAATCCTTTCTCTTGGTGGCACATCCTTACCTGCTGAGCTATCCTGCTGACTCTGCTTTTTTAAACAGCGGCTTTGAGTGGCTGACCTGTTCTTCAGCAGAGTTGAATGAGGCTGTTTTACTAAAGCAGATGACAAGGGAATGGGAGGGAAGAGACAGAATCATTTTTCCTGTGTTCACGTTTCTAGCTTTTTGTTCTGTTTTGGGAACACAGTTTGACTACGTGATACAGGCTCACCTGGAACTCACCATCCTGCCACAGCCTTTTGATAAGGGGATTGCAGACACACGAAATGCTTGACATCTTTCTAGTTTTGTGTGAGCCCTTTTACTTGATTACAATACCTTGTTAAATAAGCATTATTTAGTGTCCACATTTTAAACTTTATAGTTAAGGTACCTACTTAAAGTTGAAAGAGGTAAAATATATGTTGTGATAATATTAAATATTTACACTTAAATTTGAGCCTACAGTAGCAGTAATTTTTGTTTAATTAGTTTTTTAGGAATTCAGTTAAATGAAATGTCTTCTATAAATAATGCAAGGATTTTCCCAGCAAAGGTTCTGTGTATTTAATACTGAGCTAACTCACTTACTCATGTAGAATAGAAAAAAAGCAGGGCCCCTTCCATGGCCATTCTGCAGATGAGGAAATGCTTAGCCCCACCTGTTGTGCTGGTCACTGACCTCAGTCCCACAAAGCAGTTGTGCCCCCGTGTGACCCCTACAAAGCCAGCCAGGTCTCCTTTACTCCTTCGCTTGGAGTTATTTTGGATAATTTTGCTTTTGTTTCTTGGAACTATTTGATTCTAAAGGTCTTGTGAGAAGTCCTGGTGAGAAACAGTGAGACAAGCATGACTATTTTAAGAAGTTAATACAGTCCAGAGAGATGGCTCAGGAGCTAAAGACTTGTGCTGCCAGGCCTGTTGAGGTTCACACAGTAGAAAGAGCGCCCCGCTCCTGCAGATTGCCTTCTGGCCACCACGTCTGTGCTGTGGCACGTGCACACACACATAATATTTTGGAAACATAATTTTAATATTTAAAAATATATTACTTTCATGCTGGAGAGGTGGCTCACTGGTTAAGGGCACACTCTGCTCTTCCAGAGCCTGGGTTTGACTTCTTCCATCCACACGGTAACTCTTAGGTATCCATAACTCCAGTTCGAGGGGTCGGATGTCCTTTTCAGGCCTCATCAGGAACCAGGCACACAAATGGTGCACAGACATACATGCAGACTTGACATTTAGACAAATAGAAAAATTGCATGTATATATGTATATGTGTATGTAACCATTTAGACCAAAAAAAAAAAAATCTTTTATAAAAGAATAAAGGAAGCCAGGCAATGGTACACACTTTTACTCCTAGCACACTGGCAAGTGGATATCTGAGTTTGAGGCCAGCCTGGTCTACAGAGCAAGGTCCAGGACAGCCAGGGCTACACAGAGAAACCCTGTTTCAAAAAACTAAACAAAATGAAAAAACAAAAAAAGGAAAACGAAGTCCTCTAAGATGCTGACTTTTGAAACTCTGCCATTCCTAGTTTAGAAGAAGAATGTGAATCTTCCCTTTGCACACCTGCATTAAGAGCCAGGAACCTGGAGCTGTCCCAGGACATGAAGAAGATGACAGCGGTGTTTGAGAAGCTGCAGACATACATCAGTCTCCTCGCCTTGCCAAGTGAGTGAGACTGGCACTCAGGGCGCAGCGTGAAGGACTGAGAGCTCAGAGCTGGAGAGGGCATGAGCGTTAGCTTGGGAGAGTGAGCAGAACGGCAGGCCTGCACCCAGGAAACTGAACTCAGTGAGTTAGAGGTAGTGAAGTGGATGGGTCTGAATGTTGTGACTGAAGCTAAGGTAAGCTGTTTGTCACTAACCATGCATTACATACGAATTCCTTTTCTCTCCTTTTTTTTTTTTTTTTTTTTTTAAAGTGGAGAAGGGTGACTCATGACTATGGGGGGAAGGTAATAACAGCTTCACTGAGGAAGCCAACAGGGAGCATCATGGGTGTTCCTAGCAGCCTCGACTTATTAGAGCTTTTAAAGATGCAGAGTGTTTTCCTTTGGCCTAATGGAGAAATTGAACAGACCTCCATTTTAATGATGTTTTTAGGAATGCCATGGTTTTAGCTGGGCCTGGTGGCTCATCTGTGTTCTCAGGACTCAGGAAGCTAGGGCAGTTTCTTAAGGGAAAGAGGGACTTAGGGAGGGCAGAAAGAAGGAAACTTCTATTGCAGCATGTAAATGATGGCATTAAGTATATTTTGGTTTTGCCTTTTTTAATGCTCTCAGTTACCTACTCTATATTTTATCCATTTAAAGTCCAAATCCGTAGCTTTCAGTGCACTCACTGATGTGTACCTGCAGTACAGACCATTTTAAACCATTTTCCTCACCTGAAGAAACCCTTTGTTCTTTAGCTATTGCTTCCTATGCTGCTAGTCCTCCTCTCTCTAGCCCTAGGCAGCTGCTTCTCTGTTTCCTGTCTCCAGATTTGCCAGCTCTAGATTGACAATTATGTGAACCGTTATGTGTAATTTGGTGTGTTTGTTGCTTTCAAAAGCTTTATCTTGTGGTAAAGCTTACAAGATCAATGTGAAATGTAGCATGTATCCATACTCCATTCTTTTTTATTGCAGAATACTATTCCATTGTTCAGATGTACCAAATTTAATGTCTATATCCATCAGACAGTTGGGATGGTTTGATTGTTAAGAGCGATGATGCTACACACATTCATGTATGAGCTGTTATGTGGACTTACCGTTTTATTCCTTCTTTGAAGTTCTATTTGTTTTATGTATCCGAGTGCTCCTCTGCATGGCAGAAGATCGCATTACAGATGGTTGTGAGCCATCATGTGGTCGCTGAGAATTGAACACCGGACCTCTGGAAGAACAGCCAGTGCTCTCAACCATCTCTCCAGCCCTATCTTTTTATTCTTTTGGGCCTGGCGGCACATATCTGTACCTAAGAGTAGACTTGCTGCATCATATAGTGACTATGTATGTCTGTTTGAGAAGTTACCATGACAGTTCTCCAAAGCACTGTTTTTGCCTTCCTCTGTGCAGCATGTGAGAGTTTAATTTTTCCATGTCCTCACTAACATTTGTTATTTCTGGACTTTGGTTTGAGCCATCCTCGTGGCTCTGAAGTAGACTCTCACTGTGGTTTGACTTGCCCTCGCTGCTGTCCAGCTGTTAGATGCCCCTTGATGACTTTCTTGGCCACTTCTTTATTTTTTTTTTTGGTAAAACATTTGTTTGGATCTCTTCTTTATTTTCAGTTGGGTTCAGTTGTTTTCCTTCTTATTACAGAGTGATAACATTGTTTATAAATTCCACAGTTAGATATACAATTTACCGAATTTTCTTCTACTTTGTGGCTTGTTTTTTCACTTTGTCTACAGCACGCTTTGTAGCACAGAAGTTTTTAAGTTTGTTATAACTCAATTATCTGTTAAACTGTTATTTTCTTTCTGTTGGGGAGGTGTCTTGCTTTTTTCTTTCATATATAAGTTCCCCTTATCAATTCCAAAGTTATGAAGACATGTTTTCTTCTAAGTTTTACAGTTTTGTTGTTGCAGTTAGCTCCTTTTGAGCTAATTTGTGTGTGGTGCAAGGTGAGGATCTGGCTCCATCTTTCCATGTGACCGCCAGGCATCTCAGCTCCATGTGTGGGAACTTCTTTCTGTTAACTCGTTCTGCACCCTCTTTGAAAGTCGGTTGGCCACACTTGTGTGAATTTACTCCTGCACTGCCAGTGGTGCTCCTGGATCTACTCGTCTACTGTAACAGTCACACACCATTTTGATGAGTTTGGCTTTGAGCTGAGGAAGCGTGAATCCTCTTACTTTCTTCTTTTTCAAGATTGTTTTGGTCGTTGGGGATCCCTTCTTAGCAACTGTAGCATCAGCTCAGCATCAGTGGGTTTCTACAATGTTCATTTCTCATTTGTGATACTTTGTTACAACATCTCTAGGAAGCAGGTCTTCTGATCATGGAGGTATCCTTTAAGAAGTGTGGTTTAGGAGCCTGAGAAGCACTCATACTGGGCCTCAGGGCCTCAGTGCAGTCACCTGGATGACAGTGGGTTTCAGGGCTCTTCACCCTCCTTCCGTTATCAGTCCCTGGTGTAAGCATCTCTGGGCTTTTCTGAAAGCTTGAGGCATCTTTCGCTCACAGGCTGATTGCATTAAATACAAGCTCCTTTAGAGTTCTAACATCTAATAACAACTTTTGAGGTTAGTGTTTGGAATTTCTGACCCCAAAGAGCTACTTCTTTTCACTGCGGTAAGTTTGCCTATAATTTAGTTTGGTGACTTGGCCACTCTCTTCTGAGCCTTAATCACAGTTTCTTATTTCTTGAGGGCCATAGATAGGCTTGAGCCTCTCCACGTATTACAGGTGAAATTATTTCCTTGTAAGGCTGCTTCTCCCTAGAGCTAAATCTCAGAGCCAGTTCAGGTGTTGGGGACAGTTGTCACAGCAGCATCAGGTCCTTTGGGCTGATAGGCCAAGGGTGACAAGGGCCATAACATTCTCAGGAGCACTTGTTCAAGGTAGAGCCTCCATCTCAGAGGTGGGGGTTTACGTGAAGGAAGGGGCCCCTCCACTTCTTGGCCACACTTGATCAGAACATAGCCTCAGTAGGCAGTGGCTGGGAGAAAGAGGGGAAAGAGCCTTGCTGGGGATGGTGGAGTGGGATGCCGGGGGCTGGGCTGTGCCTGTTGGGAGTAGCGTTTCAGTTAAACTGAGCTGTGGGGAGGCTTGGCTCACTCACTTGTGCTGTTCCTTCTGAGCTGTTACTGGTTTTCTCTTTTTTATTGTGTGTGTGACTTCAGTGGTGTGTGTGTGTCTGTGTGCGTGAGCATGCACGCAGGCACACTGTCAACTGTCAGCTTTTTGGGGGAGATGCTCACGGGCTTGTGACTGGTTTTTTTTCTAGGTACAGAGCCAGATGGACTCCTTCGCACAAACTACACTTCCGTCTTGACAAACGTTGGTGCTGCTCTGCATGGGTTTCATGATGTCATGAAAGGTGAGCCATGAACCAGAACCGCAGTCTGTGAGAACCTTCATTTTATATCTGCCTGCTTTTGGCTTAAGTGAACATTGCCAAGGGTTAGAGACCCAGAAAAAGGCTCTGGAGCATTTGGCTCCCGTGGAAGTGACAGTGCAGACCTTCTGCTCTTGCAATCTGCTCCACTTCTGAAAGTAAACACGTGCTGAAGAGAAGAGTGTGCACAGTGCCTCACGAGAAGCACTTTGTAGTGCTTTAACGTGGGGGTGTGGATGGGAGCACACCAGAGGTGCCAATTAGGGGCATTCTGCAAAATTTGTTAGACTTGTTAGGGCTCAAGCATGCAGGATTGAGGAAACCAAAGCTGGTGTCTCTAGAGAGAGTATGCTAGTTCCCCGTCATCCTGTGAATATTTGCTTAGTTGCTGGTTTATATCTCTTTGAGACAGTGTCAGCGCGTGGTCTTGTTACCTGGAACTCTCCATATAGTTCATGCCAGCTTGTGCCGTTCCTGCCTCTGCCTCTGCCTCTGCCTCTGGGGAGCTGGGGAGGCGGGCCTTCACCGCTGTGCCCAGCATCTCACTAGCATCCTTTGCTGTAGTTGCTCAGTGCTGGAGATGGAACCCAGACCTTATACATGCTACATTAGTGTTCTACCACTGAGCTACATTCCAAGCTCATTTTAATATTTAAAATGCCTGTTCTGAATCTGGTCTTGTTGAGCATAACATTAAGAAATAAAAATCTCAGGAGTAGTGGCACACGCCTATAATTACACTATTGAGAGGTAGAGACAGGAGGGTCTCTGAGTTCTAGGCTACCCTTCACTGCATAGACCCTGTGTCAATAAATGAATGAACAAATGAATAAATAAGTAAATAAACGTGTATTTTAAGGTCTTGCCCAATATTCATTTGGTTCTTTTAAGAACATAGTAGGTCTCTGGGTGGTGGTGCATGCCTTTAATTCCAGTACTTGGGAGGCAGAGGTAGATCTTTGTGAGTTCAAGGCCAGCCTGGTCTACAGAGTGAGTTCCAGGACAGCCAGGGCTACACAAGAGAAGTTGTGTCTTGAAAAACAAAACAAAATAAACCAAAACAGAAAAAGAATGTAGTTGGCTAAGGGGTTGCAGGACATCTTCTAGGACTTTTCTTATGCTTCTGGAGTGATGCTGAGGTGTAATGAGTCCACAGCACTCTGTTGCCTCTAGATGCCCTGCCTCCTCCCTGTTTTTCTGTCTGACACTGTGGGAATGGGGAGAAGATGCGGGAGCTATCTGAAGGACTGCTGGAACCAGCTCAGGCTCCCGATGGTTCATCGGACTATCGATAGCTAGTGACTAGTTTTACAGGAAAGAGCTTTTTTTTTTAATGTAGAAGTGTTTGTATAATGTGTGTGTGTGTGGGGGGGCTAAAATTAGTGTCCTTCTCAGGATTGGCATGTCATGATATCTTTATTTATATTGATATTTTAATACATCAGTTACATCCTAAGGGCCCTAAAGTGCTTTAAAAAATATTAACATGCCTTTGTTTGTGCATTTTCTGAGGTCAAGATGCTACTGAATGCTCAGGAAAAAGCATGTTATTTCTCTTGTTTGGAAAGAGCCAATGGAGATGGTGTTGGCCCTTTGTGCTGCCACTGGAATCTTTTCTTTTCACTTACTTATCTTTTTTTAATTTACTGAGGAAATAATGGGCTTTACTGTGACATTTTCAAACTTGTTTCTACTCTTGAAAATGAATATAACAAAAGAAGAGAAAAGTGGGAAACAGGAGTGACGTTGGAAAGTGGTCCTGGGGCCTTGTTGCTGGGGTGATAGTTTCAGTCTGTCTCTTTACCTAGCTTGGGAGACCACTGTACCATAAAGGGCAGCGTGCGTACTTATGGGAACAGCGGAGGCGTCTTCCTGTTGTTGTTGGGGCGGTTTTCATTGTTTTGTTTTGGTCTGGCTCTTACCCTGTACCCTAGGTTGGTTTCACATTTGTGATCCTGCCTCAGCCTCCTGAGTATGGGATTACAGGCTTGCACCATGACACCTGGCTGTAAGAAACTTCTGTAGCAACTTTCTCCCCTTCTGCTTTGCCCTGAGTAATAACTGTTTGTCTAATTTGGACATAAGGAGGAAAGTCTAGGTGGCTGTTTGGTAGGTTAGTATAGAAAGAAAGCATGGAGTTATCAAAATGTGTGTTTCATGTGGAATTAAAATAAAGTTGAGGGCCAGCAAGATGGCTCAGTGGGTAAAAGTTCATCATCAGGGCTGACCACCTGAGTTGGATTCCTTCTGGTGAAGCTGGATAATATTTTATGGCTGCAGCAAACTATTGAGTCAAGTTTTCATTCAATGAAGCAATAAAGTTTAGGGCCTAGTAAGTTATTTCACATGTTAACTGAATTTTTACATAAATGGATATTACAGGAATATGTAGTGGATAATCATTTATTTTCAGAAACATGTTGCGCATAATTGTACTGTGCCAGTGTGTTGGTTCCTTTATGGTGACAGCCATAGCATAGAAATACCAAGATGTAAAGATGGACATTCTAGCTCAGAGGTTTGAACACTTGCCAGAAACATATGGGCCTGGGTTTTGAGCCTTGGTACTGAAAGAAGAAACAGAACAAAAAATAACTTACACTAGCTGAGGAATACAGGAAGTCTTTGTAACTTTTCTCTAAACAGGAAAGTGTATTAAAAGTTGTCTATATGGGTTGGAGATGGTTCAGTGGTTAAGAGCACTTGATGCTCAATCATGAGGACCAGTGTTGCAGTCTTGGCTCATAAATGCTTGTAACGCCAGCTTCAAGGGCTGCTTCTGGCACATGAGTATATACATGTGTGCATATACTCAAACAGACATGCGTGCACACACACAGCACTTCCTCTTCACTTTGTGACCACCTGAAGCAGCAGTCTTGATACTTGAGATCATTGTTTTCATATTCACTTAATAACCCTGGAAGAATAGCTGTGAAAAACAAACAGGCTGGCTAGGTGCATGCAACTTGTACATAAATAGTAATGTTTTCCTTTCACCATGTTTTGTAGACATTTCCAAACATTATAGTCAGAAGGCTTCCGTAGAGCACGAACTTCCAACAGCAACACAGAAGCTGGTAACGACTAATGACTGCATCTTGTCATCAGCAGTGGCATTGACTAATGGAGCAGGGAAGGTAATTGTGCTCTGGCTTATTCCAATGTAAAGTCAGCTCCTCAATGTGCTCCTTTAGGAGAAAACGATGGGAAAACTGATCTATACAGGGAGTGTGGAGTATAAGTGTGTGTGTGTGTGTGTGTGTGTGTGTGTGTGTGTGTGTGTGTCAGGGAGGGGTGTAAGCAGTGGGTCATTGCCCTGAATGACCTGCTGATGGCCATGTATATACATCTTTAAAAACTGCCCCCCTTGTGCTATTAGGGTATAAAAAATGAGGGTGGAAACTGGACCTGGGATTGAGGTCTTTCGGGAGCTGTCCTGGCTTTGGTCCACTGGTGACATCTTGTGTGTCTCTCTCTCACCAGTGTCAGATTCCTGCAGCATTCATTCAGGGTGTGTGGGGGTGTTGGATAACCAACTGCTGTGCTCTTCTCCCACTCGCAGCATTTCTTAGTTGCCTGTGGTTCTTGTGTCGAGCCTCATGTTCTCTCCTGTCCACTTTGGAATGTCTGTTGTTGTATTTGGCTCGTAGCTTGAGGAGATGCAGCCACGATGGTGGGGAAAGCATGGTGGAGGTGGCAGCGAAGCATGTGGAGCTGGTGTTGTTACATTTGCAGACAGGAAGCCGAGAGACCTGGAACTAGAAGGGCTGCCATCATAAGGCATCTTCCCCTGAAAGTTCCAGCTCTGAGAGTACCAGCTGCCACCAAGTGTTCAGCCACGTGGCCATTTAATACCTGACACTGAGTTTTACTTGCTGCTGTAAAAGACTGGCAATAAGTAAGGTCTGGAGACTATTGGAGTTTGAGTGCTTAGTTTTGAGCAATATTTGCCAAGGTAGAACACTCACAAATCACTTTCTCATATTTACCACGATAGAAAACCTGTTAGTGTATCTAGAACTTCTTTTTGTAGCTAGGATATTTAGCCAGACATTTCTTTTCTTTTCTTTTTTTTTTTAATTTTATTTCTTTATTTCTTTATGACTATGAATGCTCTATCTGCATGTACACCTCCATGCCAGAAGAGGGCATTAGAGGGTATAGATGGTTGTGAGCCACCATCTGGTTTCTGGGAATTGAACTCAAGACCACTGGAAGAGCAGACAGTGCTCTTTACCACTGAGCCATCTCTCCAGCCCCAGACATTTTCTTTATATCACCATTCCATATAGCACTCTAGGATTCAAAGTCATAGCTCAGCAAAATTGCCATTGTAGATTTTTGTTGCTGTTCTAGAGACTAAACAAATGTGAAATCTGTCAATGACAAGAGTCCACAGAGTCTTTAGTCTTGTTTTCTGTTTATAATTAACAAGTTAAGATTTTACAGAATTAAGTTAACATATTTATTACATATTTGAGATGCTTATATCATACCTATTCTGTTGTAATATTAAGATATTCAAAGTTAACATGAAGAAAACCCAAACATAGATATCATGAGATCAGGACAGAAGTTCTAGTTCCTGAGGAACACGTACAGCTGAGCATGGTGTGTGCCTTTACTTCTGGCACTCTGAGGACAGAAGCAGGTGAACCTCTGAGTTCAAGGCTAGCCTGGTCTACATAGTGAGTACTAGGCCAGCCAGAGCTACATTGTGAGAGCTTCTCTCAAAAAAGAGTTAGTCAGCCACCTGCAGACTAATTCTGCGTAAGTCTTGGCTTTCAGGAGGGACAGAGACAGTCCAGAGCAGGCATGTCTGACGTCTTATATTTACATATGTGTCTTCATGTTAGCACACATTGTGAGGGTGTTCTCAAATCAGTACAGGCTTTGGGGCAGGTGCTTATACTTCATTTCCGTTCAGACTGCTCTAAGAACTTACCTTAGTCGCTGCTGCTTTGATGAAACCCCAATGGCAACTTACAAGAGGAAGCTTTTAATTGGGGGCTTGCTTACAGTCCTGGGGGGGGGTGTGATTTCATGGTCATGGCAGGAAACCCAGTGGCAGGTGGGCAGGTGTGGTGCTGGAGCAATGGCTGAGAGCTCACGTCTGATCTGACCTGAAAGTTGCATGTCGACAGAGACTGGGCCTGGCACGGGCTTTTGAAACTTCAAAGCTTTCTCCAATGGGCCACGCCCCTAATCCTTCCCAAAAAGTTCTAACTGTGAACCTCTGGGGCCATTCTCATTCAAACCCCTGCAGAGCTGTTAGGTAGGTATTTTAGATCGCTGTTGGAAAACAGAGTGTTTCTTGTCATGCTGTGTTTAGATTGCATCCTTCTTCAGCAACAACACCGACTACTTCATTGCTTCACTGAGCTATGGGCCCAAGACAGCCAGCGGATTCATTAGTCCCCTTTCAGCTGAATGCATGCTACAATACAAGAAGAAAGCTGCCGCCTACATGAAGGCTTTAAGAAAGGTTTGTGGGCTGCTGCTAACAGTCACTTACATACTTACTTACCTTTACTGATCTTATGTTGGGGTGGTGGACCATGGCATGGGTGTCTTTTTCTGTTTTTCTTTTGGAACACTGGAAGCATTCACAGACTTTCAATCAGCAATTCCTTTCAGGAGAATCAGTCATTAAGAAATTAGGTAGACTGTTCTGCGGCACTAGGTAGCCTTCCATTGTCCAGGGATGCCCCTCAGAAAAGACATGGCATGGGAGAACTGTATAGCACGCTAACTGGATGGCTTTAAACATTTGACTTCTTAGTCTTCTACACATGTGCCTGGAAGATGTTTACAAGGCTACAGCTCTCACTGCTCATCATGCGAAGGAAACCTAAATGAACCGTGGAACATCCATGCTGTAAATCTCTCTGTAGCGTTCTAACAGGAGTACAGTGGGCATGCTGTGGTATGCAGAGTGACTGACAGATCCCTCACACGTTCTGAATGCAAAAAGCAAATTGTTACAGCAACAGTCAAGTTTAAGAAAATAATGACAAAGAATTCTATACAGTGTACTTACATTTATAGGGAGACTTATAAATGTATACAGGGTCCAGACGTGCATGTCAAGGTGGTAATTATGATTACCTTTGAATTGAAACTGAAATTAGAGATGATTTACCTAGAATGCTTACTGTTTATGTGCGTTTATGTGTTCTATAGCTGAAACTCTAAAACACAATGATGCTCACAGGAGCAATGCATGCAATGGTGAAAACCAGGCAGCAGCCTACATACCCAGCAACAGAGGAATGGTTAAGCCACTGCAAATTCAGAGAATGAAATGCGAGAAAGACATTAGCATGACGGGTAGAGCTAGGGGCACACATAGTCATTAGCAGTTTATATAGGACATGTGTACCACATGTATGAAATGCACAATGCATAGGAGGGTAGAAAGCTCTAAAAGAGTTTTAAACAGGGCCTACATTTTGGCCTCAGTCTCTGCGTGCACCGGTACACACGGTGCTTATATAGACAGTCAGTTTTTTATGTAATGTAGTCTAACAAAAGGAAGCATCGTGTGTGAGTGGGAAGGTTGGGAGTAAAGTAATGCGCTGCTGCATTTTCTGATTTTTGTCAGTGGCCACATATTCTTAATTATAAGTGTATTTCTTTCCTTTCTTTTTTTTCCTTCTGCAGCTTTAAATGTTGTAGATTACACTCCATTGACTGTCACCTGTTGTACATAAGCTTAGTATTTGTCTGGCTTAAAGGGCAGTTTCTTATGTGGTTCTGATATACGTGTTTGCTGACTAGTGAGGTAGTCTAGCTTTCCATGGCTGCCTTTGTTCTGTGCACTCTCTGTTTAAGTCTGTTTTAAAATAAATATTCCTAGCTAGAATGGAAAGAGTTCCCTACATATTAAGAGTTTTAAAGAATATTTAACTTTATTCCTTGACAGTTTATTACATATATACAGTGTATCTAGGTCATATCCTACTGTATGAAGAATTTTAAGCATGTTTATGTAGAAAATATTTTCTACCATTTTGTTATAGTATGTTTTTGAAAGTAGGAAATATGAAATTATGTTTCTTTTGTGGGTGGGAGCAGTATGCATACGCCATGGCATGCGTGTGGATCTTTGTGGCCAGTCTGGAGTTTTCTCCTCCACAGCGAGGCTCCCAGGGATTGACAGCAGGCCTGTACCCACTGGGCCAGTCACCATTCTACGAGTTTTGATCCTTATGTTGTTTATCACTCACCAGGTCTTTTCCTGTTTTTCATTTTTATTTTTCTTTTATTCCCAGTGGATCTTTTCCTCTGTGGTGGTTAGTCTCCCTTTCCCAAGGTTATAGAAACATGTAGCTATTTTCTTCAAATATTTTTTATCTAGCTTTAAATTTAAGTGTTTCCTCTCAAGTTTGTCATGATTATGATGTAGAGAAGCGCCTTGCTCTTTCTGTAGGCCTTCCTTTCTTCACTGAGCAGAAAGCGCCTTCGTCACATCAGATTTTCGTGTGTTTTGTCTGCTCCTGCATTTCTCTGTCCTGCCTCCACCTGTATTTTGGTACAAGTGTGTAGAGTTTCAGCTGGAGAGGTGTAAAGTTGCTGTGACAAGTGCCCTATCTTATTTCCTTTAAAAAATGCATTTTTCCTTTCACACACAATACAGGAAGTCTGTGTTGGCAACTGTCTCCATTTATGCTCACATTCTACTAGGCATTCTTATTTCATGACCACAGTGTTTTTCCCCCCAGCCCCTTGCAGAGTCTGTGCCTTATGGGGAAGCAGTGGCCAACCGCCGGATTCTTCTCAGTTCTACAGAGAGTCGGGAAGGCCTTGCACAGCAGGTATGGCACTGAGAACATCATGGAGTCTGGTAAAAGCAGAAATTCTGAGGGAGGTTTTCAGGTAGATGAGTGACGAGGGCACAGAAGGTTCCAGCAGTCAAATTTCCAACTGTGAAATGTAAGACTGAGGCCACAGGATGAGGACCACAGGCATAGTTCACAGAGGCTGTAGGACATCTTGGCTTAACTGGTGTCAGAGTTGGTACTGAGTGCTACTATAAATGGCACTGCAAATGGATGCCAATAAAAGGGAGAGGTATAAGGTAGAAGTAGAAATTTTCCATTTGCTGCTCAGTTGAATTGGGGCAGTAGATTGCATGGAAGTTACTGTTTCAGAAATTGGTATAAACTAGTATCAATTAGGTTTGCCAGAGATTCATTTAAATTACTTTAGTATCTGACTTGTTTATAATTTGGGGGAATACTACTTAAAGGACTGAAAAAAATGGCATAATCATTATTAACACTGACTGCTTTCTCAGAGTATTACCCTGGTTCACACTGGCTGTTTTAGCAGAGGACACTGGTTCCATTCCTAGCTCCCATGTGGCAGCACACAACTGTCTGTAACTCCAGTCCCTGGTGATCTGATATCCTTTTCCGGCCTCTGTGAGCACTGATATGGGTGCTAGGAACCCAGGTCCTGTGTAAGAGCAGCCAGTGCTCTTAACTGCTGAACCATCTCTCTAACCCCCCCAATTTTTTTTTAAAGTATACCATATAAAACCAGAGCAGTTACGGCTGTAATCCCAGCACTCAGGGAGGCAGAGGCAGGAGGATCTCTGTGAGTTCGAGGCCAGAGCAAGTTTACAGAGCAAGTCTAGGACAGCCAAGGCTACACAGAGAAACCTTGTCTTGAAAAACCAAAGAAAACAAAAGCATACCATACAGAAAAGTATACAGATCACTAATGCATACCACTTACAAGTAAACACACTAATGTGACCCAGACCTAAAGTGAGAGAGAGAGAGAGAGTCACTGTGTAAGGTGTGCCTCAGGAACGACTGTGAGGCCTCCAGAAGCCTTCCTTAGCCCCCCCCACCTTGTCCTGCATTCTAATGCCTTAGATTGGCTTATTTTCTTTTTTTTTTTCCAATTAATTTTTTGTAGATGTTTTGTTGGCCAATAGGGAGCTTTTGTAAATCAAATCATGGTGTTTGGTGTGTGTATGTTCCTTTAGGCTAAACCTGCATTCATCACTCATTGAGGAAAACTTACATGTCCCCCAAACACCCACCTTTGTGCTTTGTTCTTGAGTTTTAGGAGAGTGGGAGGCTGTGCTTCCCTGGTGCTGGGTGACAGGCAGGGCCTGTGTGTCTGTGGCTGTGCTCCCTTGGTGCCGGGTGACAGGCAGGGCCTGTGTGTCTGTGGCTGTGCTTCCCTGGTGCTGGGTGACAGGCAGGGTCTCTGTGTCTGTGGCTGTGCTTCCCTGGTGCTGGGTGACAGGCAGGGCCTGTGTGTCTGTGGCTGTGCTTCCCTGGTGCTGGGTGACAGGCAGGGCCTCTGTGTTTGTGGTCTGTTCCAGTGTTTCTGACTCTTTGTTTCTGCTTTTCCTGTTTTTCTGCTTTGGTGTCTTTTTCTTGAATTTCAGGAATTCTATGTAAGATTTGATTATCACAGAAACACATGTCTGTCCATGCAGGATTCTTCATGTTCTAGGGAACACATCTGTGTCGGATGCTTTTTATAATCTCCACCCTTTCAACTTCCGTTTCACTGTCTGTGTTTAGGCCCATGGAGGCCAGAAGAATCTTTAGCCACCATTGTTTCTCAGGCACTATCCACTCTGTCGCACTCTCTGAGAGCCCTCTCTCACTGGTCTGGAACTCACATGTAGGCTACTGAGAGCCCCAGGGCCCCGCCTGTTTTTATCTCCTCAGAGCTAGGATTTTAAGTGTGCATTCACTGTTTGTTAGCATGAGTTTTGGGCAAAAAACTAAGATCCACACTTCCCTGGCTGAACTGTTTTTCCATGAAGTCTTTTGACAGATATATATTTTTAAATAGTTGGTTTAGTTTTTGAATTTAAGCTTGTATCTTTGGTGTCCCGTATGACAAATGTTTCAGTGTTAGTCTTTTTTTTTTTTTTTTTTTTTTTTAATGGTTCCTGCTTAGTAGTTTTTGCCCTACTACATTCTATCTCCATCATTCTCTAAGATGAAAAATTTTGCTACTTTTTAAGGTTCAACAGAGTTTGGAAAAGATTTCTAAACTGGAGCAGGAGAAAGAACATTGGATGTTAGAAGCACAGTTAGCCAAAATCAAACTGGAGAAGGAAAACCAACGGATTGCAGACAGGTTGAGGAGTTCGAGTAGTGCACAGCTTCTTGCCCTGGCCCAGGACAATGCCGGTGGGTCCGCTGCCAGCCAGGAAGAAGCTGCCGCAAAGGTCCTGACAGAGCCCGTGCAGAGCACCAGCCTGGTGAGTCTTCCTGTGCTGCAGTTTGTTTCAGTGGTAACTAGAAAGACCCAACCTGTTTTGTTCCTGTTCCTACAACAAGATAGAAGGCAGGTGGCTCACGAACAGTGGGAGGCTGGGCAATCCAAGAGCAGGCACCTCTCCAGGTACCTTTCTGGCCCACTGACTGTCTTTGCTTCATGTTGCCACCTGCACACGTGGTGAATGAGCCACCTGGGTCTCTGTTTTGTCAATGTCCAGTGGGCCCTCTCCCAAGGGCTCTTCCTCCTACATCATCGCATATGAGTTTAGGAGACATAAACAGGCCCATCTAAATTACACATCAGTTTTTATTGCCTTCAAAAAGCAACTCCATTAAATTACATGAGGTTTTTGCCTCAGAGATGTCCCTGTGTCCAGCGCTATATTTCTAGAGAACATACAGTAAGTCAAAGCAAGGGCGATTCTGCTTCTCTTTGAAAACAGTTCCAAGATGAAGATGTGTTTTCAACCAAGGATGAAATACTTAATTTTATAGTCACCTTGGTTTTTGGTCTTTCTGTCATTTTGTGCCCCACCCCCATTCTCTGTGCACTGAGGACTGGGCCTAGGTCTTGCGCTTGCTGGCTGAATGTTCTGTCACTGAGCTAAATATCCAGCCCACAAATACCTAGCTTTTCTAGAATGGCACTAGTGCCACTTTAAAAGAATTTCATAGTTTATCCCAAATAGTGCAAAGCTCAGAGGTGCGTGTCACATAGAACCCTCAGGCTCACTGTTTTGTCAGAGGTCATCTGGGCCTGTCTCTGCCTTCTTTTTAACTGCTGTGATTTAGAAGGTTAACAAACATCTCTCTTGGCGTTACAGATTCACAATTATTTTTATAAAGTTTTCTAGTTATAACACTGTTATTTAAATATATATGTATATATATAATATATATATGCGTATATATATATATATATACACATATATATATTATATATAAAGAGGTCAAGAAAAAGAGAAGTCAGGAAGGCAGTGTCAGCTCAGCAGCCTGTGCGAGCTGAGGCGCTGGGCAGCTGGGGTGCCTCCAGAAGATGCAGCTCAGGTGCAGCTGGCTCTCCGGTATACTCGCTGAGGCCACTGCTGTCCTTGGTGTCTCAGGCTTGCCTGGGTGCAGTGCAGCACATGCTTGACAGGCACACAGACCAGTGTTACTCTCATGGTGTGCTTGGATCTCTGTGTCTCAGCAGTGTCCAAACCCCAGGTGACTTGTCATCTGTTAGGTGTGGCTATGGTATTACAAGCATCAGAGCTGAGGTTCTCAGTCTTCCTCACTCTGCGACCTAATAATATAGCTCCTCACGCTGTGGTGACCTCCATAAAATTGTTTTCCTTGCTTCATCATAATTGTAATTTTGTGTGTAAATATCTGATATTTACCCACAGGTGGAGAAGCACTGCATTAAAGGAACATTTTCACATTTTTGAGATAAATGTCAGTGTTGAGAATCAGGCATTATAATGTCACTGGCTTACTTTTATTTTTTATTACATTTTCTTTATTGTTTTAAGTGTTCAGAGCAAGAGGTGGAGGTCAAAGAAGGAGGTATTTCACCTTTGGCCATGTGGGATTTGGAATCAAACTCAGGTCATTAGGCCTGGTATCTGGTGCCTTTACCCACTCAACCATCTTGCTGGCCCTGGAGCTTTCTTTTAGGTTGTTTAGAAAAAGTACGTACATGTAAAAGGGTAAAGCAAAGCTAGCATGCTTTTATTGAATCTAGATAGCACACATGGGTGAGACATCCAAAAACACCAGAATTTAAAATCTGTCCAAGAATTGTTTGACGGTGTGCCAGCCCTAGTTGCTGCTGAGTTCTGAAGGAAGCCCTTCCGGAGTCACCCTCCTCAGTGGGTCAGGCTGCTGCACTGTCTGACACCTTGGCCCATCCATCCCTTCCTTTCACTTACACTGTGCTGGCCATAGAATTGGTGGTGGCCAGAAAGGAGGCATGACACAGACTAGCCCAGAGACGATGCTGATAGTTTTGGCAGGGATTGCCATAATCATTTGCTAGAGTCTAAAAACATGGCAGTGCATTATCTCAGTCTGTCCTTAGATTGTAGGAGTGTGAAATTGTAGACACTGTCTACTGCGCTGTTGAGGAGGTGAGGGAAGGAGAAATAGCTCACCTGAGGCCACACCCAGTCTTGCCCTGCTTGGCTTTCTGAGGGGGTGGCATCAAACACTAGTATACTTGGTGGTGATGCCAGTTGCTGAAAGACAAGGCCTGTTTTTTCCTTGAACCCTATTGGCAAACACTGTTTTCTCACATGTAAGTGAGTATTCCAGGGACATGAAGATCCTTTAGTACTGGACAGCACTAGGTCACTGGGTCACTTATGATGACTGTGTTGGGGGCTGGCACATTGGAATTAGCATGTGTGCATACAGCCTTGTCTTCTGTTCCCGTCCATCACCTCTTGAATGTCCCTTCCCCCACCACAAGTGCCATCTGTACTTTTCCTATTGTCTAATTAGTAATAATGTACTCTCTAGCTCCTGGACCTGTGGGCTTCCTGCTGTCTGTAGGATACAGTTAATTCATTTGGCACTCGGGCCCTGGGATACCTGTCTTTCTAGTGGAATGGTGCCTGTGTAAAGCAAACTGAATTCTGCTCTCTCATAGTACCCTGTGCATTTTGCTTCAGGTGTCTTCCTGTTCTTTTGCCTGGATGTGTGCTTACTCATGACTCCTGTCACCCCTGTGCCGCCTTCTCTCACCAGCTGTTCCTTCCTGCTCTTTGACTTTCTTGACTCTTAAGTCTAATTGGAATTTAAATGTAGTTGAGAAGCATTTTCTATGAACTGCTATTTCAGACATCGTCTTTGCTCTTCAAAGCCAGAGAAAAGCCGGAGTGCCTAATTCTCACACACTACCGTGTTCACTGGAGTATACCTCCCTCCCGTGGTTGCTCTCTGGCTAATCCTAAGCATCGCGAACCATCTGCAGAGAGTGCTGTGAAGTCACAGATAAGGTCTGTCCAGGTGGAGGAAGATGTCACAGGAACATGAGTGGGTTTTAAAGCTTGTCAGGAGTCAAGGCAGGAGATGAGGCTAGGCCCTTCTTTGTCTCTGCTGCACATGATGGATTCCTGCCAGAGGGGTTGGCCACACTCTGAGAGGACTTGGCTCCATCCCCTGAGAGGGCTTGGCTCAGTCCCTCGAATGTGGTAGATCCCAGTTGAAGAGACACAGTTTTCCAACCTTTTTTTTTTTTTAATCCCCTCTGCCTACCTTTAGGTGAACAGTGAACTAAGCCTTAGTAGCTGTGAGTGAGGCGCCTTGAAGCACCTTTATCTTGGGTGAGAGAAGCAAACCTGCCTGGTCCAGAGTTAATTGATTCAAAAGGAAACAGCCTACAATTCAAGAAGTCAAATAAGCAATACTAGATATAAATTGACTATTTGATGCTCTGTAGCCTTTCAGAGGCCAGATGTTAATTATTTTCATTAAAATGCCCATCATTCAATTCAAGCACTGAATTCAAGCACTCGGGAGGCAGAGGCAGACAGATCCCTGTGAGTTTGAGGCCAGTCTGGTCTACAAAGCAAGCTCAGGACAGCCAAGGCTACATAGAAACCTTGTCTTGAAAAAACAAACAAAGAATAAGCTGTAAGAAAGAACTACATAATCAGAAGGCGTGGATATTCTAAGTTCCTTGATCTTTGTTTCCAAATGTATTATAACAAGACTGTGTTGTTTTGTACTCTTATTAGTAGATTATGAGAAAATATTGCAAAAATACATTTCATAGCATTCCTTCTATTTATAGACTATTCCTTTGAAGGACTCTGTATGGTACCATGTTTTAAAACCTGAGAGTAAGAAGTAGGAGGAGTAAAGGTGATACAGATGTAGTTTTGCATTTTAGTTCATCAGATATGGTTATATTTGGTTACACAAAGTCAAATGATCAATGGATTGTTAAAGAGAAACAGAGAAATTGCTACTTTTGTTTCCCTGAGGAGAAAATTGTGGCTCTTCTGTAACCAAAAACTCTTTTGTAGCTAAATAGGCTTAGTTCATAACACTCGCCCTCAGAGCAATACTCCTGAAAGCTGGGCATGGTGGCACACTGTGATCACAGCACTAGGCTGCCTGCACCAGGACGATTGCTGTGAGCCCATGGCCAGCCTTAGCTGCATAACAAAACTGTATCTACAAAGGTAGTGGTCGAAGGTCGGGGATAAAAGAACGATACACTTGAGAGTGGCTGAGAAACGCGTCGACTGCCAACCAGGGGCCATGGTCACCAGAACCCACTGAGAATGAAGTCCTGTTGCTTTCCACCTGCCCCACCACCTTGGACAATAGCTTGAACCCTGCAGTCATACCTGTTTTTGACATCTTTTCTTCTTTTAAGGGGTGGTGGTAGTGGTTAGGATTGAACCTAGGACCTGTGCATATGAGGCGAACTCTGTACCACTGACCACCCCCAGTCCTGTTTTTGAAGTTTTAATCTATAAAAGCAAACTTCAGAACAATGGAGTTGTACTATAGTTCCTCTAAGATTGTATATATTTGTTTTAAGTTCCAAATATTTATTAATGTCTTGATAACATGTCAAAGTATGCTCTCCCTTTTTGAGTTTTTGTAAGCATTTATTTTTGGTTTTCATTCCACACGTTTATAGATTGTGAACTGTCTCTGGCTACTGCTTTGGAAATGATATGACAGGGTCAGAGTGGATCATCATCCTGCTCCTTCTGGGTAGTTTGTTGACTGAATCAGCATTTCCGTAGAGCATTTTGCAGCGGTTGTGAGTTCCTGCCTCAGTGCTGAAGCCGTGCTGAGCACCCGTCCGCAGCGGTCTGGCCTGTGTTACCAATGCCCTGTGCCCCAGCGCACACAGGAAGAGACTGCAACATGAGCTAGTAACGCTGTGTCTGAGATGCAGATCTTCGGTCCTAACGCTGTTTTTCTCTTTACGTTCTAGATTGGGATTTTAACCAGGACGCCAGACAGTGAGGTAATATGCGCTCAACATCATGGTGCTTGTTAGTACGTGCGTAGCACATGTTTGTGGACTGAGTCCTGTAGGAGCTTTCTGTGTGGTTGTTTCCAGACAAACAAAGTGCTTTTCTCTCACCCGTGCATCCCACACTCCTTGAATGCTGTCCTCAGCAGAGGATAGGGTAGAGCCTGGCTTAGCAGATACCTTGTTCAGTGGCCAGCTTGCACAGTTTGACAGAGCGCAGCTGCGCCTGACCGTAGGGCCACCGTTCTTTGCCAAGGGTCTCAGTCATCCTCCAGTAGTCAGCCGGGAAGGCAGGGTTTCCTGGGCCTCCACGTGTGCTTGCTGTGAGTGAGCCCAGGTCTGCTGTGACTTGTCGCATGGGCTTACACATTTGAAGATCATGCTTTTGCAAGTAACCAGTACATGAAAACTGAAGTAACTGAGCTCATTACTTGGTGCACACGTGATGGTTCTAGGAGGTCAGTAGGTTTTTTGACTTCCTTATCACTTAGTGTGGTCCTGACACATAGTGTTCTAGGGTCGGTAGATTCCGTGATTTCTCTTATGTATGTCAAAGGTAATAATGAGCTTTGTGTATTTTTAAATTTGGCTCAATTATGTATCATTGCTAGTATAACCAGGAAAAATACCAGTCAGGAACAGCAGCCCCAAACTGTTCAGTTTTGTTTAATTTATTAATATGTTTAAGAGCATTACATTTTCATGAAGAAAATTCAAGAGTGAAAACATTTTTCTAAATTTAGAGGTTCCAAAGGACCATGAGTCAACATAGCATAGCAATATTTATACTTAGATGTTGCTCTTGTTTTTAAACTGTTTTATTGGGGTATTTAAGCCTCTGCCTCCCTTTCGCCAACTCTTTAACCCCAGGTAAGAGAGAGAAGGTTAGTGGAGCAGGGGGGTGGAGACCCCTGTACATTTCCCGGCTGTTTAGGGTTGGTGGGTTTTTGGGGGACCTATACCAGTCTCTGTCAACAGCAAACGCAGCCAGCACTCTCTCCACGCTGCTGCACTGGAACGCTTCTCACCATCAGTCTTCTCCAGGCCGCCACACTCTCAGCTCTGGTCTCTCCAAACTGCTGCACCTTCATTTTCTGGGCTCTCGTGTTTCTATTCCTCAGAGTCCTAGACCACTATCCTCTCTACACAATGGCACAAGGCAGGCCATTATCAGCTGGCAAAGACCATGCCCTGCAAAAGAGGCAGTTATCAGTTGTGAATAGATTAAAGCCCAAATTAAAATCCCACACTTGGGATTAAAACAAAAACATATTTATATAACATAACTGAGTTTTTAAAGAAACCAAACCTTCCATTATACTTAGTTGTTTATTGTAGCATTGTTCAGAGTAGCCAAGTCATGCAGTCAATCTAGGTGTCCATCAGTAGAGAAACAGGAAAAAAAAAAAAAAAACATGGTGTATTTACAGAATGGAATTTTGTGAAGCCATGAAGAATGACACACTGTGTGTAAGAAAATTAATATAACCAGAGATTGTCATATGAAGTAGATCATGTCAGGCTCGGAAACATAAATGTCATGTTTTCTTCTGTTTGTGGGTCCTAGAGTATATACAGATACAGAAACACATATATATGACTATCTAGAAGAATGATGGGGACTAATGGGAGGAGGAGAGAAAGGAGAAGGTGGGAAATTTGGGGCATAGGCAATATATATATATATGGTAATAAAATAAAATAAATATATATATATATATGGTAATAAAATGACTATCTGCTAATAAAAACAGTGATTTCAATAATTATTCCCCTGTTCTCTGCCCTCTCTCAGTTAAAGACATATTGGCTAGAAAGATGGAGATTAGGGGAACCCTCCTCCACTGCTGGTGGGAATGTAAACTGGTACAACCACTCTGGAAATCTATCTGGCGCTTTCTAAGACAATTAGGAATAGTGCTTCCTCAAGACCCAGCTATACCACTGCTAGGTATATACCCAAAGTTTTCTCAAGTACACAAAAGGGATATTTCCTCAACCATGTTTATAGCAGCTTTATTTGTAATAGCCAGAACCTGGAAACAACCCAGATGTCCATCAACGGAGGAATGGGTACAGAAATTGTGGTATTTTTACACAATGGAATACTACTCAGCAATCAAAAAGGAGGAAATCATGAAATTTGCAGGCAAATGGTGGGATCTAGAAAAGATCATCCTGAGTGAAATATCCCAGAAGGAGAAAGACAAACACGGTATATACTCACTTGTATAGACCTATAAGATGTGATAAACATAATGGAATCTGTACACCTAAAAAAGATAATCAAGAGAGCGGACATGGGGTAAGATGATCAATCCTCGTTTAGAAAGACAGATGGGATGTGCATTGAATGTATGACAGGAGTCTACTGAGCGCATTTGAAAGACTCTAACTAGCAGTGTTTTCAAAGCAAAGACTCATGACCAAACCTTTGGCAGAGTACAGGGAATCATAAGAAAGAAGTGGAGTTAGTCTGATGGGGAAAGGATAGGAGCTCCACAAGGACCAAATATATCTGGGCACAGGGTCTTTTCTGAGACTGACATTCAACCAAGGACCATGTATGGATATAACCTAGAACCTCTGCTCAGATGTAGCCTGTGGTAGCTCAGTAACCAATTGGTTTCCCATAGTGAGGGGAACAAGGACTATTTCTAACAGGAACTCAATGACTGGCTCTTTGGCCTCCCCACCCCCCAAGGGAGGAGCAGTCCTGTTAGGCCACAGAGGAGAGCTTTGCAGCCAGTCCTGAAGATACCTGATAAAACAGGATCAGATGAATGGGGAGGAGATCCCCCCTATCAGTGGACTTGGCAAGGGGCAGGGTGGAGATGAGGGAGGGAGGGAGGGACTGGGAGGGAATGAGGGATCAGGACATGGCTGGGATACAGAGTTAATAAAATGTAACTGATAAGAAAAAAAAAAAAAGAAAAGAAAGATGGAGATTTTGATAGTTGAGTTTATGGTTGATAAAAGCTGGTCAGAACTGTGTGTGTGGCTCATACCTATAATCCAAATACTTGATACATTGATGTAGGACGATTATGAATTTGAGTTTTGCCCTGGATGCTTAGCAACACTCTTACTTAAAAAATTTAAAAGACATAGAGCAGCAGGTGCTGGGTGAGAAAGTCTGTCTGTCCTTCCTGCTGAAGGAGTGCTGTCTCTGTGAGGCTCCAGGAAGAGCTGTGAAGTGTGCTCTGTGTTTCCTTGCTCTACTTGCCCTTTTCACGACATCTCCCGTGTGTGCCCTGCTAGGCTCCAGACATGGAAAGCCGTGAGGACCTCATTAAGAGCCATTACATGACGAGGATAGCGGAGCTCACGTCTCAGCTGCAGCTGGCTGACAGCAAGTCGGTGCACTTCTACGCTGAGGTGAGGAGTGAAAGGAGTGCCCCTTCCCCTGACCCTGCGGAGCCAGCACAGTTCTGCTCTGTTCGCTGGGACGACGTCATCACCTGCACTTCCTGTCCACGTGTGTCTGGGTCGGGGGGTGGGGGACAGCTTGTGGCGATTGGTCTGTATGCCACCCAGAATTTGTGTAGGTGCTTGTGATAGTGATGAGGGGGTTTTCAGGTGCACAAGGTGAAAAGTAAAGTGCTCCGGATCTGTTTTGGCTTTACGTTACTTGCTCTGTCTGTGTGTGTCACAGCACACGTAGGTGTGAGAGAACAGCTTGCAGGAGTTGGCTCTTCCAGCATGTGGGTTCCTGGATCAAACTCAGGTCACTGAGCTTGATGGCACCCTTACCCCACCCATCTGACCAACAATTTAAATTCTCTCCAGTTCCCTTGTGTGTGTGAGTGTGTGTATGTGTGTGTATGTGCATGTGGGCATATCTGTGCATGCATGTGAGGAAGCCAGAGGTACGTGTAAGGTACCTCCCTCCGTCAGTGTCCACCTTCTTTTGTAAGACATGGAGTGACACTGAGCCAGTGCTTACTGAGGAGGTCCTGAGCTCGCCTCCCAGCTCTGGGATTGCTCGAGTGCTGGGCCACACCTTGGGTTTGCAGACTGTGGGCACCTCAGGTCCTTCTCAGCTGCCAAGCAGGTAGCTGCCAACAGAGCCCCTCCAGCCCAGCTCTCTACTTTCTACATGACAAGTTTATAGGGCTGGATTTAAATGACAAAGTGAAAAATGTCACCTATTCTAACTTAGATATAAAATCTTTTGACACATTTTCTTCTTCCTTTACTCAATAATTCATATAATTAAAACTCTACTATGCACTGTACATGGAATTTACAAAGTTGGAAGAGAAGTCAGTGAGAAGTGTTATTACAGAGTAAGGAAATAAGGCTGGGTGGGTGCTTGCAGGGTCTTTAAGCCTTTGACATGACATTTTATCGTAAGAATTAAGTACAGACGGCAGCTGTACTTAATGACACACTTAAGTTGTAAAGCCAAAAAGGAAGGGAGTGCACACTATATTGGGACCTAGCCGCCTGTGATTGTCTCCAGTGTCACAGAAATGAAGAGGCTGATAGGCAGCTAGGTTGCCTATCATCGGATATGATAGGTTGCTAGAGGAAGAGCAGGACTTGGTGTTCTTTTTCTGTTAAAATAAAATTGTGGCTAGCCCAAAGTTTAGGAAGCTGCTGCACCCCGCTTTGGTAGGTTGGTCACTTGTGACTCCTGTCACAGTGGAGAAAATGGGGGGCGCGGCAAACAGGCTGGGTGATGGTGGACTGCTCGTGCAGCTGGGACCCTCGTTTCTAGTTCCCGTCTGCCTTCTGGGTTGGTGTCCCAGCCATGACTGTCGTCTGTGGGCCGGGGCCCTGCATGCTGTCTCCCCCTCCGTCAGCTTCAGTACCGAGCACAGAGGGAAGTGGTTGCTTCAGCTGTGCAGACTGTCCTGAAATTTTCTTGAGAACAAATGAGTAACTACGGGAATTTTAGGCTGTCTCATTTTAATGAGATTTGCCTATTTTAGTGAATGTTTTCAGAACAATTATGATACAAGAATTTTTAGATTTTCCTAGTTTGTTCTCATCTCCAAACAGGAAGTACTTTCTCCTGCCCCTGAATGACTTTACTGGAAAGGATAGTTGGAGGTCCTGGTGTCCAGACAGTGTTCTGAGGTATCTCTTCTGCTCCCCCTTGTTGACAGTAGTGTAAATGAAGTTTCCTCATTTTCCTTTTTACCTGCTCTGTCTTGCATCATCTGGGTCAGTGAAGCTCCTAGAGAGAGAGCGACCGTCTTCCCCAGGCAGATGTGTAAGGTGGGTCCTGAGGACGCTTTGGTTCCTGTATTGAGACCTCTAGTGAAGAGCTGAAAATTCAGGGGAGAGCTTACGTCTGTGGTCGGCAGCCTGTGGTCACTGTGAAATAACCACTGTCCTTTATCCAGGACCAGTATAGCTGGATCCTGTGTAAACGGAGAGCGTTCTTGTGTGCTGCTCTTCGGGCTGTTGAGCGGGGCTGCCGGACTTTCTTGCCGTAGTAAAACAAGAGGGTGGGGCCACATCTCCTCTGTGCTCCACACTGTATTCAGCAGAGTTGTGAGTGAGTGAGTGAGTGTGAGAGAGTGAGTAAATGAATGGGTGAGTGAGTGAGAGAGATTGAGAGTGAATGAGTGAGTGAATGGATGAGTAAGAGAGAGTGAGTGAGAGAATGAGTGAGTGAGAAAGTAAGAGAGAGAGAGTAAGTGAGTAAGTGGGTGGCCCTTGGCTCTGGAGACTGTGGTCTGCTAACCTTCCAAGGATAAAGTTCGGTGTTTTGACTGTACAGTGCCGAGCGCTGTCTAAGAGACTAGCCCTGGCGGAGAAGTCCAAGGACACCCTGACGGAGGAGATGAAGCTAGCCAGTCAGAACATCAGCCGACTTCAGGTGAGATCCTGAACATGACCTCAGCACGTTCATGTCTTTTGCTGACTGTTGAGAGGGCAGCAAAGCCAGCCTCCCCTTGGGCAGTGGTGATCTCTGGCCTTTCACACTTGTCATTCACTTCATTTCTGACTCACCTTAAAGTAACATCTTACTTACCCCAGACAAAAGTTGGCTGTCTTCCTTGTTTCTGATCAGAAGTTGATTTTAAATTCTCTTACAGCCTGCATTTATTTATTTACACTTACCCACAATTCTTGTTTCTTCTTTCTTGTGGAAACTCATGAGTACTTACAGGCTTGTTCTGTGCACAGTATTCTGTCTTATTTCAGAAACTGACCTAAATAAACCCAAAAGTGGGACTTCAGAACATTCCTCCATCCTCTCCACTGTGTTCCGAAGCTTTGCCTTTGCTGAGTGTGGTGGCACACACCTTTAGTCCCAGTACTTGGGAGGCAGAGTCAGGTGTATCTCTGTGAGTTTTAGGCCAGCCTGGTCTACATAGGGAGTTCCACGCCAGCCAGGACTACATAGTGAGACCCTGAATACACACACACACACACACACACACACACACACACACACACACACACAAATAAATCAAATCCCAGTTTCGAACCTTTCCTTTCAGGAAGCCCCTGTTGATGTTGACATGAGGTAGGCACAGGAAAACCCTGGAGACACTGCCCTGTGTATTAGATCAGTTAGGGTATGAGGAGAGTGCGGTGGTTGGGTGGGGAGGGCACCCTTCTGGGATCGGGACCTGTGTAGGGCTTTTGAAAACCAGGGGGGACTACAGGCTTTTGACAGTCTACCCAGCTGAGAAGACACTGCTTGTATTTTGTACATGCAATTACATGTGTGAGCATGTGTGTGGAGAGCAGAGGACAGCCTTGGGTGTTGTTCCTCGGGAGCTGCCCCCCCCCCCTTTCTTTTTTTTGAGATAGGGTACTCTTTGGCCTTCCAGGGATCTGTCCTCCTCTTCCCAGTGCGGGGATTCCTAGGGCACACCTTATGTTTTTTATGTTTGGCATCAGGGATGGAACTCGGGGCCCTCCCTTGCAAGGCAAACCTTCACTGCCTGAGCTAGCTCTCCAGCCCTTCAAGTTTTGCAAATAAGTTATGAACACATTCTTTCAGGGATGATTTTTTTTTTCCATTTCTTTTTAGTTTGTCCTTCTATTCGGCCTATGCCTTCACCTTTGTTTACTGATCAATTTAGGCAGTGTGAAGGACTGCATTCCCAGATGTTTGTAATAGAGAATCATCTGGGTGGTGGCTGGGGTATCTGACGGGCCTTTCCTCTCCCCCCTGCTCCTTAGGATGAGCTGATGACCACCAAGAGGAGCTACGAGGACCAGTTAAGTATGATGAGTGACCACCTGTGCAGCATGAACGAGACGCTGTCCAAGCAGAGGGAAGAGATCGACACACTCAAGATGTCCAGCAAGGTGTGTGAGGGAGGGGAGGCATGGGATTGCTTAATGCAGCTGGTGGAAAGGACGTCACTGTGATGTGTGTCAAGAAGAAAGCACTTGGAAACCCTCTTCCTTCACTCCTGTCCCAAAGAAAACTAAGTTTCTTTGGCTGGGTCTAAGTTGAGATCTGACATTTTTGCTGCTGTGTAAGAGTAAGGGGGCTAGCAGATAGCCTTAGGAGGGGGATGATGCTCTGTCTGTTGAAGACCCTAGAAGTGTTTGGGTAACCCTTAACAAGTTGTTTTATTTGGTAAAATCATATATTCAAATTAATTCTCAAATAAGAGCCTCACACAACTTAAGGAAGCCTCTCAAACACTTACCCAGCCCCAAACTGACCATCTCGGTGAGTGCTGCACACCCTGAAACCATAGACATCATTTAGGGTTTTATATTTTCACTGTCCATTACTTCTTTGGTTTTTCTTTTTTGTTGTTGTTTTTGTTTTGAGACAGGTTTTCTCTGTGTAGCCCTGGCTGTCCTGGAACTCACTGCATAGACCACATTGGCCTTGAACTCAGAGATTCATCTGTCTCTGCCTCCCGAGCGCTGTGATTAAAGTTGTGCCACCACTGCGTGGCTTCCATTATGTTTTTATTCAGTTATCCACCACAGGCAAAAAAAAAAAAACAAAAAAAAAAAACCAAAAAAAAACAGACAGAGTTGAAACTAGAAAGAAATGTAGCTTAACATCCTCTATGATTCATGTGTCTCCTTGCCTGCACTCTGTCTTCTCTTCACTTAGTGTTGCCCTCTCTTGGCTTCTGCCCTGAGTGTTGTACCACGTCTACACTTAGACCTGTTCATATGCATATGTGTTTACATTGGAGGATAGGATCCATATATGAGGGTAACATGCCATTTTTTAGTACTCAGTTTCAGTCACCTCTATTAATATTATGCCCCCAAGTCCATCCATTTTCCTGCAGACCTCATTTTTCTCTACAGTTAATAATATTGCATATATCTCTCACATTTTCATTATCTCTTCATCTGTTGATAGGCATCTAGGCTGGTTCCAACCACTCCTATTATGAATAGAGCCGAAATAAACTTGTATGAGGAGGTGTCTCTGGGCAAGATGTGACCTTTGGGTATACGCCTAGAGTGGAATAGAGCCCTCTCTCTAGTCTCATAACTGGCCATATAATCTAGGAATGCTAACGTTTTACCTCCCGGACCCCTGGTGATGCTGTTTCTCATAGAGCCAGTCAGTGGATACCGGGTCATGTGCCTAGGTTGGGATGCGTTTCCGTCTACCATGTCTCTGGTAGTGCATGGGAAATTGCAGTTTCTTTTCTGTGCGTGTAAGCTTCAAGGCAGCAGGCATTCAGGTCTGTGTGCCATCTCAGATGACCAGTGCTTTTCTGCAGGGCACTTTCCCACCCATCTGTGAGCTAAAGAGGCGGTAGATAGGTGCAGGTGCATCTTGGTGCTGACCGTGTGGACCAAGTCTCTGCTTAGCATGGTCCCCTCGGAGAACTCGCCGTGTTGCTGCGCTGGGGGAGTCTGCCTTCCATAACACTTTCAGCATCGTTTCAGGGTATCCACTGACTTCGCACTGTTTGGGGAACTGTTACTGCTGCTTGTCTGGACCATCTTTGTGCTGATTACCAGCCAATATGATTACCAAGATGCTTGAGGACATGTGACCTTGGAGGCAGAGGGCTGCAGGGGTGGGGGCGGTTGTTTGCATGAATGCCTCCCCGTACTCTCATGGTTGTGTTTACAGTCATAGTGGAGAGCACACACACTAAAGATTAGGTCATCTGTAGCTTTCCTATGATTTAACTTATTGTAGCAGGCTCAGAGAAAGTGAGCACCTAGTATTAAAAAGCAGGAACAGTGCATCCAGGGACATGCTTCATTCCTCCTGAGGTGCACATGCATTGTGTGAGATGGGGGAGCTGGATACCAAGTCTAACATTGTCTCAGAAGAAACTGAACTGTAGCTGCTTCAAAAATTGTAGAATTTTCAAGTTTTCTCTAAAGGCAAGTCCGTAAAATACCTGCATTACTAAATCCAGGTAAGAGACCTCGCTTCAGTTCAGGGTGTTGTTAACCATTCTCTGTCATCCTGTAAGCCCTGTATTCTGTGTCCTCCTTGTCTTAGTCAGGGTTACTATTGTTGTGCTGAAACACGATGAGCAAAAGTAGCTTGGGTAGGGAAGGGTTTATTTGACTCACACTTCCACAATGTAGTCCATCATTGAAGGAAGCCATGCGGGAACTCACACAGGGCAGGAGCCTGAAGGCAGCTGTCACTGGCTTTCTCTTCATGGCTTGCTCAGCCTGCTTTCTCATAGAACCCAGGACCATCAGTCCAGGGTTGACACCACTCCCCATGCGCTAGGCCCTCCCCTATCAGTCAGTAATTGAGAAAATCCCTGAAGGCTTGCCTACAGCCTGATCTTATGGAGGCAGTTTTTTAGATCGATGCTCCCTCCTCTCATACGACTGTAGCTGTGTCAACTTGACCTAAAGCTCTCCAGCACATCCCTCCACTTATTGGTATTTATGTTGCTGTAATGTCCTCTTCTGGCTGGGTGAGCATTGTCTACGCTGGGTGCTCAGTATACATCTCTACTGCATGTGCGTGCACACGTGCGCAGCGCGCACATGTGTGTCTGTGTGTGAGAGAGAGAGAGACATAATCTTGCTCTTAGTGTCCGTACTCTGCAAGTGTTGCCCGTTTGTGGAAAGAAATAGTGTGGACCTCATCATTTAGGGCTTTAACAAGAGTGTAGTCTTAAGAAGAGAATTATGCAGAAGCACCATGTTTGAGAGTTGTGTATCACCACTCCCAGCTCCAAAACAAAGTTCTCAACCTATGGGTCTTCAGTAGTAAAGTTACAGTTATGAAGCAGCAACAAAATAGCAGCATTGAGAAGGTTGAGAAACACTCCTCTAACTGTGCTTACCAAAAACGATATTTGGGTCAAGCGATTTTGCTTCCTGCAATCCCATAAGGAAAGACATTTTGGTAAAGTGGGTGGTCACTTGTTTTTCGATATTTTCTACCCATGGGAGGGAGCACAGTGTCGCGTGGACGACAGGCCAGACAGCCTCGCACATGCTGTGGGAGTGCTGCTTCTCAAGTGTGGATCTGACACTGGCACTTTCCTTTGCACAGGGAAACTCTAAGAAGAACAGGAGTCGATAGTTGACAGTAGCTGGCCAGTGACTGTTCCCTCCAGACCGGCTGCAGCTGCGGCCCGGAGACCAGACCCCACAACCAGTGCTGGCGGCCTCTGGAAGCTGACGCGCTGTCGGACCTCATAGACTAGCCAGTGTTGTCTGTGACCTTGGGACATTTGAAGTATATTTGTAAACCTCAAGGCAAATACAGAATTTGATGTTGACAGTCAAATGGAAAACAATAGACATAATGGATATTGTAGGTTTCCTTACGCTGTTTTTACTGTGCACTTTTTAAAATTAGGATTTAATTTCAGTATGTAAGAACAAATATTTTGTATATTTTCAAACTCAATTATATGGTATGGCTTTGGTATCTATGGAATAGATATATGTTTCTGGATAAAATGCTTAAATTGTCAGATGTCATTACTATCTGTCTTGTCATGTCTTCTTATAATTGAAAATTAAAAGCTATCTCAGATTGTTTTTAAAAGAGTCTCTCCCTCCCCCTCTTCCTTCCCTCCATCCCATGGGGTGCCAGGCCTTGCTGCCTTTAGAGCCGAGGGGGTTGCTGTTGTGTGTACACCTGTACAGACTCTCTGTGTTAGAATAATTGCTGAAGGAATTCCTGTCAATAAATTCTTGCCCACACGAACTTTCAGTCTGTTCTGTGACAATGTGATAGGAGAAGCCAGAGATGCATCCAGTCCCAGCTGGCTTAGAGGAGAAGTTTCTACCTGAGCAGCAGCAGCTGCACATTGAAGCCTCTAGAAGGCCCTCGAGTTTTGCTGGGAGCCACCTTGCAAGCAAGGACCCTAAGCCCTTTCAGCTCTTCCTGGACTCTGGTAGACATGTGCTGTTCCAGCGCAAGTCCCAGCGCCCTCTCCCTGCACCCCACTCCCGAGGCTACAGCAGATGTCGTGTGCTCAGTGGCTTGCAACTCTCTTGCAGATAGAAAACTAAGGTTTAGAGGGCAGAGGCAACCTGACCACAGTCATAGCACATGCCTGCCAGGCCACAGTCATACTACATGTCTGGCCACAGTTGTACCACATGTCTGACCACAGTCATGGCACATGCCTGCCTGACCACAATCGTAGCACATGCCTGACCACAGTCATGGCACATGCCTGTCTGACCACAGTCATAGCACATGCCTGACCACAATCATAGCACATGCCTGGCTGGCCACAGTCATAGCACATGCCTTGGCTGGCCAGCTAACATTGACTGCCTGAATTGCTGAGTGGTGACAAATGAGGACATAATCATAACTGTCAGTTGTTCTCATTCTGTCCTGGGATTGTCTCACATCAAGAAACACGAAGTAATACATAGAGGCTATTTTCCTCAAGTTGTTTGTATTTAATTTTTGAATATTTATTTTTATTATTTTTAATTATGTATATGTCTGTGTGAGTGTGAGAGTGTGTGTGTGTGTGAGTGATAGGATACACATGAATACAGGAGGCCAGAGACATTGCATCTCCTGGAACTGGAGGCAGAGGTGGTCATGAGCTGAACTGAACTGGGTATGGAAACTGAACTCGGGGCAGTGTTAGCTGCTGAGCCGTCCATGTCTCCAGCTCCCACATTGTTTATACTTTAATGGAAGCTGTGAACTTCAGTTTGAGTCAGGCTATTCTAAAATACATGCTACTGAGGAAAAACAAACAAAACCCAATCCCCTGAGCCTCCTCTTACCTCCTATTTGCTAAAGAGAAAACTACTTTCACTCACTCGTTTGGTATTTATATTTCCAAAGAGCATGCCGCTTACCTTTGCTGTTCCTGTTGGGCACCGCTTTCCACTTAGGAGGTGTTTTGTGGTGCCTCTCTGTCCCCACCACTCATCCAAATATTTTTTCTTTAAGTTGGTTTCTTCAGCATTTGATCATGTTGATATTCAATATAAACTTCCCTATGACTGTTCAAGGGAAATAGATCAAAAGCACACATCTCTTTATAGAGAATTAATTTCTAACAGTTTAACTTATTCATGGGGCTGGAGAGATGGCTCCATAACTAAGAGTACCTTCTGCTCTTTCAAAACAAAACAAAACAAAAAACAAAACAAAACTGAAATTCTAAGCTCCAGCACTCGGGAGGCAGAAGCAGGCAGATATCTGTGAGTTCGATGCCAATTTGGTCTATAAAGTGAATCCAGGACAGCCAGGGCTACACAGAGAAATCTTGTCTCGAAAACCCCAAACCAACCAACCAGCCAAACCAACAAACAAAACTGAAATTCTGTGCTTAGCACTCATATCATGTGGGGCACCACCTGTAACTTCAGCTCCAGGGGATCTGACCATGTCTTCTGGTCTCTGTGGGCATCATACTCATGTCTACAGAGCCACACATATACCCCTAAACAAAAACAATAAAAGAAATAATTTAGAAATGTACTTATTCTTGCCCTTGTCTAATGAACATATATATGTTTTAATAAAGAGTAAATCATGTGGGTGACATGATTCTGTCCTGCGTTGAAGCAAGAGCCCTGTCGCCAGAGTTGCTACTGCCTGACATGGCACAGCCGAACGCTTGCTGCTGGAGCCACAGCACCAGTCTCCTAGCAGGTCCTGAGGCTTCGCTGACCTGCGAGACAGGTCTTCAGCCTTGTCTCTGGAGAAGGCCTGAGAACTCATGAGAACCCCTCTTTTGACCGCTGCAAGTGCCACCACTGCTACGGGCCTCACCATCTCCTCCCTCTTCTCATGCCTCTTCTGCAAGAAGCAGATGCACATATTGATGGAGTTTTATATCTTTGGTGTCTATGCCTCCTTAGATTGGATGCTGCTGGGATGACAATTCTGTGTAAATTGAGATTGGGGGAAATGGTCACCATTCCTACCATCGGTTTTAACATGGAAACGGTACAGTATAAGAACATTTGTCCCACATTATGGGATGTGATAAAAGTAGATCTCTCTGGAGGCTTTGCTTCCAAAATCCCCAGGGTCTTACTTTTGCCGTAGATAGCAATGATCATGAAAGAATTCAGGGAGGAACAGCTCTGCTGCGGAACATACTCCTGGGAGATGAGCTGCAGGGTGCAGTGCTGCTGCTTTTTGCAAACAAACAGGCTTTGCCAGATACTGTGGTCATCAGCAAGATGACAGATAAGTTAGGTCTCTGTCTCTCCGTGACAGAGCATGGTATGTCCGAGCCACGGGTGTCCCACAAAGAACTGGTCTGTATGAGGGACTGGATTGGCTGTCAAGTGAACTTTCAAAATGTTAGAGGACACTGAAGACTTACCCAAGGACACCTTTGATAGATAGAATTTGTCTAGGCCTATTACAACAAAATTAGTTTGTATCTTGGTTATTAAAGAATTCCTATGGAAAAAAAGACAGCATCTTCAACAAATGGTGCTGGTCCAACTGGATGTCTACATGCAGAAAAATGAAAATAGATCCATATTTATCACCCTGCACAAAACTAAAGTCCAAGTGGATCAAAGACCTTAACATAAAACCAGATACTCTAAATCGGTTAGAAAAAAAAATGGGGAACAGCCTAGAACTCATTGGCACAGGAGACAACTTCCTGAACAGAACACCAACAGCACAGGCTTTAAAAGCAACAATCAATAAATGGGACCTCATGAAGCTGAAAATCTTCTGTAAAGCAAAGGACACTGTCATCAAAACAAATGCCTACAGATTGGGAAAGAATCTTCACCAACCCTTTATCTGACAGAGGGCTCATATCCAATATATATAAAGAACTAAAGAAGCTGAAAAGCAGCAAACCAAGTAATCCAATTAAAAAATGGGGAACAGAGCTAAACAGAGAATTCTCTGTAGAGGAATATCGAATGGTAGAGAAACACTTAAAGAAATGCTCAACCTCATTAGCCATTAGGGAAATACAAATCAAAACAACCCTGAGATATCACCTTACACCCATCAGAATGGCCAAGATGAAAAACTCAAGTGACAACACATGCTGGAGAGGTTGTGGAGAAAGGGGAACCCTCCTCCCTTGCTGGTGGGAATGTAAACTGGTACAACCACTTTGGAAGTCAATCTGGTGCTTACTCAGACAATTAGGAATAGTGCTTCCTCAAGATCCAGCTATACCACTCGTAGGTATATATCCAAAAGAGGCTCAAGTACACAACAAGGACATTTGCTCAACCATGTTTGAAGCAGCTTTATTTGTAATAGCCAGAACCTGGAAACAACCCAGATGTCCATCAATGGAGGAATGGAAACAGAAAGTGTGGTATTTTTACACAATGGAATCAATTACTCAGCAATCAAAAAATGAGGAAATCGTGAAATTTGCAGGCAAATGGTGGGATCTAGAAAAGATCATTCTGAGTGAAGTATCCCAGAAGGAGAAAGATAAACATGGTATATACTCACTTATATAGACCTACAAGATATGATAAACATAATGAAGTCTATGCACCTAAAAAAGATAAACAAGAAAGCAGACATGGGGTAAGATGATCAGTCCTCACTTAGAAAGACAAATGGGATGTGCTTTGGACGTATGACAGGAGTCTACTGCAGAAGGCATCTGAAAGACTCTACCCAGCAGTGTTTCAAAACAGATACTAAGACTCGTAACCAAACCTTCAGCAGAAGGGGAGTTAGTATGACGTGGAAAGGATAGGAGCTCCACAAGGACCAAATATATCTGGGCACAGGGTTTTTTTCTGAAACTGTTTCTCCAACCAAGGACCATGTATGGATATAACCTAGAACCTTTGCTCGGACAAAGCTCGTGGTAGCTCAATAACCAATTGGTTTCCCATAGTAAGGGGAACAGGGGCTATTTCTGACAGGAACTCAATGGCAGGCTCTTTGACCTCCCCACCCCCCAAGGGAGGAGCAGTCCTGCTAAGCCACAGAGGAGGATGTTGCAGCCAGTCCTGAAGATACCTGATAAAACAGGACCAGATGAAAGGGGAGGAGGTCCTCCCCAATCCTTGGACTTGGAAAGGGGCAGGGAGGAGGTGAGGGAGGGAGGGTGGGATTGGGAGGGAATGAGGGAGTGGGATAGAGCTGGGAAACAGAGTTAATAAAATGTAAGTAATAATAATTAAAAAAAAAGATAAAAAAAAAAAAAAAAGAATTCCTGAGACAGGTTTGGGCAGAAATTACAGTGTTTAAAACTTGTTTTGTTGCCAATTATTGTTTACCAAGTACAATGTTGCTATGTAGCAATATGCTTGGGTTTAAGAGGTTCTCCTGGGGGGAAACTTATCCATTATTATACTTCCCTTAAACCTGGATGCCTGGCTATATAGCAATTGTGACACCTTTAAACATCTGTTTGGAGTGTTTTTTGAGCCCACACCAGTAATGTTGTAGTTATTCCCTTGATACTTTACTGATACCTTTATCATTCTTAGGACAGTCTGCTGATTTTAAAATGGAGCATTTCATTTGTATTTATTTCTACCCCTTGCCAAAAAAATTTTCCCAACACTGCTTAGACCAGCCAGGGACATGCTCCAAAACACTATTTAGTTTTCTTGTACTGAGGATTCTGCACCACTACCCCCCTCAATTATTCGCTCCTGGCTTCCATCAGCCAAACTTACCTTCATGCAGTTTGGGTTTGATACGCTAATTCTGTGCTGCTTGCAAAGAGTTCATATAAAGATAATTTTAATACCCAGCAGATTGTCTTTCTTTATATTGTCACCATTTTTATGTTGCATGTTGCTTTTGGAATCAGCCTGACTCTTTGCCCAGTAGATGATAGTTCTGCTGATATCTTAACTGTTTATTGATGAATATATCTTCATTAAGAATTTTTTGAAAACTCATCAAATTCAATGAGTAAGTTTTCTTCATAACCCATTTTTAGAATTAGTCCTAATAAGATGATGTTTTTTAAAAGTAAATTATGTGCTAAGAAATTCCAAATGGAAAGAAAGGGGAAGATTCTCTAATGGGAAAGGGAAGCCCATTACTTGGCTCCTGTTGTGTGGAGGCACTGGCACAGGGAAAACAGCTGGAAGTGTGGAGAAGGGCCTCAGGCACCACTTAGGAGACTGATGACTGTGTGTCTTGTGATTTGTCAACACCGCCATCCATTAAGCTGTCGGGTGCAGTGCCCCTGGCCCCCAAAGCTGATAGACTGGATTTTGTCCTATAAAATCGGAGCTAACACAAAGATAGCAACATCGTCGGCGGATAACGGTGTGAGAGCCACGCCGACAAGAGATAGTTTGCTCTGTAACCAAAGAGGGACTTTCTGCTCTTCATGCAGAGACTTTGCTCTTGGTGTGATGGTAAGACACTGTGACGTAAACTAACATGACTTTTAACATGGCTGCTTCTCATTTCTTGTCCACTGTCACTGTTGAGATCATGTTTTGGTTATTTGCTGCCCATTTTGACCATTTTGAAGGCTATAGAGTCTTTATGTGTAAGGACTACCTTAGGTCCTTGAGGCAGGCCTTCAAAGATTCTACCTGCCCACAGTCCAGCCTGCCCTCTCTGCTTACTAGACCACAGAGTCATGAAAAACCATGGCACACAATGCTGCCATCCCTCCCCTTTCAGACCCGACTGACATCTCTCCAAAACCATTAGCCAAAATAAAGCTTTCCTTCCTGGAGTTTTTCTGCCAAGTATTTAGTTACTGCAAGACAGAGGTAACTAGCATTTGTATTAAAAACAACCAAAGAACCAAAAAACTCAGCCACAGTATCTACAAGCATGTCAGAACAAGAGGCACCAACTAGCTTGAAGCCACGAAATAAGTTGCAACCAAAAGCTTTCTTCAATTGACTGAAAGCCTCCTCCACTATAAAAATCCTCAAACAAAATAAGGTGCAATTTATAATTCTGAGTTATGCCGCATTAGCCCTTGAGGTTGGCCCTGGTCTTTAAAAACAGTATTTCAGGGCTGGGGATTTAGCTCAGTGGTAGAGCACTTGCCTAGCAAGCATAAGGCTCTGGGTTCAGTCCTCAGTTCTCAAAACAAAACAAAACAAAACACAGGTCTAAAAACAGTATTTCATAGATTTATTTATTTGATTTTATGCACACGAGGGCTAGCCTGCATGTATGCACCGTGTGCTTGCTCGGTGACCATAGAAGGAAGTCAGGAGAGAGCTGATTCCCTGGAACCGGAGTCATGGATGGTTGTGTGTAACCATGTCAGTGCTGAGACCTGGGCCAGAGTCCTCTGCAAGTGCTCTTAACTGCTCAGCCATCTCTTCAGCCTTCCCCAGGTTTAAAAGGTCTCAGATTTCTCCATAACTTTGACAAGAAGACAATGGTAGATGATGCTGAGGAAACACCCAAGAGCCATGCCAGCAAAGGGTTGTCTGTTCTGTGTTTGCAGAGGAAGTTTCTGTTCTTGGTGGAAAGCCGTGTCCTCAGAGACCATGGTGGTGAATAGCAAGCCTGTCACCGCAGATTCCTCTGCCTTACATTTCTGAGCAGTTTAGTAATTAGCTCCAAATTAGGAGACTAGCTGGCAATTGCAGTTCTGCTTTACTGAATCTGTGGAAGAAAAGACAAGAGACCGTTTGACCAACTCTCCATGAAAAGACTAGGAAAACTCAGCAGAGGAAGCATAGTGGAGCCTGTCAGTGGAGGGCCACAAAAGGCAACGCCCTAATTGGAGTCTCCGTGTTTATTTTACTGGGGGCTTTAATCACTCCTGAGCTCCACTCCACTGCTTTCCCAAATACCACAAGTACAGTAGTGGTCCAGGAGGGAAATCTTTGAGGCCCAAGAATAGAAACAGCATAATCCAGTCAACAAAAGAATGTCAGTCACATCCTGCTCAAATACTAAAAAAATATTCTTCCTTGGCCTGCCTCCCTTCCTCCTTCCCTCCCTCTCTCCCACTTTTCCCTTCCTTCTTGCTAGGCCTTGAATTTATGATCTTCCTTCTTTAGCTATAGTGCTATAGGCATGTGTCATTACACAATCTTTCCTATATTTCCTGTATTTCTTTAGGTCACTCTTTAGTTGGGCTAATTGGACAAATTCTTTGACTTAGACTTTTGCTGCACAGCAGGGTATCTTGTACATAGAAGGCAGTCACAAACACTCATTGGATATGTCTTAAGTACGGGGGGCCATGGACCAAGTGTAGCCACTGGTCTGTGTAGCTCAAGCAATGCCAGGGGTGTCATCTTCGTGATAAAAGACTATTGATTGCTGGCTGCTTGGAACTCAGATGCTTGCTCTCAATCCATTCTCAGTGAAGATGTAGACTTTTTAGCTCAGGAAATTCCCGTCCAAAGTGAATTTGAATTTCCACACAAAAGGACACTGAGCTGTAGCCTAGGTCATCTCAGAAAGCTCCATGCATGTGAAATGTCTGTGTTCAAGTGCTTTCTTCTTCAATACAGTTTCCCTAAAGCCATCACTTCTTGAATGGCTTTTGTCATCCAAAAGACACTATTGTTGTAAAGTTTGAGAGAGGAGTAATGTTCTCATTAACCATTTGAGACCAAGCCTGGCCCTCCTCTTGAAGATATGTTGATCTTAATAGCTTAAGCTGACTTGGATTTTGAAGAATTCTAAGGTATCTACCAGGTCCTACCCACAGAAACTTTGGGGAATCTCCTTGTGATACTGAGTTCTGAGTTCTCTGAATCCCAATGATTGGACAGGCTAGTTTAGTATCTCTTCCATTTACCAGGTTTTCCAAGGTCACAAAGCCAAGATTAGAGAAAGTGTTTAAAAACAGAATCCCACTGCTGTGTGTACTGGGGATCTCCTTGAACGTTCTCAGTGGTTGCAAGAAAAGGCTGTTGGGGAAAAGAAAAGCCCTGAATAAAAAGGAGAAGGATGTCCTCTGAGGGTCTGTTTATTGTGCAACAGGGAAGAGGAGCAGAGTAGAACGCGGCCCCAGCTGGTGACAGGGCTGCCATGGCTGAGCTGAGGATAGGCTAAGCGCTTCACCACCAGCTTTTAACTGCCAGAGGAGGTAGTGCTGGAGTTAGGAGAAAGAGCTCTGCGTTCAGGAGAGTGACGATCTCCAGAGTGGGTCATAGAAGGGGAGGGCAGTTCTATTTAAAAAACAGAACAATTTTCAACCAACTGGAGTAGTCTTTAGAAAATTACAAGTCTGTTTGCTCCTAGAAAGTGGCAAAATTTCCATGAGATTCCTTTTACCAGCTGGGCAACCCCACTAATGGAGGCCATCCTGCTTGTTTCAAAGATGACACAGTTAAAAAGGCGGCCTCAGAAAGCTGCTGTAGTGGTGCTACTGTTTTGGTTTGTTTTCTGTATGCCTCTCCCCCTTTTGCTCTTAACTCCCCCACCTTCTTAGGCTGACTAGCTCCCGTTGGCTTCGATAAGAACACCCTCTACCCTCCCCACTCAAGTTTTCTTACTTCCAATGTTTTACTTCAAGTATTTTACTTCCAATGTTCTGGTGATGGGAAGGTGACACACTCCTGCTTTTGTTTATTTCTACTGTTTGTGTTATGCTCTAAGCATAAACACAGAAATCTTACCAGAGCATGACATTATCCCAAGCGTGTTCAACTGTGTGGCTTCAGGCATACCTGTGCCCTCTCTGGAGGTCTGTTTCCTCCCTAAATCTTACTGGTTGGTTGGGCAGATTGTATGAGTCTTTCCCATTTTACCAAGTTTTCTAAGGCCACAAAGATTACACCAGGAAAAGTGTTCTAAGAGGAATCCCACTACTGTATGAATTCAGGGAGATGTTTCACCAGAATTGCAGCTTCCTCTCACCTGCCAGTCCACCCTCAGGCTCATCAGCCTTCCTGGTTTGCACACAAGTTCTCTTCCCAAGCAGTTCATCTTGCAGACCACTAGACTGGCATTCCTCCACTGATATTCTGAGTCCAGGAGGATTCCCTGGGCGCCCCATAAGTGTCCATCCTGGGGAATACAAAAGTGAATGGAGATCTACTGGAATCAAAATACTTTCTGCTTAATGAAGCCAGGTGCGGTGGCACAGTCCTATAGGCCCAGAAGAGGCAGAGACAGGTGGATCTCTGTGAGTTTGAGGCCAACCTGGTCTACAAAGTGAGTACAGGACAGCCAAGGCTACACAGAGAAACACTGTCTCGAAAAAAGCAAAAGCCAACCAAACAAACAAAACCTTCATGATTTCTTTAATGCTTCACCCTCCAGTGAGCCTTTTCCACCTCTCCTAAATACTTCAAACCACGCTAGAGCCTGGAATGTCCTTCTTCCTTGCACATCCTAGCCAATCCAACTCAAGTCTCCACTCTGGGATTCGGTATCCTTCCTGGAAAAAGGGTGCCCTACCTCCATTTTTTCGTGTTGTTGTTGTGACTCCTTCAGTGTCCCTTGAGAAAGAGGCTGGGGTGTTCTGAGAGCCATTTGTTCCCAGGCGACAGAGTAGAGGGTGTGCTACGCTGGAAACCCCAGATGCTGCTGAGGTTGGCATCTCTTCCTCACCTCGCCTGCTTTCTCCAGGAGGCACGCCTGAGGCGCTGTGGAACTCCTACCGCTTGCACCGCTTGACCCTTGACACGCTCACCTGGTCATCTGTGCGCCGGTAAGTATGAATTTCACCCAGGAAGAAGGACCCGTTATGCTTCTACTTTGGAAGCAAAGGAGGAGGTCCTCTTAGAGGCTTTCAGGAAAAGTTGGTGACTCCTTTCCAGCTTCCTTTGGGGGGGACTACAGACTTGTCCTGGACAGCTGACTTGTGGAGGGAAGCGAAGGTCCAGTCTCATTCCAGAAAAACTTGTGTGTGGGATGGGGGATCTAGGGTGGAGAAAGGAGCAAGAAAGGAGGGTACCATAGGGGAAGCCAGGCGGGGACTGGAGGAGTGCCCCAGCGGTGGCCGCCCCCCTCATCCCACCCCCAGTAGCCAGGGCCCTCCCTCTTCTTCTCCCTCCCCTCCTCCCTCCCCTTCTCCCCTCACCTCCTCCCTGTGTGGATGGCCGCGGCCTGAGTCGGAGCCCCAGCCACGCTGCCCGTGAGTGAACCACCCCAGGGACAGCCCGGAGAAGGCTTGGGGGAGCATTTCTTCAGGGTGGGGTAGCTCCGGGTCGCTGGAGTTTGAGGGCGGGGACATCCCCGTCCTCGACTCCCCACTGGCGTCCGGGGCGGCGAGGGGCTGGGCCCCGCCGGCTTCTCTCTGTCCTGGGCCTGATTGCAAAGAAAGAAAAGTCCAACTGCACGGGACAGTCAGGTTCGTGAGCAAGACGGGCGGGGACTGTAGAAACCTACTCGAAGTTCTCGCCACCCAGACCTAGGCATCAGCCCTATCGGCAGGGCAGCGCTCCCTCGGGACGCGGGACCCTCCCCACCCCCACTCCAACCACCCCCCTTCTCCCGCGCAGTCTTCCTGGTTCCGTTCTTGGTGGTCCTGTCCACTCCCACATCTGGGTTCACCTCCATCCCCTCTTGACTCAGAGATGACCAGCCAGGCGAAGCCAGCCAGGCCAAGGGGTCACGCACAGGCTTGGGTACACCCTGCCCCGATATTTGCTGCTGCAGTGATTGCGCCGGGATTTGGTATGTGGGCTTTGCGGGTGCAGAAGGACTGTTTCTATGGTTCGGTAACACCCAACCTAGATAGCTGGTTGTCTATCCGTCTGCTTTCTTTACAACTGTACGTCCCCCATCAGTGACAGTTGCTCTAGTTAGACAGCGAAGCTCATGAAGAAAAACAGAATGCTAGTCAAAAGTAAATAAATAAATTCTGTTCCGGGCTGGTGAGGTAGCTCACGGGGTAAAGAGGATCGCTGTCAAGCCTTGACTACTTGAGTTGCGTTGCTGGGGACCTAAGGATGAGGAGAAAATCCCCTCCCCCACATTGTACAGTACCCTGGCACTCACTATCCCCACTCCACTGCCGCCACATAGTGAGCAAACGAAAACAAAACAAACAAACAAAAAAACAACTGAGAATTAATAAAAATGCCATGCAGAAGATGCTCTTTGGAAAGTAAGGACCTCAGTCTCTACTCAACTGTGTTAGTTTTGTTTTTTAGGCTCCTCTAACCGGCTATTACCACCTCCCCCAGGCCAGAGGCTTTAATTTGCCTGACATGCTTGGGCAGGAAGGTTGTTGTCATTCCCTCTGGCCTCCCTTCCACTTTCTCTCCCCTGAGTAGGAGTCGTGCAAACAAGTAAAAGACTGATGGAAGAGGCGCCACATCCGAACAGACAGAAAGGACGGCACACTTTAACCCTGTGGCTGTGGCTTCAGCTGAGCTCTGATTGGGTGAAAGAGCTGTTTAGTTCATTTGTGTGGTTTTTATGTCGGTTCTCATTACGACTGAATCAATGTTTCCATGACAGGCTTGGTTTTCTGGGTGCTTCAGACAAGCCTGCTGAATCTTGCAGGGAACCACACAGATGGAGTCATTTTTGTTGTCACTCTGGCTGTGTTTTAGGGACTGGGTGAGGTTGATTGTCTAATTCTGCTTCTAACCCACTCAGAATCCGAGCTGCCCAGGGCTGAGCTATGTGAGGAACTGAAGGGGAACGGGGTACCTCTCAGTACGCAACGGATACAGGCTTCTGTTTGTTTCTTGAGGGTGTGTTGGTATGTGTGTGGTGTGTTTGTGTGTGCACAGATCTGTGGAGGGCAGAGGAGGATGTTGAGTGTCCTGTTCAACCCCCCTCTGTTCATTCCCTTGAGACAGGGTCTCTTGCTGGACCTGGAGCTCATTGTTTTTCCCAATAGACTGGCAAACCCCACAAAGCATCCTGTGTCTGTCCAGGCATGCCCAGTTTTTGCCAAATTGAATGATTTACGTGAGTGCTGGGGATCTGAACTCAGGTCCTTCAGCTAACCCCTAAGAATGCATGCTTCTGAAGGACTTGAGCTATTCTCTTTCTGTAAAACAATAATGCGATCATAGCACATGCTGCAAACAATATTTTAAAGCAGGGCAGTGTATAAATAAAGATTTAAAAGAACATGCAGAGACTCATAACTGAGAATAAGGGACTGTTGATGAGGTATCTGTGTCATTCCCAGCAAGGCTCAGGAAACTTGATGGAAGAGGGCAAATAGAATGGAGGAACCGAAGGATGGGGAGGCATGCTAAGAAAACTTATTTTTCTGAACATGGTAAGGATGATATCTATGAAGTCACAGCAGCAGTAAGGGCACTTGCACAAAGCTGCCCATCAGCAGTCCATCAAGGGTGGGGAGGGACCTCACTCACCCTTTCCTGGGGAGCTACAATTATTGATTTCTAGGGGATATGCCCCAGTGGTGTAATTATTGGGAAATTGCTATTACTCAAGTAAATAAACCCTTACCCGTGCTAGAACAAACAAACCTGATAAAGTGCAATGAAATGAACCTACACACAGGCACACACACATACACACACCGACAAGAGAAAGAGATAGAGAGAAGCAGAGAGAGGCAAAGAGACAGAAGAAGACAGAGAGAGAGATGGGGTAGGAGGGACACTTGGGAAGAAGGGCAGAGGGAAGGAGGGAGGAGATAAGAGAACAATGAGAGAGAGAGGGAGAGAGAGAGAGAGATGACCAAAGTATGTTTTATATATGTGTCTCTTTGTAAAAGACTAAATAAAAAGATTTTAAAAACTGAATTCCTTGAAAATAAGGGAGGGCTTATTTTAAATAGGATAAGTCACTTCTGCACAGTTTGGCAGTCTCATATTTGTATCACTCAGTAAGGCTTTCTTGGTGTTCTCATAACGTCTATGAAATGCTGGGACCTCCTTCATTTAACTGCCAGTCCTTAAGCCGTGAACTTGCATGGCCTGGCCGCTTAGACAAACAATGCACCCTGATATGAATCTTCAGTCTCTTCCTCTTCCTGGGAATTTCTAATCTGAATTTAATATCCTGGAAGTCAACCTTACATTGTTTGGAGAAAACCTGCCTATCTGGCAAGGTTCCATTTTGCTCCTCTCATCAAATTAATGTAGTTAAACAGACTGGTCAGCCACACATCCAGCAGCAAAGGCTGGCCAAGCATGGGTACAGGATGCTGGCGATGTCAGAAGACCACAGAAGGGCCTTGACTTCAGGATGGGCAGGTTGGAGAGTGAGGTGGAGGCCATATCTCCAAGCAGCCAGGAGAAAGTAGCCACCATCTGGCTGAGTCAAACGTGTTAGGAATATAGAAGGTGTGGGACATACATCGAAGAGAAGAAGGCAGGGGTTACTTTTTACTGTCAAAAAGTAAACTCACCTAGCGGCATGCTACCTGACTTTTAAACACTGTGCTGTACATAATACTGAATCACACAGGAGATGCTCAGAGCACAGGGGTGAATTTAAGTAGCAAGCTATGGATTAGAAAGTACTATCCTTTTACTCTTTGAAAATACGCCCATGACAACTGGAATTATATGCTTTGGGATGGATGGGGGGAGGGGCTAGAGCTGCTTTTGCTTCTCTTTGTGCTGGCTGAGGATCCCCAGCTCCTCGACAGTAATAGTAGCTGACGTTCACTGTGCGTTAAACACTCACACGCAGTGTTTAATTTTAAAGGCTTTGAGGCAAGGACTATTATTATTGTCATTGTGGCGTTTCAGAAGCCAGGATTAGAGAAGCTGCCCAGGCACTAAGTGTGGGAAGCAAGCCTCACACTCAGGACTCAGGTCAGTGGTGAAAGTCTACAGACCTCTGTCACTACTGTGCACTCTTCCCCCCCCCCCCCCCCCCCCCGCATATAAGTTACCAATGGTATTACGGAAAAATAGGAAAGGAAAGGGAAATATTTTGATTGCTTATAAAACACCTCTGTCTCCCAAATCCTTCTCTTTGGAAGTCTTTGAGAATTGCTCTAGACTTACAGCACAGTTGGGAAACGCCTCTACCCCATTAGATGTATCCAGAATTCTCTGGAGGCTTCCCAGCCAGACTAGAGTTCCAGGAACCCCATGGGATTGTGGAGCAGCTCAAGTGCAAGGCTCTGGATTGTTTTGTTGTTTTAAGTAGGCCAGGCAGATCATGTCTCCTGAGCTGTCCCCTTGGGCTTCTGCTGCTGTTTACAGTGGCGTAGGGTGGGTGGAAAAGCTCATTGTGTCTTGAGGTAAACATGGTGATGAACATTGTTTTATGTAAGCGTGGTAGTGGGCTCGAATTTGGAAGCCTGGCTCCGTGGGTGATCTCACGCATTGGCAAGGTTGGCTGGTTTAATGGGGATATGTGACATGATTCTGAAGCTCAGATCTCATAGCACAGCCCTCTTTCATGGTCAGCCAGGCCCTGGAGGACGCTGTATCCCTCTCCTCTGTGGGGCCTACCTAAATGTTCTTAGGAAAATTAGCACCTCCCTCCCCCCAAAAAATAACCCCTGCTAGATCACAGAAGGTCCCCCCCTTGTGTTTCTCAAAGACAGATTTCTGGAAGGTAAATGATCCTAATAATGGTGGCCTCCTCCTTGAAAATACATTTTACCCAAGTGTGGTGGCACAGGCATTTACTCCCAGCACTCAGGAAGCAAAGGCAGGCAAATCTCTGTGAGTTCCAGGATAGCCGGGGCTCAGGACACTGGCTAAGACTGAGTACTGTGCTTGCAGAGGCCCCCAGTTTGTTTTGCAGTACTCAGGTTAGATGCCTCATAACCTCTTGTAACTCTGGTTCCAAGGGGTCTGATACCCTCCTTAGGCCTCTGTGGGCACCACACCGACACACATACAGTAAAAGAAACAAATAGATGACTCACAAAAAGAAAAAAGAAAAAATCGTTATAAGATAAGAGTCGAGGGTCCTTTCCCAAATTATCACACTTACACTGATATTTGAGACCCTGTTTATATTTGGCAAATGAGATATTTCTTTCTGGCCTCCCTCAGTGGTAGCAGTGTGTCGCTTTGAGACATCTGCGTGTTCTCTAGTGGTGCTGAGATTCTACCATTGCTCTGTGTTTATCTTTTCTCATTTGGCCAAAGGAAGTTCAAAGCCAATTAGTGTAGATGTAGGCCTTTCTGGGTCTTTATTTGTGACAAATGAGGACACACATTATTTCCTCCCTATGCTTTCTTATGCTTCCAGTTTGTCATCTATATCACAGTGTTTCACCATATTCATTCAGTGTATCTAGGGGGCTGCTGTTATTTTAAAAATTTTTTTATTATAAATTATGTGTATATAGGTGTATATAGGTGTGGTTGAGTCTTGAGAGGCCTGCAGCTGGAGCCACCGACATGTGCTGGGCGCTGAACTCAGGTTTCCTGCCATGAGCAGTTTCTCCAGTCCTGAGGGGGGTAGTGCTTTAGGGTCTCCATACTTTCATTTCAGTTTATTTTTCATCATGTCAGTGTAAGTTTACAGTCTCTGTTCCTCCTTGCCTCCCTCTCTCCAAGGTCTTCCCATATACCCCAGGCTGGCCTTAAACTAGTTTTTATTCAGGCTGACCTCAATACCCCTACTTTCTTTGCCTTTGTTCTGGGATTACTCTCTTATTCAGGCTCCTTGATAAGTTTTAAAATATTTATGTTCCCAAAAGTATCGTTAGATTGCTATCACTCACAAATGAAGAACTCCATGCAAAAATCTCCCTTAGCACGTGGGAGGTGCTTTGCTATTGTCTTCACAAGCCCATCGCTGCCGATTAGAAATCTGATGGCAACCGTCTTCTCTCTGGTACATCCGAGAGGTTTTTTTTTTTTTTTTCTTTTCAGTTTATTTATAAGTATGTCTAGGTATGGACTTAGTAAATTTTATCCAGTCCACCTGTTAGCATTTCTGTTTTCATAGCTGAGTGACCTTAATTTTTCTGTCTCTCATACTTAACATATAAGTGACAGTTCCACCCAAAGTATTATTGAGAAAATAATGTACAATAAAATGTTAAAATATCCCCTGACGTGAGAAGGCACAAAAGTATTTTCATTACTATTAATCTCATAGTTTCAAAGGATTTCTTGTCTGCTTTGGGTTTTGTTAGCTTAGATAAACCAATTTTGTCTACTTACATGCACACAAACAGAAAATTCTACTGAGATTTTTGTACTAAAATTACATTTACTTTATACTGATGTCATTTCCACATCTCTAGGAATTGAACCTAGGTACTACACATGCTACAGTTTAGTTGAGACCAGATGTCTCACTAAATTGCCCAGCTGAGCCTTGAACTCTCTCTCTACAGATCCCATGCAGGCCATGAACTGGCAATCTTCCTACATTAATCTCCTTGGTAGTTGGGCTCATAGGCCTGCACCACAGGCCTGGCTTATGGTGACATTTTAACAATATTAGATCTTCCCATCTTTTTAGAAAATATTTATCATCATCATCATCATCATCACCATTGTGTGTGTGTGTGTGTGTGTGTTGGGGTGCATTGTGTCATAGGTCAGAAGGTAACTTTATGGAGTTGGGTCTCTTCTCCTTCTAACCCATGTAAAGAAATAGAGCGCAGGTTCTCAGGCTTACAGGGCAAGCTCCTTCACCAGCTGAGCCATCTCTCCGGGTCCTTCCTGTCTCTTTCTATTTAGGTGAATGGTAACTAGCAATTTTTATTACGGATGGCTTATATAATGTTCATATCCATTATTTCCATAGATTTTGTCCATACTTTCAATAACATCCTATTTTCTAAACATTACTAGTCTAAAATCTTTGTTCTCTTATTCGTCATGCTGCCTGATCTCTTCTCTTAGATCATTAGTCAGGGTATAGATGTTCTTGAATTTCTATGTTCTCAAAACCACAATAATTTGCCTCCTGTATTCCTTGGTATTTTTGTGTCTTTTTCTTGTCTTATTACATTAGTGGAGCCACAAGTATAGTATTCTATAGTGATACGGAGGCATCCTGTATTCACTATTGTTGTTTTGCATTTCTCTGTGTAGTCCTGGCTGTACTGAAACTCACTCTGTAGACCAGGCTGGCCTCAAACTCAAAGGTCTACCTGCCTCTGCCTCCCAAGTGCTGAGATTAAAGGCATGTGCCACCACTGCCCAGCTTTAATGAGGTCTTTTAAAGACCCAGGGCTTATAAAGTTGGCTTAAGGTTTTAGTAGATTGTCTTTATTAAATTAAGGACTTTTCTTCCTTTCTTAATATTTTTAGCAAGTTAAAAATTATATGGCTGACTTTATGTAGTTTTTAAATGTCTTATGTAAATTCTATGAGATGATCATGTATTTCTTTCTTCCTATTATAATGTCATAAATAATATGAGTTAATAAATTTAAATGTATCAAAACACATACATACATACATATATATATATATACACATAGATACTTAATATTAGATTCTGGAGGCTATCATTTGGTAATATTTTATTTAGAGTTTTTGTAAATGTTCACTAGTGAAATAGTTTTAAAATTTTTCTTTGGCTGGGTGTGGATTCCTTTAGTCCCAGCGCTTTGGAGGCAGAGGCCAGCCTGGTCTATACAGTGAGTTACAGGACAGTCAATCCACATAGACAGCTAAGGCCATGTAGTGGAGACCCTGTCTTAAAAAAAAAAATCCTAAAAGAAAAAAAATTATTTGCTCTTTTATTCTTATTTTGCTTTGTATCTAGCTTCAATAAGTTGAGTAGCTCTCCCTTATTTATATATAATAAACATACATGCATATATGTGTATATTTTTTTTTGAACAGTTTGTAAAATGTAAGGATTATATGTTGTTTTTAAAATTGGCAAAACTAACTGCAAAACCAGTTAGATAACGTGTAAAGAGCATATGTGTCAAGTTTTTGAAACCTTCATTTCTCTTTTACTCTTTGATACAAGGTCTCATGTGGTCCACACTGGTCTTTAACCTTCCAGGGAACCAAGGTCGTCCTTGATCCTGACCCTCCTTACCTCCACCTCCCAGGTTCTGGGATTAGGAGTGTGTGTTATCATGTCCTGATCTGACAATTAATTTTAAAGAATGTTTATTGAATAATTTGATTTCCCCTCTTTTCTTGACTCACTTTTGATTATTATTAAGATGATCCAGCCAGGTGTTTTCAGATTTACTTTTTATTTTTTAGTCTATTAAATTTTATTTTATGAGTATGCGTAGTTGGCCAGCATGTGTGTTCACCATATAGCAAACAAGCGACCTCGGAGCAGAGATGACGCCAGATGCGTAATACTGGTGAGCTAAACTCGAGTCCTTTGCAAGATCAGCAAGTGCTTTAGCTGCTGAGCCCTCTCTCCAGCCTGTGTTCTGCGTTCTTAGATTTCTTACCATAAAGCCATTCATAGTTTTAAATTATGGCTTTATAGATATTGACTGTAGTTTAATGTTCTTCTTTATGTGCTAAATATTGTTAATTTGTGCTAATTCTTTCATTTAATTTCACAATTTACGTAACCCTTTCCAAATCTATGCATCTATTTATTCTATACTTATCTGTCTGTCTGTCTAACTATGTATATTACAAAGTCTTGGTTGGTATGATATTTGCTGTAGCCCAGGCTGACTTCAAACTCATGGCAGTCCTCCTGCCTCAGACTCTTGAGTGCTGGGATTATATTCTGGTGACATCATAGTCCACCTAAAAGTTTTCAAATCCTAGTTCACAGAGTGACAGGTTTCCCTATGTGGCTTTACGCAGCGTTTGGCTGGTTTCTCCACTGCCCTCTCCTTCACCTCTTTTGCCTCCAGTGTTGCTCCCTTCACTTTTCCTATCATAGTCTTCTGTTCTCTCTCTGTCGCCTCAAAGACAGTCTCTTCTAGTTTCTTGGCATCTACCCACATTTTCCTCACCTAAGTACAAACACTTAACAATATTTGTATCACTATGTGACCGATAGCATTCGTCTTTTTGAGCCTGGACCTCGCTTAACATTTTCCAGCTCTAGCCCCTCCCCCCCCACTTTTTTTTTTTTTTTGTAAATTTTCTTTTCTTTCTTTTTTTTCACAGCTGAGTAAAATTCTGTTGCAAATGCGAACCACATTTTCGTTATTCATTCGCCTGTTGATGGAAATCTCTCTGCTTCCGTTTCCTAACTGTTAGGAACAGAGCAGCAGTGAACATGAAAGTACAAATATCTGTGTAGTAGGATATAAAACACCTGAAATATGCCGAGGAGCGGTACAGAGGGTTATAGGATGGTCCTAATTTTAGTTTTTCCAACCATCTCCTCCTTGACTTCGTAGTAGCTACACACTAGCTGACACTCTCACCAAGTGTAGACAAACATTCCTCTCTCCCCTCATCCCACCAGCATTTGTTAATGGTTTTCTTGATGATAGCTATTCTGACTGGGAAGAGATGGAATCTCAAAGCAGTTTTAATTTGCATTTCTCTGATAGCTCCAAATGTTGAATACTTTCTTAATGGAATTAAAACACATTTATTTAAATTTGTTTGTTTGTTTTTGCCTCTGTGTGTGTATGTGTGTGTGTATATGTGTGTGTGTGTGCGCGTGAGTGTGTATGTGTGTGTATGTATGTGTGTATGTGTGTGTATGTATGTGTGTATGTGTGTGT
>NW_026585644.1:51834721-51886759 GCF_907164565.1 Psammomys obesus
TGTATGTATGTGTGTATGTGTGTGTATGTATGTGTGTATGTGTGTGTGTGTTTGTGTAGGGACAGAACAGAATGGAGGAAGGAGGGAGAACAGCCCACTACAGTCACCTCAGTGCCTGCCTCTTGTCCAGCTTTCTCTTGGCCGTGGGACGCTCAGCTCCTCCTGTAACCCCTGAAATCACAGGCTGGGTAGAGGAGGTGATAGCCACACTGGCCCGGTCTCAGGTGGCCTCACACTCCTGCTGCTGGTGCCGCCTGCACCCCATGGTTCTCTGTGAGCAGACTGGCCCAGGCAGCCTGCCTCCTGGCTGAGCGTAGACTCCAGGTTAGGGCGGATCGGCAGGCCCTTGGTGGCCAGCAGCACCTGCTGCATGCCTGGCTCAGCCACCCAGTCCCTCGTGAGCACATTGGCACAGATCTCTCCCCTGGCACTCACATCTGGTAGAGGAGCTTAGGAGGTAGCCTGTGGGTGGGTGGAGAGGCATGAAACAGACCTGGAATAGGGGTCCCCTCAGGGCCCTCCATGTGACCTTCGGGTCAGCGAGGTCCTCTTCACAGGGGAGACGTTGTAACATCAGGTGGGTCCTCTGTCAAAGAGTTGTCACCTTCTGTACACTCGGCAGATGACCTCGGAAGGCAGATCTCATACGTTGGAGCTCATCACTTCAGAGGGCTGGAGACACGGAAGGAAAAAGCTTTTTCCTGTTTCACACATGAACGCTTTAAAAATATTTACTTTTTTTTAAAGATTTATTTATTATTTACATAGTACTTTACCTGCATGTGTGCCTAGACACCAGAAGAGGGCACGAGATCACATTATAGATGGTTGTGAGCTACCAGGTGGTTGCTGGGAATTGAACTGAGGATCTTCAGAAGAACAACCAGTGCTCTTAACCTCTGAGCCATCTCTCTAGGCCTAATCTACTGGCTATTTGTATTTCTTCTTCTGAGAATTGTTTAGTTCATTGGCCCATTTATTGATAAGTTTTTTTTTCTTTCTTAATTTTGGTGTTAGTTTTTGTAGTTCTTTGCGTTATTCTGTGTAGTAAGCTCTTGCCTAAAGCACAGGTAGCAAACTTTTCTCTTATTCTGTAGGCTGTCCGTTCACTCTAATGCTAAAAGTATGTCTTGCTGTGCAGAACTTTTTAAGCTTCATGTAACCTGTAACCTCATGTTGTTAGTGCTTGGGGCTGTTTCTCATGCTATTGGGGTTCCTCCGTGCTATTGGAACTTGTTGAGATTATTTCTTGCCAATTCTGTGTCTTGAGTGTTTTTCCTTAGCAGTGTCTACTTCTAAGTTTATACATTATTATTTATGTATGTCTGTGTATATTTTTGTGAATGTATGACACGTGTTCAGGTACCCATGGAGGCCAGAAGAGGGTTTCAGATTCTATGGAGCTGGAGTTACAGATCATTGTGAGCTACCAGATAGGGGCTAGGAAGCAAACCTGAGTCCTTTGAGGAGGAACAATGCTCTTAACTGCTAACCCATCTTCTCAATCTTGAGGAAACCAGACTGCCAACAGCTCTCTGCCTTCTCTGACTCCACTCAGACTTTGAAGACAAATCGACTTTCCACACGTGGAAGGCCATTACCAGCTTCCAAAAGCCATGCCCCACTGGTGTGGACGAACTATAGCCCAACTAAAACCCCACATTTATTTTGAAAACACAAATATATTTACATAACATAACTGAGTTTGCAAAGAAAATGTAACTTCCATTACACGTGTTAATATCCACAAACGGCAGTCTCCTCTTCTTGTCTACCCTCTGCTCAGATTCTTTCAAACAAGCACCATGCTTCATGAGGTCTAGTCAGAGAGGTGGTGGGCATGCTCCTGTTTTCAATTTAGAATGCTCTTCCAATTTAGAATGCTCTTCCATGAGTTTCCTTAAGATTTGGTTTGGCCATTTGGCACCTCTCACCACTTAACTGCTGGACTTTTCTGCAGGGTGATTGCAGCCGCCAAAGGACCACGGCCCTGTAGTCAGAATTCTCTCTGCTTTATTTGTCAGGTGGTTTTGTCTTTTAAGGAAACAAACCCTTAACTTCATTATTCATGTTAATGTTTTAAACACACCAGGCCCCTAGCTGCTGTTTTCCTGGTGAGATCATGAAGGGCCCGGGACACGGGGGAGGAGAGGCAGAGAATTCGTGAAGACATGGCTGAGGAAGCAGGAATTTCTCAGGACTGAAAATGCGCCTATTTTATAGCCAGCATTTTATCTGGGTCCTCGGGATCTGATTTTGGTTCAGAGAATGTTGAGTTTTGCAAGAATCTCATCAGTAATTACGATGATGAGAGGGTTCAGTGGGTAAAGGCGCTAAGGCTCAAGCTGACAGCGGACTGAGTTCCATCCTTGCCACATGTGGTGGAGGAGAGACCTGGCTCCTGGGAGCTGTCCTCTGACCACTGGTGCATGGCCCCACACGTTACACGCAAATAAACAAATATCATTTCAAAAGAAGGTACAGTGACGATGATTGCTATGCGTGTTCTTAAGTAGAGAGAAAAATGTAAAAAAACAAAATGTAACTGGAATTATGGATACATTGCCATTTAAATATCTGTGGCTCACGCATAAAAATAGCTTTCATGCTGAGGAACTTAGCCAAGGGCTTTGTGGAAAGAGCATCGAGAATCTAATTTAACACAGCCGTGACCCGGGGATTCAGAGACATGGCTGACCCACCGGCTAGCCTACTCATCCTTCTGAATGTATTTTTTTTTTTCTAGTTCACTACAACCCATTCTCAAAATCAATTTGGAGGATTAGAAAAATAAAACGAAGTTACAAACCTTGTTTTCGTTTTCTTTTCTCTTCCTTTCTTCTCCGGTTCTCTCCTGCCCCGCTTCCTCCCCTCCCCCTTCCTTTCTCAGACAGGGCCTTGTTGCCCAGCAAAGCTGATCCTTACCTCCTCTTTCCTCTGCCTTTCCTAGAGCTGGGATTACAGAAACACACTACAGGCTCAGCTCAAACCTTGTTTACGTTGGCCTCATTTTAGCATTGATACAAATAGAAAAATACTTTAATCTTCAATCTCTACTCCCGGACAACACCCCCCCCCCCCCGCCCCCGTCTGTGCAGCCTCAGGTCTGTTGTTCATTTGTGGCTTGAAGCAGAGCCTCATAAATTTTGTGAAAATCCCAGTGTCTCTGCTTGGTGTGGTTTGGGTGTCCACTCATGGTCATTCTAAGTAGTGTCTATTTAGTCAAGTGTTCCTAATTGGTTATTATTATTATTATTATTCTCTCATACAATACATTCTGACTGAAGCCTCCCTCCCTCACCTCCTCTACTCTCCGTTCTGCCTCCCCCAAATCCATTGCTCCTTCACTTCCCTTCGGAAGAGAGTTGCACCCAATAGTAAGAAGAAAAAATCGTGTGGAAAAAGTGATCAGAGCTTTGCCAAAATCAGGTGATAGGGTCAGGTCCTCCGAGAAGGCGCAGACTTGTGAGAAGACAAATTCTGTGTGCTGAAATCATCCTCTTTGTCAGTCATCTCTGAGTGCAAGCTGTGTAGAGTGCTGGGTTGCCCGACTTCCAGCTCCCCTGCTTGTCAGGGTCCCCTCCTCCTCACCCGCACATTCCCCTCTTCTGCCACGTTTTTACTTCACTGTTCACACGTGCACATCCCGTGTGCCAGCCTCCCAACAGCTTGTCTGTCTGACTGGAGGGGAGTCTTTCCCCATCTCGAACTGGAGTGGCCAATGTAACCTCTCTGCACAGGAGAAAGGTGCTCGCTCTTTCCTTGGTTTCCTAGATTGCTTGTGCCCTTCATTCTTCATCCTGTTTCTCACATAGTTTCTTTTTTTCTCTTCTTTTTGTTTTTGTTTGTTTTTCAAGACAGTGTTTCTCTGTGTAGCCTTGGCTGTCCTAGACCATGATGGCTTTCTGACCCTGACTTTGCTTTGCTTAGGACTCATCCACCACCTTTTGATGTATGTGGCTCAATCATTCAGCCACTCCTTACTGAACCGCTGCCCTGCCCTGGGCTGAGTCCCTGTCAGGAGCAATGAGGAGTTTGGCAGAGTTTTGGAGAAATTGTTCCCAAGCCATGAAAGATGCACATGATTAAGATTTCTTCTTTCTTCCTTTATTTCAGAGTTTAAATAGAAGCACCTTGGGCAAAATCCATCAGGTCCAATCCTGGCTTCTCTTGAGGCCTCCACCCTCCTCTCCTGCTTTTGACCTGATCCTGGTCACCCTTCTCACTGTTTGTTCTCAGTTCTCCTGCAGCATTCTTTTCAAAATCTCAGTCTGATCCCCCCTCTCTCTTCCCTATTTGCCTCCCCTCCAGGGTCTCCCTATATATTCTCTCCTGGCCTCAAACTCATAGAGATCCACTTGCCTCTGACTCCTGAGTGTTGAGAGTTGAGTTGAGTTAAAGGTGTGTGCCCCCACATCTAGAGATTGTTATTTATTCTGTCTTTAAATGTTTTCTCTGACTCCTCACTGTATTTAGGATAAAAATCAAAGTTGTTTTTGTGGTCCTTGCTCACTGGTGAACCGTTTTTAGCATTACCGCCTGTCTCCAACTGTCCCTGCCTAACTGCAGAGCTGGGCTCTCTTCTGCCTCTGTCTTGTAGACTTGCTGTTCTGCGTTATCACTTACATCAGCCTTCATGGTATTAGTCACTGTTCTCTTGCTGTGAAGAAATACCATATCCACGGCAACTTATAGGAGACAAACATTTAGTTGTGAACTTGCTTACAGTTTTAGAGGGTTAGTCCACTGTCCTCATGAAGAGAAACAGATAGGTAAGGTGCTGGAGAGCTTTACTTCCTGATCTTCGGGCAACAGGCAGGGAGGGAGGGAGAGAGAGAGTGATGTGGGTATTTGAAATTTCAAAGCGTACTTTTAGTGGCATATCTCTGCCAACAAGGACACACACCCAAGCCCTTCCTAAACAGTTCCACTTCCTGGTAAGCAAACAAATACATGAACCTCTAGGGGTTATTTTCATTCGGACCACCACAGATGCCTAACTCTTCCTCAAGCCCTTGTCAACTCCCAAGGGCCGGAGCTTCAAGCCCCTCCCCTCAGTTATGGACATTAAGGAAATAATACATTTATTTGTTTTCTGTGTGTGTGTAGGCACACAAGCAAAGGTCAGAGGACAACTTGTGTGAGTCAATTCTCTCCTTCTAAGAACTAGGATTGAAGTTAGGTCATCAGGTTTGGTGGTCGACAGCTTCCCCATTGAGCCATCTGGCCAGCCCCAATTATGAGTATTTTTCTCCCCCATTCCCACCATTCTTGGTTAGGGTTTGAGTTTCCTCCCCACACACATGCACACCAGCACACACACTGCATGTTCAAGACATAGATCCCCAGGGGAAGATTACTTCAAATCCTAAAATATTTCTAAACACGTATCTGTGTGTTGGTGGGTTACTTTTTATATAAAAATGGACAGAATGCATAAACAGGCCAAATAGGGGAAAATTTCACCCCAGTCATACTCAGAAGACACAACATAGCCTTGCTCCCACTTAATTGTTACAGAAAGAATACGAAAACAAAGCTAGAATCCACGTTCATCTTTTTATTTGTATTATTCTGAGATGAATGCTTTACCTCTGTGGGCCTCCTTTCTCCACTTGTCAAATGAACCTTGAGAAGACACAGTGTTCAATGCCTGCTGAGCATTCTAGGTTGTTTCCTAGAGACAAACAACGTGCTGTCTTCTGTTCAAGGGGAGTGAACTTGGGGCTGTTCAGGTCGGCCTCGTCGTGCACGTGCTCACGACTGTCCCTTGCTTTTGGCTGCGCTGGGAAAAGAAACCAATGGCTGTAAAGTGAGCACACAGAGCTCACATGGCTGTGCGAGACGCTGTGCCAGTCTCATGGCAATGTGAGGGTTAAGGCTCATGGAAGTGTGTGGCTGAGATTATCCACTTCTGGGAGAAGGTATGGGGGCTAGGCAATGTGCTGCCTGGCATGAATACTGGTGCCCTCTGAGGAAGTGTGGGAGGACTCAGTGCAGGTCATTAGCAACTGAAAGGCGGTGAGGGAAAGCTGTTTAAACACAAAGTGGATGGAGCTGGGAGACCACATAGAGTTAATGTGAGAGACAAGAGTGTAGTCCTGTCCTAATGAGAGTGACATGAACTCTCAAAATATTGATGTGTCTGTCACGGGGAGAGTCTATGCAGCTTTTGGCTAATTCCTCAGTGGGGCTCTATACTAAAAATTCCTAGCTAGGCAAGGTGGCTCACGCTTTTAATCCCAGCACCCAGGAGGCAGAGATAGGAGGCTTGCTTGGGGGCCAGCCTAGCCAGTTAGTGAGTTCCGATTCTCTGCCAGAGATTCTGCTTCCACAAACAAGGTTCTTTTAGTCACTTTTCTATTACAGTGATAAACACCACAGCCAAAGGCAAACGAAGGAAGAAAGAATTTACTTGGGCTTATGATTTTAGAGGATGAGCGTTCCTCCTGGGAGGGGTGGGGGCAGCAGGAGGTGAGGGCAGCACAGAGGCATGGAGCAGGAGCAGGAAGCTGAGATTACATCCTCACCCACAAGCATGAAGCAGAAAGATGGAACTAGGAAGGGAAGCAAGACTTGACCTCTCAAAGCCCACCTCTAACGGCCTACTTTTTCCAGATATCCTGTACCATGTCCCCAGACTGAGCTACCAGCAGGGACCAAGTGTTCAAATGAGGACCGTTTCTCATTCAAAGCACCGCAAGGCTGGACGGCACCTGAGGAATGACACTAAAAATTAACCTCTGGCCTCCATGCACAGGTACATACAAGCTGCCCTTTGACTTCTACATATGTGTTATACACACACACACACACACACACACACACACACACACACACACAAATTCCTGAATTGTGAAATTGGACTAAGTCAAGGTTCTCATGCCTCTTTCTTTTGTGAGATGATAAAGACCTGACCTGCCTTATGTGATGTGATATGGGCACATTTTGCCGGCCTTTGAGGACTCTTGTCTTTCTTTGTCCCTACAAGGCAGAACTCTCTCAGATGGACTTTGTATGTCACAGTATGGCCTGGCCAGGGATCCTCTGGGGCCAGTCCACACTTTGTCCAGGCAGTGAGGGAAGCTTCCAGCTCTGAGCCAAGCTGTACCTGTGCCCCGGATGATGGAAAGCCCCATTTCCCTCCCCTCTGCTCTTCTCTGCTGGAAGGATGTCTAACCTAGACCCTGGCTCTCAGGGCTGTGGAAGTCTGTCTGGGAACCACCCTGCCCCTGTATCTTTCTTGGTACCTCACCCCAGTCACCTGTGTTTCTCCCTCCCTCTCTCCCCCCTCATGTATCATTATGCACGTGAAGCGAGATGCCTTGGCACTGCATAAGTGGGCTTAGTTTAATGGCAGACCAGCGGGGCCAGGACACGGTTTCCTGACTTCCCAGCCCAGCCCCTGGCCTGGACAGCACGCTCTGTTTGCTAACAACACTGGATTCACACTGGAGCAAATCTTTTCTCTGTGTGTGGTCATTGGACCAGAAGAATTTGCTTGGGAACCAGTCCCAGACCCTCAGAGACCCAGAGTTTGGAGCCTGACAGCAGCAACAGCTTCAAGCACTGCAGGCTTCCCAGGGCACAGTCATCATGCTGTGTGGTGTTCCCTCGAAGTCCCCAGAGGCTGAGAGCCTATCACTTTACAGTCAAGACCTGAGGGAGGAGAAGGGGGCCTGAGCAGAGCTGCTGGCTCCTACCTGGTAGGCGCACTTCAGGAAGCCCATGAAAAAGATGGAGCTGTTTCTGTCTGGTGTGGGAGGCAGTGGGGACCTCAGAGGCAGAGCCGGGTATGGCAGTTCTGGGTAAGGCGGTTGGGAGCTGATGTGATGTCTGGAGGCAGAAAGCCACAGTAGAACTGATGTGTTCCCTCTGCAGTGAGGGCACACTGCTGCTGCTGTAGTGAGGGCTCGGTTGTAAAACTCAACTTGAGTCAAGTCCTCTTCACCACCCTCCATTTCCTGCACCATTCCAGGGGTCCAGGCCTGCCCTTGACCCTCGAGTAGGAAGATGAGGATCTATTCCTCCTGAACCCTGGGGATTAAACACAAAAAGCTGAACAAAGACACTAAATATGGACCCCACCCCCATCCTATTGGCTCTGCCTGGCTGCCTATCCAGTGCTGAGCCAGTGCTTTGAGATCCTATGCTGCCTGGGATGGATTTCCCTAACCCTACATGCTGCTGTGGCCCCTTTCCCTTCCAGATACAAATAGCTGCTCTCCTGTACTTTCCTGGACACAGTTCTCCACTCTTGGAGATCCTGTGAGATACTCTGGGATTAATGGAAACTCACCTGATACCAGGTTCTTTTACCAAATATTTGCTGAGCTCTAGGTCCATAGTCTACACTAGGACAGAGAACCCAGGTGTGAGCCAGACCCTATCAGTCCCAGGCCTGAGGGCAGGCTTGAGGAGGTACCCAGACTTCTTTAGGAAGCACTTTTGGGAGCTCCAGCCTGGATTCCAGGCCAGCTGCCAAATACCTACTCTGGACTTTCTTGGTGCTCTATATTTCTGCCAGACTTGCCGGGTCCCGACGTCAACCTGACTTTGCTGTCCTAGCCTTTGACCGCACTGTTCTGCTCAGCGGTCACTACAGTGCCCCACTCCAAAGCACAGAGATTTTCATCAGTGGTTGCACAGAGGAACAAATACAGCATATCCATTCAGTACAGTATTACACAGCCTTAAAAAGTGATGGAATCTTGATACCTGCTTCAGCCTGAATAAACCTTGAAGACACATGGCTAAGAGAAATAGCCAGACTCAGAGGACGAACAGTGTAAGAGTCCAGTCATAACAGGCCCCTAGAGTGGTTAACTTCACAGAAAAGAAAGTACAATGCTGGTTACAGGGACTGGAGGAGGTAGCAAAGACTTACCGTTTTGTTGGTGTACAATTTTAGTTAAGAAAGATAAAATTCTGGGAATGGATGGTGACGGTAGTTGTGTGTATGTGTGTCTCTGTGTGTGTTTCTGTATGTTGGTGCAGCAGGTGTGTTACCATGTGTTTTGAGGTGAGACCATTGGGTTTGGTTCTTGCCTTCCACCTTGTTTGAGACGTGGTCTCTTTGCTGCTGTATAAGCCTAGCTTTCTGCCCTTGGACCTCTGCTGTTCTCCTACCCCAGTCTCCCGTCTCCCCATAAGGGCATGCTGCGATTAAAGGTACTTGCACTGCTGTGTCTGGGTTCTCAGGATCCACTCAGGCCATCAGCCATGCACGAACAAGCTTTTTTTTATTTTTATTATTTTTTTTTTTTACATAGATCCAGCTCCACAGGCAATGGGTGTTCTTAATAGCACAGAAACATACACTTGACAATGGTCAAATGATAACATTTGTGCACATTTTACCACACAGGCATACACTACAAAAGCAGAGGCTTACAGCTAGAGTCCCTGCTGTCTTCTGGGTCTGTGCATGAAGTGGGCTCAGTTGGGTGTCCCTACTCAGAAACTCCCCTGTGGCTGTGAACATGGTGATGGAGAAGGCAATCCCTGAAGGCTCATTGGTCAGGACACCCCCAAACCGCAGCCTTCATGCCTTGGCATCAGGGTCCCAGCAAGCAGCAAAGTGACATTCTGCCTCTTGTCTGAACTGTCTCTTCTGTCTTACTGCACCTGTTAGAGCTCCCAGGAGCCATGCACATTCAGGGTGACAGGAAACAACCTTTCCTGATTGGGAAGGGAAAAGGTCAGGTGTGGGAAGAGTGGAAGTGGAGATAATGTTCCTGTGGCCCTTCATCTTGGAGAAGCCACCAGCCTGCCTTGTGCTTGCTGGGGTCCTCAGGAGTCAAGCAGGGATGCACTCACTACTCAGTAGACCCCTTCTTGGAGGAGTGACTCCTCGTGATTTGTGGGAGTTTGAAGGAATCTTGGCAATCTCTTGAGATTGGGGACGTGTTTAAATGTAGGGCCAGAGAAAAGCAGAGCTCTAAGAATACCATTACCCCTACTCACCACTGGCCGACAGCATGGGGAACTTACACAGGGGCCTCTGTGTGCAGTGAGCAAGAGAAGAATGGATTCGTGGTGGCGAGATGGCGGTGGGAGGACGGCAGAGCAGGGGTTAGGGTTGGCCTGCAGCCTGTGGCTGAGCTGAGCTCTGGTGCTCCCTTGGAAGGCCGGGATCCCTTAGAAGCTGTGGGTCTTGCTGGGCAAAGCTATGCAAAGGCATCTGGGGTGGCCTTCACACATGCTTCCTGAGCAGGAGTCGCTCAGAGTTCAGAGGCAGAGCCTGCACAATCAGGATGTGAGCTGCATGAGGTTAAATTGAGGCTAGCAGGAGAGCCCCTGTCTTGGCAGATCCAGCCATGGGATCCGGTTACATACAGTCAGCCTATTTTTTCCATGCAAAATAATTTCAGTCTCTGGTACCTTCTGAAATATAATAAAATTCACATGTGTTTTGAAAGTGTTCCCCAAACCTAGAAATATGGATATTAATATCTGTATTTAGGACCAAGGCATCCATGTTTGCAGCTGGGCCCTTAGTCAATGCTTAAAAAAAAAAAAATCTCTAATTTTGTGATGGTTCAGGCCACTACATATTCACATAGACACATCTGTGGAATTTTATGGGGGTGGCGAGCAAAATTTTGTTCTCCCATTTGGTAGGTGGAGCTGATGTATAGATGTGGGTGTGTCTGAGCAGTAACAGCCATTTCTGGCCCTGGAAGAACTCAGGTTCATTGGCTGTGGGACATGCAAGCAGCCATTATTACCCAGGACCCGAGTTAGGGATGGTCAGCGAAGGTAACTGGTTTTGTCCCCAGCGTGACTTCGCTGGTGCTGACAGGCACATGACCCACGTCAGCAGAAGCTTGAGTAGAGCCCAAGTCACTGCTGTCACATCTCATGAAGATCAGACCCCTCTCCCCTCGAAGCCTCTTCCTGAGTCAGGCACTCTGGATTGCTGGCCACGCTCAGCCTCCCAAGGATGTTAGCGGAGGGCAAGCACACTTCATCCTCCGTTTGTTGCTTCTTTGGGCTTTTCTACCAGGTTAGAAACTCCTTAGGGGCAGGCTCCTGCGGCAGCGGCCATCTTTGTTGTCTTCCTCACCGCCTTTTCACAGATGCTAACGGTGTGCTAAAATAAGACTCCTTACCCCAGGAGAGCACACACTCACTAAAGACTTATTGCTCACAGCCAAAGTTCAAGGTGACGATAAGTTAGATGTCCAGGGAGAGCTTGCTGGTAGAATTTAACAAGCTCAGGAGGCCTTTTTATAAGGTGCCAGTCTCGCTCACAGAGAAGAGTCCTCAGGACATAGTCACCCTGAACAGGGCCTGCCCTCAGAACTGTCATGTCGGAGATTAGTGTTGGCATAGAGGTGTGTATGTGTGGGAGACAAGCATCCACAGCCAGCAGTGACACTGTCTCATTTCTCATTCGAGGAAACAGAAGCTCAGGGAGTTAAAAAAAACGTATTCCAGCTAGAGCAGCTGCAGCCTAGGATGTAGGCTCTGAACTCTCCAGTTTTGCCTGTCACCCCGCCAGGCATTATTGGGCATGTGGTCTCTGGGGTGTACCACTCAGAAGCCAGCTTTTAGGGAAAGCGCTGCAGTCCTCACTCAGTGAGGAGCCAGGGTGTATGTGGTGCAGGAGTGTGTACCAGGACATAGTGTCCACATGCTCCAGAGCCCAGTCTCCAAGGGTCGCTGTTCTAGATGTCTGTCCTGGCCAAGTGCTGTCCCTTGAGTCATACAGGGTGCTCACAGGTGAGAAGAGTGTCTTGGGCGAGGAATTCCATTTTAGAGCATTGAATGTTCTTTCTGAGCCATTTAATTTTTTTGTCTTTTTTCAAAACACCAAAATAACTATTGGCTAGCTAAGACAAAGTATTTTTATACTGTTTATATCAATTTTTATAGCAATGAAATTGATCTTGGCTAGCCTTCCCTTAACATTTTAAATTTAAATTTAAACTTAAATTTAAATTTAAAATTTTAAATCTGATTCTGGTGAGGTGCTCCGTGGGTAAGAGCCCTGGCTGCCAACTTTGATGACCTGAATTTGTGCACTGAGACCCTCAGGCATTTAACAGGAGTCTGTCTAGCAGGGACTAGCTCAGCCTTGCAGCTGTAGCGACCTGCCAGTCGGCCTGGAACCCATGCGGTGTCAACAGGCTGTGTGCTCCCTCGGCTTCCAGAAGGCTTGGTCTTGTTTGTCCCAGACATGTTGTGGCACATGAGGGTATACACAGGTACACACACACACACACACACACACACACACACACACACACACTGGTAAAGTAAAAACTAGTGAAGTCTTTGTAAAGTTTTAGACTTCGAAGTTTTGCTCATTTTCAGGAGAGTGACGTCTGCAGGGAAAGGGAAGGAGATTCTCTGAGATACGTGATCATAGCCACACCCTTTGCAGATAGTTTTATTTTTATTTTATTTTTTATTTTTTTTAATGTCTATAATGTATACAATGTTGTGACGCCAGAAGGGGGCAGCAGATCTTACTATAGATGGTTGTGAGCCACCATGTGGTTGCTGGGAATTGAACTCAGGACCTCAGGAAGAACAGCCAGTGCTCTTAACCGCTGAGCCATCTCTCCAGCCCCCAGCTAGTTTTATTGAACAGCTTTTTTGAGGTTTCCCAGAAGCATTCAGGACAACAGCCCAGGAACCATTGTTGTCTGGTAACCACAGGGCCCCTGGGATAGTGTCCTTTCTTATTTCTGCTTCTATTTTCCACTCCAGAGCCCACAGAAGCCAAATGCCAGAGGGTTGTCCTGAAAGCAGGCCTTGTGTGAGGCTCACCCCAGTGAAGAATGCTTGTCTGTCTTTCTGACAGCCAGGGTGGGTGGGACTTTCTGGAGAATGGGCAGCCCTGGGGTCCTCTCAGTGTATGCCCTAAGAGCAGAAGGTAGGTAGATCATGAAGAAGGCCGTTATCAGAACTGTCAGGAACCTGTAAACCCAGGGAACAAAATGGCTCTGGAAGCTGTGGATAGAGATGTGCCCAAGGACCCAGCGCCCATGCAGGGTAAAAAGGCGGCTTGTTCCTTTTGCACTAGACACATGGCTTGGTCTTACTCCTCCCACCCCAGTCTCCCCAGACCTCACCACCTAATCATGAACCCTCAGATCTCTGCTGTCCCTAATCTCAGCCCAGCTTTGACCTTGGCCTTCTGGAGTGTGTCTTTCTCTGTCTCCCCTCCTGTCCCTGTAAAGCAGCCCAGCTTCAATGGTAGGTGCCCTGTGACTTTCCTCTTTCTCTGCCGCAAGTGGTGAACCCTTTCCTAGTCCAGCAAAGCCCTCAACTGCATGTCTAGCTGGTTCTTTTGTTTTCTTAAGACAGTCTTTGGTATCTGGCCTCTCAGTAGACTTTTCTGTGGGGACAGACCTGAGGCCTGACCGTGTGTGGGAAGAAGGGATGACTAGTGTGGGACAGGGTGTTTTGAGGAGGCCGTTGTGATTGCATGGCCACAGGCAGAGCACGAACTGAGCATGGAGCAGCCTTCAGGTGCTCCGACCTCCCGGAACAGTCTGAGCCTCTCTCAGAACTCCCAAGGGTTCTGTTCCTCGGCCAGGAGAGGCCAGGGCCTCCTGAGGGCAGGAGGCGTCAGTGTGCTGCCAGATGGACAGCGATAGGAGCTATTAGATGTTGCTCTCAATGACTAGAGGGTGCCCTTGCATGCTTGTGTCAGTTAAAGGTAAAAGTTCATTCCAGTCGAAGCTTTTGTCCCTTTTCTGGGAAAGCAAAGGTGACAGCCACTCTTGTGACAAGGATGGGAGGTGCTGCTTGTCCTCAGAGCTATGCCTAGAGCCTACTAGTTCAAAGACACCACTGGGGCCCCCGGAGCCAAGCCTCAGGGGTATAATAGAGAAGTTAGCAATAGACAGAGAAGGCTAAGGTGATCAGAGTTAAAGCTGGCTGTGAACACTAGTTCTGTGTTCTAGAGGGTTCTGATATGCACCTGCCATGTAGATTCTGAAGGAAAGCTTGTGTGTTTCTCCCTTCTGGTAGAAGCTCCTGGGAATGTGGGCTGGCTTCATTAATTTATTAGAACACAGATGTTGGAAGAGGTTGTCATGAAGAGACATGTCAGCCCTCTTTTTATATCAGGATTTTGCAAGCACATTGAATGATGGGTCTTTTTCTTTCCTTCTCTCTGTCTTTTTTTTTTTTTTTTTCATTTTACTCCTACTGACTTCTTACTTTGGGAGATGGTGTCTTAAACATTTCTTCAGTTGAGGTCTAGAGGCTGGAAGTCTGGCTCAGGATGCCAGCACGGTTGGGTTTTGGTGAGGGCTGCCAATTGTCAACTCTTGTTGTAGTTTCCTGGTAGACAGACTGCGTTAGTTACTGTCTCCCTGCTGTGACAAAATGCTTGAAAAGGAAGGCTTATTGCAGTCTAAGTGTGCAGTTCATCACACGGCAGGAACATGAGGAGGCTGGCCACTGCATCCATTGTCAGGAAGAAGAGCGGTGACGCTGGTCCTCAGCTCACCTTTTCCTTTTCAGCTAGTGTGGTACCCCAGACCATTGATGGTAGCACCCACATTTATGGCAGGTCTTTCTTTTTCAGTTAGAAATTCATAGAAATCCTCTTGTAGCCACATCAAGACGTGTGTTTCCATGGTGACTGTGAATCCAGGTAAGTTGATAATGGAGATTAATCATCACAGACAGCGCAAAGGTTTTCTCTCCTCCCCCTCTTCCTTTCTGTTCTCTTCTTTTACATAATCCATTCATAAGTGTTCCACCTCCATTGCCTATTCACCTTCCAGAGGCCCTGTCTCAAGTACAATCACACTGGAGTTAGACTTTCAACATACAAATTTTGTGGGGACACAAACATTTAGCCAATAACAGAGGAATATCCCTGAGGGGAATCCAAGCTCCAGGAAACAACACAGAAGCTACGCCATCATTTCCTGTGACCAGAGGTAGAAAGCATGGGCGTATGTTAGGTTGGGTAGAGGTGGTTACTGGAAGGGCTTCCTACCAATCTGGCTGATACTTCTCCAGACTCCAGGGCTCTTTACTTTTCTTCTCACTAGAAGAAAGTGTGTGTTCTGCAGATGGAAGGCAGAGGGGAAGAGGGGAGAGGAGGAGGAAGGAAAACCTATATGGGTGCCTCCTATGTTTATCTGTTTGTTTGTTTTCTTCATTTTTTAAGATGGTCGCACTGTAGCCTGAGTTGACCTAGTGAGCTCGCTATGTAGTTCAGGGTGGCCTTGGGCTTATGATACTCTCCACTCAGCCTTCCAAGGTTTGAGATCATTTGAGATCACAGAGCCAAGCCACCATGTCCAGCTTGGGAAGTAAATGTTCCCATGACCATTCGGCAGATGAGAAACTGAGGCTCCAGGGCTTCTGTTTTGTAAGTTTCTGTAGTGACAAATGCTTGTTCAAATGTCATGATATGAAAAATAAAAACTTAAGGCTGGGGGTACAAGCCGGTGGTAGAGCCCTTGCCTAGCATTGGTAGGGCTGTGAGTTCTACCCCTAGCACCACACCAAATCAGTATAACAACACAACAGCAAACAGACGGCTCTCTTCCCAAACAGTTACAACCTAAAATCATAAAGCCTAACACAACTCCAAAGCTGTGTTCATATGAGACTCCTCTCTGGAAGTTTGGTTTGCTATCTGCTCATGCGTGAGGGAAGAATGGTTTGTGACCGGAAGCAAGACAAAGAAAGACAGTGTGAGCTCAACTGCCCTCAGCTCAGCATGTGCCTGTGCAGCTGAGGCCAGGAGTGACAAAGCAGGGGTGGGTGTTCCCCGGGAGTCTTGAGTGCTCATAGACCTGCTTCATCAGACTCAACTCTTGCTCTCCCTTGGAGCCTAGGGCCCAAGGATTGGGGAATCCTGCTTTTAAGATTGAAGTCTGGTGTTTTCCAGATAAGTCTCTGAGCTCGCTCTATGATGACCGACTCCCTTTTTCAGTGGGGATGTCTCTTCGCCTGATCTGGGTACCCCAGATATTGTAAGGAGCATCACATAGCCCTCAGAGAAAAATTACAGACTGGACCCTTTCCTGATAAGAAAACCTGTCCAGCAAGCATCTGGGAATTCCTGGAAATAACCCACCTGATGCTAAGGGGATCTTAGCTTTTAGCAGTGACCTTCAATTGAACTTGGATATTTTCCCCCACTCATAGGATACTTAAGTACTGTGTTCTCCTTCTTGTGATAGGACTGTGCCATTGCATGTAAATGAGGTACTGTACCACTACATGTAAATCAAGTATCCTTAGCATTTCTAGCCCAGCAAATCAAACACATTAACCTCGAAACCCCTTCCGCTGATTTCACATGAAATAAGCGTGTGTGCTGCATGCTGCGTGATACCATCAGCTTCTACCAGGGGAAGGAAGGCCCCATGTTTCTGGTCATAGGAGCTTTGCCACTCATTCACTGGAGTGCAGAATTGCCTCGGCATGCAGAACTGCCTTGGCAGCCCTCTACCTTCCTCCCACTGGGCTTCCATCTCACTGGACCTGCCCTCTGGGCCACTGGGCCTGGACCTCACCAGGCCTGTGTTTCAGCTGCAAGCGAACCAGGCATAAGCTTTCACCCACATACCTGCTTTTAATACAGAGGCTTAGCCAAAGGGCTGTAACGCTTTGGTATCATCACAGGCTTGTGGATCTCCTGAATTTCCTCTGCCCCTGATAGCAACAATCTCATTTAAAAGAGCTACCTGCACCACTCAGGTGGAAAACTCACTTCCACCTCTCCTCTCCCAGTGAGACTGGGAGCCTTCCCTAGTATATGGGCCTCTAAAGTGCTCTAAGCCGTTCCTGAGAGAAAGTGAACCCTGACCCCAGGTAGCTCCATTCGTCTGGAACTGACAGCTGTGTCTCAGACTTCCAATGAGGGAAGAACCCTCTGGCTCCACACAGTATTAAGGTATCCCTGAGTTTTCTCACATAGGCACTCTGAGGGGGCCTGTGTCATCCTAAGAATGAGGTCCCAAACTTTATAAACTGCGTTCACATTTGCTCAGCTCTTGATGGGCAAAGTTGATGAGGTTTTTTAGAAGCTAACTTTGGACTTGGTCAGAGTCTGGTCAGAGAGCAAATGTCTGTCACTACTCTCAAAACTGAGCACATGAACAGATAATAGAACAAACATAAAAAACAAACAAACAAACAAACAAACAAAAGCAAGCAAACAAACAAACAGCCAGGACCCAAACTTGCATTGGAAAAGTGAAGGTTAATTGCCACAAGGGAGGGGTGGACTGGAGAATGGAGCCGAGACCAAAGCGGATGGTTTCTGAAGCTGCTTGGTGGACTTAGCTGTGGTTTAATATTGTGCAAATGGTATTTCCTGTCACATGAACAAAATACCACACATGTTTGTGATTGAATAGTGTGGACTGCACAACATATGTGCTAATAACATGGCTGTGCTGCCTGTGGACTCTCTGCGTGACTCAGAAGGGGGCAAGGCATGTTCCTTACTTCTCTGTTTCAAACTGGTGGTTTCCCCTTCAAGGGAAAACTCTGGGAACGGTCCCCACACCAGCAAATGTTTGGGGAAATTCTTCATGATGCCCTCATGGTGGGCTTTGCTTTCCTAGTATCAATCTGTAACAGCGGCCAGGGAGGGCCGCAGCCCTGCCAGGGCACACGCAGAGACTTTGCAGAGGCAGCCGGTCCATCTGGTTACAAAGTTGCTTGGAGGAGTCTGGCCTGCAGGAATCTTAGAATTCCTTATTTGGGAGAGCAGCCAAAGAGACTACACAGATATTGACCTTAAGACATTCTTTCTCTAGATTATGCAGCATTGTTACAGAGCAAAAGGCCAGAGGCAGAGAAGGCTAAGAGGCACAGAAGCTCAGCCTTGGCAAAAGCAAGAGGCCTAAGCAGCACTCTGCCTGACCATGACAATGGAGTCCAGCTGATAGGAGGTGTGGGCAATGCATTCCTGAGCTTCCAGGGACCTCTTCAGAGTCAGCCCTCCCCCAACATCTGGCACTTACAGAGGAGCCAGATATTAAGGACCACGAAAGAGGAGTCTGTTCCTCTCCACAGACATGCAATGATGTGGAGACAAAGTCTTTAGCCACAGATGACCTGGAATGCTGCTTTAGCAGCTAAGGTCCCTCAGTCGGATTTCAGCAATCTGCAGTAGATCGTTGTGTGTTCCTTTACTGAATGATTTCTGAAGAAAAGCCAAGGGGAAAAAAAGGTAGGCTTTCCTGAGAGCAAACAACAGCAGAATAGAGGGAGCCCGGGGCCATGTGGAGGGGAAGGAAGGATTGTGTAAGGAGTAAGACAGAATTTGGGCAATTAGTGTGCCATGGCTTGGAAGGATAAGTCAAGAAGGGACAGGAGCAGGCCAGGCTGAGTTATTAGAGGTAGTCTAGCAGTAAGCCTGACTGTGGCTCATGAGCCATCTGGGGAAATCTTTCCCAGCCTTTGCTTTCCTCTAGCCCGTTGGTCCAAGGTGAGAAACAGGCTCTTTCCAGGCTCATCCTTCAGTTCTGGCTCCAGTTCTGGCTGCAGCGGGGAGCTGTTTCCTAGGTGAAAGGGTGTTGTGATGGCGACACACCCTGCTGGGAGGTCAAGGGGGATATTGGGAGTATTGGACTTTGGTATCAAACAAAGTCCAATCACAGCCAGCCAGGCTGTTCCTTCTCTCTAGCTGGAGACTTTGGCTTAGTCTCTCCGACTTACTGAGGCGCATGTGCAGCTGTTAGACAGGCACTGTTCCCTCAATGCTCAGTTAATCTAGCAGAATGCTCACACCTTCTTCCCAACACAGAAATTCAAAGATTTACTTTAGAAAAAGGAGAAAAGTGCACTTGTTCTTTCACCAATGGTGTTTGAGTTCCGTGTTTTTGCCAAGCGTTTGTAGGTAGAGGATGCCCCTACAAACGAGACATGATCCCTGCTTGAAAAAGCTTCACCCTGCTCTCAAAGAATACACGCTATTTTCCTGACTTGGAAGTGTTTGTGCTGGGATACCCTGCCTCTTACTCATGAGGCCTGAGGCCGTGTTCCCGCAGAGCGGTGAGGCACTGCTGCGTCTATCTCTGTGTGGGTTGTCCGGGTGGTGTGTGTGTGCACGTCCGCGTGTTAAGGTATGCGAGTACATGTGCCAGTGCCTAGAGGACAACCTGGTGTCGGTCCTCACCTTCCTCCCGGTTTGAGGCCCGGGCTCTTTTGTTGTTTGCCTCTGTGTACAGCAGACTATGCTAGCTGACTGTTGAGCTTCCAGGGATGATCTTTTCCTGCCTGTCACACACACACACACACACACACACACACACACACACACACACACACACGCGCACTGCTGTGACTGGCTTTAAACTGGCAGAAAGAAGAATGTATCCTTTTTCTTTCTTTAGGTTTGCTGTAACCAGTTTTGTTGCTCACACACCTTTTAGAATGAGGGTGGGAATAATTGTTGTGGGGACCCCCTAGTTTGGAGTGTGTTAAACTCTTGGCATATCCAACTCAGCTTCTGAATGTACCTGATGTACATATTGAGGGGGAGAAGGTCAAAGCCATGGTTTTCTGTAGCTTTGTTTTTTCAGAGCAGCTACTTTCAGCTGCTCTGAAACAGGCTACTGTGAAGAGAAAGTCTGTTTTACAGAAAGTAAACATCTCCCTCAGGAATCTTAAATATCAAAAACGGGTTTCTAGAAATTCCCACCATAATAAATTATCTGTGCCCTGGACAGAATCTTGGTGTCTCTCCCTCTTTGTGGGCCTGATTGGAGCTGTGTTCTAGAAGTTTGCCCATAATCCAGATGGACTGTGCACAGACTTCTGAAGGTTTGAGGCCACGGGAAGGCATGGCCTTACTGGCAGGGAAAGAGCCTGAGTCAAACAGGACATTTTGCCTCTGAGGAAGTTGGCAGAGACAGGAAGGAGCTCGGAGTTCCTGGGCCCTGAGCTAACTAGATTGTAGACCTTGGGAAGATGCCCAAATGCTGTAGCTGTGAAGTTTAAATGAGACGTCTCCCATGCACAGCTGTCAGTAATGACACCTGTGGGGGAAGGGTGTCGGGAGGGGGCAGGTGGCTGCCAACTCGGGGGTGGGGGAGGTGAGGAATGGGGGTAGGGTGGGGGGGCGGGGATGGAGCTAGGGAGTGGGTGGGTAATCAGCCCAGCGAGGGTAAAGGGAGACTCAGCCTTAAGGGGCTTTGCCTTCCAGCGCTCTGAAGTAGCTGCGGGCAGGAGGCAAGTTCCGGACACTTCCCAGCCCTGCCAGAAACCTAGGGCGTTCAGAGCCAGGCCCTGGGGCGGGGATGAGAGTTGGAGGAAGGAAAGCATTTGGATGGAACTAGCCCTAGTTGTTGACATTGGGCCAACTTGCAGGAAGGGGCTGTGGGACAGAACGATGAGGTCATACCGAGGTTGGGGCAGGCAGAGGTAAGAGGGAGGCAGCCGCGGGGTGATGGCGACAGACCCCCTGTGGTCGGGTCTGCAGAGGACCGGAGTCCTTGGGAGCAGAGGCCAGCCCATGGGCTGGGCAGCCGGGATTTTGGGTTCAAGATCGCAGGTATTTTATGAGGTGTACTAAAAAATTAGGGTGCAGAGGGAGGCCCATTTACGGAAAACAAAAACAAAAACGGGGCCGATTTCTTTGCATGTATGAAAATCAGTTTCTTTGTCACACAAGGGGCGCAACACGACAAATGAGCCACCGATTTCCCTAAGCTTCCCAGGGAAACCCGAGGGGGCAAAGTTAGGCGCAGAGCCAGCAGGACTGCGCCGCAGTCTCTCCCTTCTTTCTCCTGACATAATAAACTCGGCCCAAGTAAATATTTGCCCGACGTCTCGTCCTCCGAAGGGCTGTGAGGACTGGATTTTCTCTGCGGGTGGGGTGAGGATGGGTCAGCATCCATCCTCCTGGCGGCTCCGCTGATTCCCAGGGTCTGGGCCTCGGTCATTGCAGGACAGAGCCCGAGGGCGAGGGGGCCCCCGCCTCTCGCTGTCGGTTTAGAGCCCCCAGGAGCCCGGTGAAGCAGAACGGCCACAGCCCCGCCCCAGGCTCCCTCTTCTACTTCTTTGTGTGGGCCCTTTTCTAAGCTTGCAGGGGACCAGCAGGGAGAAAAAAGAGGCCTTACCCAGAAGCTTCGCGCCCCAGGTTCGAGTCCCAGCATTGGGTTGTCTCAGCACTGAGACCCTGAAACAGTATTTTTGCTTTAAATTTTTTTTTTAAATTGGATATCAATTGCCATAAAATTGTCTTAGAATTGGAAAGAAGCCCTGATATCTGAAGAGATTGGACATACAGCCAGTCAGTGGCAGCGCAGTGCCCAGGATTTGGGTGACCTCACCACTCTCAGAGATGTGATCCTAAAAGCTCATGGCCTTTGGTATCATTAGAATAATTTCAATAATTTATGTCCTATCAAAGAAGCAGCGTTTGCTCCATAGAAATGCTCACAGAGAAGGCAAATTCACAAAGACAGAGAGCCAGTTAGTGATTTCCAGGGCCCAGGAGAAGATGAGAGCTGAAGGGACCGAGGTAGGTCCAGGGCTTATTTCGGGGGCAAGAGGAACGTTCTGGAATTGGTGGCAATGGATGCACAACGCTGATATTATTCTGAGAGCACTTAAGTGCATACTTTTTTTCTTCTTTTGGAAAGGGACCTTATGGTGTATGAATTGTATGTCGGTGAGTCCTGATTTTGGCCCCTTGCTGGTGGGTGACTTGCGTCTGTACACAGGAATGCAGGTATGTGATGCACAGGTTGTTGGAGAAGCCACGAGTCAAGACCCTTCTGGATGGCAAACTTCACATGTTGGGGCGGGGTCCTGCAAATGTGTTATAAACTCACTGGGATTTTAGCTTTCCCCTAAGTTTTCCACTCTACCAACGAAGGAGGTGCATAGTAATCATTCCAACAAAGACTTAGTGACGATTCACAAGTACTGGATCAAACAGTTTTCACCCTCCTGTCTGTTTCTCATACAGGGTCTCTCCCTTCGCAGCGTGTGCGCGTGTGTGCGTGTCTGTGTTGAGGGAGGAACATGAAATCTATCCTTTGTAATACAATTTATGTGAATAATGCAAAATAGCTATCCCATTGGTTGGTTTGCCAACAGTCTGGTTATAATCTTTTTTATATTTGTGACTTCCATTGCAGTGATTTTTATTTCTAATTTTGAATCTTTCTTTTTTTCCCCATTGTTTATTAAATTAGCTGTAAGGATTTATAAGTTTTCAACAGAACTGTACACACTGGCTGAGCCTCAGATCTCCCAAATGTCTCCCAAATGCTTTCATCGTTCACAGCTGAAATGCTGCCTTCTCTCAACAGTGACTCTCCATTTATCCCTTTCCCAGGGCCTGGCACCCACTGCCGCACTTTCTACTCTCTGAGTCTGACTTTAAGCAGCTTGTGTAAGAGCATGGTGTATATGTCTGCGGCTGGCTTATCTTACCTTATCTGCAATATTCAGGGCCCAGCTGGGTTGTGGCAGGTGTCAGAATTAATTTTTAAGACCCAGTGATACTCCCTTGTGTACACAGATTGCATTTTCTTCATTCTTAGAGGCCTGTGCTGTTTTGTTTTTTAAATAATTCAGTTTTTAAGGGTCCTTGTCTGGCTTTGTTATCAAGGTGCAGCTCAGAAATCAAGTTTAGAAGCAGTCTTTATTCTCCAGGGTTTGGAAGGCTTTGCAAAAGATTGATGTTAATTTTTCTTTGAGTGTTTTGCAGAATTTGGCAGGGAAGTCATTTGGTCCTGGGCTTCTTTGTGTTAGGAAGGTTTTTATAATGAAACCAGTGTCTCTGACTAGTTAAAAGTCTGTTCAAAATTTTATTTCCTTCCTCCCTCCTCTTTCTCTCTCTCCCTCCCTCCCTTTGTCCCTCCCTCCCTCTTTCTCTCCCTCCCTCCCTCCTCTCCCTTCCTCTTTCCTTTCTTCTTTCTTTCCTTTTAGGTCCTTATTTTACGTGTTTGGGTGTTTTACCTGCATGTACATATCTGTGGAGGCCAGAGGAGGTCAGGGGATCCCTGGGATTGGAGTTACTGATGGTTGTGAGCCACCATGTGGGTGATGGGACCTGAATCCAGTCCTGTGCAAGAGCAGTCCTGGCTCTTAACTGCTGAGCCAACGCTCCAGTCCAGATTTTCTTTTGTATTGGTGTCAGCAGGTTGCATATTTCTAAGAAATTAACTATTTCCCCTAAGCTATCTTAGTTGTTGGTTTGCCCGCAGGCTCTTAAAATCCTTTTTATTTTTGTGACTTCCACCACAATGTCTTTTATTTCTAATTTTGAATCTTCCTTTTTTTTAATTTTTCATTAGATTAGCTAAGGATTTATCAGTTTTCAACAAAACTGTTGAAAACACAGTCTCGCTATTATTTCTATTGTCTTCTTTCTCCATCTCAGGCACCTCTGTTTTGACTGTTATTTTTCTCTTGATAACCTTATCTTGGCTTCTCTGTTAACTAGCTTCTTGAAGCATAGCGCTGTGTAATTTCTTTGAGTTCACCCTTATTTTTTTAATGCAGGTGTTTATGGCTGTAGACCTTCCTGTTAACATGGCATTCACTGTTAATTTTAGAAATCTGTGTTTTTATTTTCATTTGTCTCACGGTGTTTCCTATAACTCACGCTCTCCACTTATTTGTCAGTTTCCATATGTTGGTGAATCTTCCAGTTTTCCTTTTGCTACTGATTGCTAGGGATTCCCCCCCCCCCCCCCCCCCCCGGTAGTAATCAAAAGTACTTCTATTGCCTTAGCCTTCCTAAGTTTAAGGCTTGCTGTGTGATATAACATGGTCTATTCTGGCGAGCGTTCTGTGTGTGCTTAAGAACGTGTGTCCACGCTCGTCGGCTGGAATGCTGTGAAAGTGTCTGGCAGGTCCGTTGGTGGAAGGGATTGTTCAAGACTCCTTTGTGAAAAAAAAATTAATTGTCCACATGGATATTACCTCTGATATGAAAGTGGGATACAGAATCTCCTACTGTGATTTCTTTCTTCACGTCTGTTAGTGTTTGCTTTCTTTGTCTTGGTGACCTGATGCTAGATTCCAGCACATTTACAATGATTTTATCTTCCTTTTGTGTCGATCCCTTTGTTGGTATACAGTGTGTCTGCTGTGTTTGGTAACTGGTTTATTCATTGTTTGTTGGTTTCTAAGAGATCTTGTTTATTTTTCTTTTCTGTGTATACGTGTTTTTCCTGGCTGCATCTATGTGCACCACATGGATCCGTGGTGCCCAAGGAAGCCAGACAAAAGCCTTGGTTGGATGCCCTGGAGCTGGAGTCACAGAGGCTTGTGAGCCACTGTGTGGGCGATGGGAAGCAAGCCCAGGTTCTCTGTAAGAACAGTCCTTAACTGCTGGGCCATCTCTCCAATCCCTGCTTGCTTTGTTTTTGAGACAAAGGCTTGCCTGGTAGCTCAGGCCAGGCTGAACTCACTATGTAGTCCAGGCTGGCCTTGGATTAATCAGGTTCCTCCTGCCTCGGCTTCCTAGTTGTTGGAATTGTGGGCATAAGCCATCGTGCCTGGCTTTGTGACTTTTGACTGGAAGTTTATTTTGTCTCTTAGACTTGTGGCCTGTGTGTTAGTTAGCTTTCTGTCACTATAAAAAAATACCTGAGATAATGAGCTTTAAAAATAAAGGAAAGGCCTATTTTGGTTCACAGTGTTAAGAGTTTTAGTCTATGGCCAGTTGGCCCGTGGCCTTTGGGTGCATCACAGCGGGAATGTGGAAAGGAAGAAGCCCATCACCTTAGGGTGTCAAAGAAAAAGGGAAGAGGGAAGAATTCCCACCGTCCCCTTGAAGGGGCAACATTCTCCATGGAGCCAACTTCCTCCCATGAGGCTCTCTCTCCTAAAGTGTCAGTTGTGCCAGGGGCTGAGGACCGTGTCCCCAATGCACATACCCTGGGGGACAGTTCAGACCACACTCTAGCCTCTGCCCTCTTCACTCTCCTCTGGTTACAGCTCCCTTCCCTCATTTTCAGCTGATGTGTGTTCTTACCTAAAGCAAACCTCTGGGGGATACAGAGTTCGGCTTTCTTCTTGTTCATTTATCTGCCAAGAACAGCCACTTGGAGGCATGTCTTTGCACAATGTAAAAGTATATGCTTTCCACACCCAGGTCTTTCTCAAAATAAAAGCACTCTAGTATCTCCATTTTAAACCTCTATTGTATCTGATTTTGTCTTTCTCCTTTACAGAGACAATGTCCCTGACTGTTTGACCAGACCACAAGCTCATCCTGAAGATGTGTTCTACAAACCCAGGCAGCTGGGTCACCTTCGATGATGACCCTGATTTTCAGTCTTCTCAGAAGCCTAAGGATTTTCCTCTGGAGACCCAAGGTGTTTGTAGACCAAATGGACTGAAGCTGAACCTGCCTGGCCTCCGGGACCTTCCTAGTGGCCCCTCCTCCACCAGCAGCACCCCCTTGTCTTCCCCCATGGTCGACTTTTACTTCAGCCCTGGACCCCCAAGCAACTCTCCTCTTTCTACACCCACCAAAGACTTCCCAGGGTTCCCTGGCATCCCGAAAGCAGGGACTCATGTGCTTTATTCCATTCCAGAGTGTCCTTCAAGCAGTCCCCCCACAGCAGTGGGAGCACCGACCTGCCCACCCCACGCATCCTCACCCAGCGACCACTCTTGCACTCAACTGGCTTCCAGAGCCGCCCTTGCAGATGGTGCCAGCCCTCAGCGGGTCCGAAGCGAACCTCTCCAGTTTGAGTACTTTCAGGATGACTGTGCTTTTTCCAACCCATGTTGGCAAGATGAAGGTAGCTCTTCTCATTTCCCCTTTGACTCTCTGGCCAGCAGAAAGCCATTCTCACCGAGGGAAAAGGAGGTGCCCATCGATCAAAAAAGCCTAAACCAATGCTCCCTCAGCTACATCTGTGAGAAGCTCGAACACCTGCAGTCAGCGGAGACCCAAGACCCTGCTGGAAATTTGTCTACACAGAGTTCATATTCTGGAGACACTGTCTCTTCTTTTGTCCCACACACGCTCTTCCGAAGTCAACCCAAAGCTGGGTGGTCCTTCATGCTGAGGATTCCTGAGAAGAAGAACATGATGTCTTCCCGGCAGTGGGGACCCATTTTCCTAAAGGTTCTACCAGGAGGGGTCCTGCAGATGTTTTATGAGAAGGGGCTGGAGAAGCCATTCAAGGAGTTCCAGCTCGATCCACACTGTAGACTTTCTGAGCCCAAACTCGAGAACTTCAGCATGGCGGGCAAAATCCACACCGTGAAGGTGGAACATGTGTCCTACTCAGAGAAAAGGAAATACCATTCCAAGACAGAGGTGATCCACGAGCCCGATGTGGAGCAGATGTTGAAGCTGGGGTCCACGGAGCACCGTGACTTCCTTGAGTTCTTGACTACTGTAGAGGAGGAGCTCATAAAGCTGCCGGCTGTTGCAAAACCAAAGAAAAACTATGAGGAACAAGAAATTTACCTAGACATCGTGGACAACTTTTGGGGTAAAGTTACCAGAGAAGACGGGAAGTTGGTGGAAAGTGCTGTGATAACTCAGATCTGTTGTCTCTGCTTTGTGAATGGGACGGCTGAATGTTTCTTAACTTTGAATGACCTTGAGCTCCAGAAACGAGATGAATACTACTTTGAGAAAGATTCAGGAAAAGGGGGAATTGATATTCTTAACTACCATTTCCACACGTGTGTGAAAGCTGAGGAATTCGAACAATCCAGAATCATTAAGTTCATCCCTCTAGATGCTTGCCGGTTTGAGCTGATGCGTTTCAAAACCCAGTATGGAGAGGATGAGCTTCCCTTCTCAGTGAAGTCCCTAGTGGCTGTCCAGGGAGCGTGTGTGGAGCTTCAGGCCTTCGTCAACATGACCCCAGCAGCTCAGAGGTCACCCCATGCCAGTTCCTCGAGGTGCTGTGACAATGTCATGATTCACTTCCCTGTCCCAGCCCAGTGGATCAAGGCCCTCTGGACCAGGAACCTTCAGAGGCAGAAGTCCCTGAAAGCCAAAATGAACCGTCGGGCATGTCTGGGGAGTTTACAAGAGCCAGAGTCTGAACCTGTCATTCAGGTCACTGTGGGATCGGCAAAATATGAGAGCGCCTACCGGGCTGTGGTGTGGAAGATAGATCGACTTCCGGACAAAAACTCAAGTAAATACCTAACACCTAGGTTGACTTTCACAGCACTTTCACAGTGTTCTCACCCACATACTTGGGCCCACAGCAGGCAGAAGCAGATGGTACCTTGAGAGCTGAGGGCACACTCGCAGAGCCAGGTGGGAGGAGGGACACCTAGCCAAATAGCTGGTCTCTTTTCTCCAGTGTTTATGTCTACCACATGAGTTTGTCTTCTCCCACCTCTTGACCATCAAAAGAAATGCCATCCTAGTTAGACTGTGTGGTGGTTCCAGGGAAATGTTTACAGCAATGGAGGGAGGGAGGAAGAAAGAAAAGGAGGGAGGGAAGGAGAACCTTCCCATTCTCCAGGAGCTCCGTGGTTAAAGCTGTTCTCTTGTAAACGGCCTGGACAGAGCCCTCACATGGTGTCACTGGCAGCTCCTTCTGGGTCAGTCTCAAGTGCTGGGTAGTTTCAGTTCTGTTCTGGTGAGCAGGGGTCACGAGTGTGTGCATCTCCCTAGAATTCAGCACAGAGCTGGACAGACTTTCTTGGAGGAAGTCAGTTAGTGGAATGCTGGAGGGAAGGGATGGCTCCTCCTTCCTATACATTCTTGCCAGTCCAGTCAGTTGATATCCTGGATTCTTGGACAACCCAACGTTGTTGACAGGGCTGGATAGCAAGGAACATACAGTCATTATTTCCACTCTACACAGACACTATGTCTGACTCTTTGGTCCCAGTAGCAATGGAAAACACCGGAGGTCGGTGTGTCACTCACCCTCAGGGGTAGTCTCTGGGTCCAGGAGGTTCCATGCTGTATGCCACCTGCTTGCTTTGCTATTTTTGTAAAAATGAGAGCCAGGATTCTGCCTGCCATGGGAGATTTAAGAAAGACAGATGGATTTCAGAATCATTCCTTGAGAACGTGGTACTAAGAGTTCCAAACTGGCTTCCCCGGCACAAAGAAAGGGAGAAGGTTTAACTTGTCCCATTAGCCTAGCTATCAGAGAGTCGATGCATGATCTCTGTGGGTTATGCCAGTCACTGACATTCCTATCACGTGGGAGCTGAGAAGCTGATTCCGTCAGCGGCCATCTGTTGTGACCAGCCCCAGCACCATCAGACTTGCCCTGAGCTATCTCGGCTATGTCATGGGGAAGTACTGTAGCTGACTGGAGACACATGGAGGCTGAGTGAAATGTGACTTCTGTAAGGACAGTGTGAAGTATCCGGTGGGATGACAGGCTGGGGACTCCCATCCTGCACAGGGCACTTGGGTTCCTCACTTTCCCCAGTTGCTGGATCCTGTCTGTCGCCCAGACTCAGGCTGGTTACATCAGCAAGCTGCAGTCACAGACAAGGACCAGTCCAGGAAGCGGGTCCAGGTCCTGCCTAGATCTTTTGGATCTGTAGGGAAGTGTTCCTCGGCTGAGGTGTGATTCAAGCATACTGGGGTCTGAAAACCCATCTCCTTTCTCCAAGGGACAGTCAGGTGTTCACAGCACTTACAGAGCTCTCCAATAAAAGCACTTCCTCAGTGCTTACAGTATAGCACAGCGTGGCACTGAGAAGCTCCAGATTCGCTGAAGGGCCCTGAGGGATTAGAGGTCCTTCGGGGCTGCAAAATGCAGGGTCAGAGGATACTGATCCTTATCACCTACCCCAAGTGCACACAAGAAAGGTTTGGCTATATAACAAGTGAGTGGATGCTTCCCCATTCAACTCAAGTTTCCCCAAATTTGCCCCTCAATTCATCTCCCTACCCAAGTGTTCTGCTAGAGTGAAGGCAGATTAAACATGAAACAGCTCATTGATCAAGGGGCCTGGAGTGGGAGAGAGAGAGAGAGCAAGGGTTAGCGGCCTTGGATTCAGAAAGGGGCCTGGCCAGTAACTGCAGCTTTCCAGCCTGGCTTCCCCAGGGTCATTCCTGTTTCGCTCTACGTCATCAGCATCTTGGTTCTTTCCCCCACGATTTGGTCTTCCTGTGTCCATTTTCTTAAGCTCTTAGTAGTTTAGCTTCAGAGGTGGAGTATTTTGGATCAGGAGAGATCGGGTATCAACCAGACCTAAAAAGACCTTGTGGTTTGCCTTCTCAGTCAGGAGCTGAGGAATTACTCAGAGAATAATTACTAAGGCCCGGCAGTGCCCCCTCGTGGTTGGTACTGAGATAGCATGCTCTTCTCAATCATTTCTAAGTTTGACTAGTATCTTTCAGGCAGGGTACCTGTTCTTTTCAGCTCCAAGCCTAGAAAAAACAAGTGGGTAAACACTGTAGACTGACCAAAACCATGGAGAAAGACACCAGAAAACTTGAGAGAAATACTTTTGCCACCGTATTTTTTTAGGAAAAAAGGTGTCATTTCTATCATTTAAAAACTAGTAGGTCTTCACACCTCATTTTCATTGGGGAACCAAAAAATTTTCCTGTACAATGTATACACCAATTAAGTAAACTTCATCTTTGCTTTCAAGTCTAAATATGTAGAATACACAGTTCCCTGACGGGCAAATTATAGTAACTGGATACATTGGCTTTAAAATAAAATAGTACTTGGCAAAGTAACAAGGTAAGTTCAGCCTGTCCATACCACTGCCTCTGCTGGTTAGCAGTCCTCACAACAAACTTGTAAGACCCTCACTGGGGAAACTGAGGCTTCAAGAGTTAGGTAGCTTGCTGAGGCTCACACAGCTCTTAAGTTACAGAGCTGGGTCTGGAGTTGCTGTTCTAAAGCAGTAGTAGAAGGGAGAGGCCGCAAACTAGAGAGGATGAAGGATTGTGGGAATCCCGTTCATCTCTGCCTCTCTGATCTCTTTCTCTCTCTCTCCCCACACACTGTGTGCGCGCGGTGCACATGCGTACTCGTGTAAACCTGCCTGCAGTGATGTGGGTAGCTTACGGCCCCTCAGAGGCCACGGCTATCCTGTCTTGCCTGGGTTAGTGTGGTGCAGCGAGCATCTGCTGGCTAATGGATGGATGGCCTTTTGCAGCTTCAGAATTCAATCAGCCTCTCTATGAGAACCAGGCTTCAAGGAGCAAAAGGCAATTCATCTTTCAAAATAAATTTAAGCGCAGTCTTTTAAACTCATGTTTTTGTGCCTAAAGCTATACTCTGATGAAAATGTTCTTTCTTGGCTGTATCAGCAGCACAGGAATTTAATCTGGTCTTTGAAATTAATTTTTTTAAAAGTTACATTTATGTAAAGATAGATTAAACTGGATACGACTAGATGTCATGAACAATGTGAAAAGACCATGGTACCTTTGTGACGTTACTAAAGGGGACGTACACTTTACTGTCCTTGTTGTTTGTTTAGAGACAAGAGCTCAGGCTGGCCTCAAACTCCTGATGTACCACAGAATGATCTTACACCCCAATCCCCCTATCACTGCCTCCTAAGCTCAGGCTTCTGCTTGGCTCCAAAATGTTGATACATTAAAACTACCTTTCTCGCCCTCCCCCTCCCTCTCCCCCTTCTACCCTCTCTTTCTCCCTCCCTATTATCTCTTCCTCCCTCCTGTCTCTCCCTCCCTCCTCTCTCTCACCTCTCTCTGACACACACACACCCACACACACACTATGTAATTCCCACTTAAGCTTTCTGAGTACACCCAACACTGGCAGGCATTACATAGAGCCGGGCTCAGCATAGGTAGATTGCCATGACAATTCATTTTATTGAGAACAGACATTAGACTGAAATACTAAAGGCCAGCACGCCTGCCTCTATACTGTAATCTGTTCTAGTAGAAGCTTTTTAGAACAATGAGTGGGAATTTCAGTGTGAAAATAAATGCATCCCACCAAAACTAAAAGAATTGTACTAAAACAACAAGGCTGACTTTTGAAAGCCAGGCTTTTGGAACCATGTAACTTAATTTGAAGTTTATCTTTGCATTATTTAAACATAAACATTGGTTAAAACAACAGCTGGGGAATTACTGGAGTTTATTCACTCTATTCAGAAGAAAGGTTTCTAGGGGCTGACGCACACTGTGCCCAAATCTGTTTCTTACAAATATATTGTTCTTATCTTTTAACTAGAAAACATTTGTAATGTTTGTGACTAAAGCCATACTTGGAGCCGGTCTGTGTGGACATCCAAGAGCTGGTGCTTTGGGCATGAGCCTGGACGCCTCCCACTTGTGCACAGCTGTGTTCGCCCTTGGGATTATTACCACAGCAAGAAGCGTGTTTTCTTGCCGCTGAATCATTTGGACTCTGGTTTGGCTTCTCTAGGTCCTGATCAGCCCCATTGTCTGTCATACAAGTTAGAGCTTGGATCAGACCAGGAGGTTCCCTCGGACTGGTATCCGTTTGCTACCGTGCAGTTTTCAGTGCCCGAAGCCTGTGCGTCCGGGACAGAGGTGAGGGCCCTGGGAGTGGAGAGCGACATCCAGCCTCAGAAGCATGTGTGCCGGCGAGCTTGCTTCAACATCCAGGTACCGAGTTCCCGGTGAGGTTACCGTTTCTAGATCCGGGGCAGGGCCTGGCCTGGCCATAAACATATGGCTTGCCCCTTAAGAGTCAGTCAGTCAGTCAATCTGTCTTTTCCCTTCTCTCTCCAATGTATTCAACACGGGAAAAGCTCAGAGCTCAGCCAGGGAAACTTAACGGTCCTCACTGACATCTGCTGGGAAATGTCTCTGTGGATCCACTGATTTTTTCCCCCCTACTGAGTGAGGGGCAGCTGGTAGGATGTGCTCTCCTCCAGGCCTCAAAAACCACCCCTCCCCAAATAGTTAGAAGAGATTGGCTTTGCCTGTGTCGTGTCTACTCTTGGGTCAGCCTGTCCCAGTGATGGGCAAAGGCAGCCACTGAAGGATGAATGAGTGTTCCTCTGGGCTTGCCATCCTGCAGGACCATTCCCATGTCAGCGGCCCATTTACGGCAGATTTAAGATAAAAATCATGATGAGAGCTATGATTTTAGAGAGCTTCAGCTTTGATTCTAGAAGGCAGGATCTGGGGGCTTGGTTCCCACAGAACAAAGAAGAGTGGCGTCCTATTGAGCTGGCGTGGGACAGTGGACAGGCTGTGGGTGTCCACAGTGCGAGGCGGTCATTAGGAAGAAACAGTACACAGAGCTCTTGACTGTGCCATGTCTGCTAACCCTGCCAGGGCTTTCTTTTCTCCCTACAGGTTGAAATAGAAACAAAGTGGATTCAGACAGATGGAGAAGACCCAGATAAAGCCAGTGGCTGCGTGACTCAGTAAATGACGAGACTCCCCATGTGTCCCCCCATGCCCCCCACCCCCGGTCATCCTATAGACAGGGCAAGAAGTTCTGCTACTGTATGGTGGGACTGAGTTCTGAGTGTGGAGAACTGTAAGCCCCAAAGCAGGCTGTCTGCATGTTACTCTTCTGATGTTTTCGCTCTGTGTCCACGGGCTGTGTCCATGGCTCGTGGCAGTTTCATCTTGTTGAAACCCAGAGGCTTGTTATCTGGTGTGAGACCTGCTGGCTAGTGTGGCTGAAGAGTATTTGGGTTTGATGACTCGGTGACTTTGTTTTGTAATCTGGGTTGTGATACCCCTTCTCTTCTTGCTTTCTGTATGGAACAGTTTGAAGGGATTAGAAGGATTAGGAGATGTGTCTTTGTTGGAGGAAGTGTGTCACTGGGGGTAGGATCTGGGGTTTCAAAAGCCCAAGCCAGGCGCAGTCTCCTCACTCTCTCTGCCTGCGGATCAGGATGTAGCTCTCGGCTACTGCTCCAGCTCCAGCGCCACGAGTGCCGTCAAGCTCCTCCCCTGCCTCTGCCGTGATGTACTAACCCTCTGAAAAGGTGAGCAAGCCAGTGAGCAGCACTCCTCCCCGTTCTCTGCGTCAGCTCCTGCCTCCAGGTTCCTGCCCTGCTTGAGTTCCTGTCCTCACTTCCTTTGATGATGAACTGTGATCTGGAAGTGTAAGCCAAATAAACTCTTTCCCCCCAAACTTGTTTTTGTCATGGTGTTTCATCACAGCAACAGTATTCCTCACTAGGTCAGTTAGCATGTGGCCGACCAGGAAAGGTAGCCAAAGAGATGGAACCTCAAATCTGCGATGCCTCCTGTACAGCCCTGACGTGTGGTTAGGTGAAGAGAGGTGCTGAAGACATGGACTGAAATGGAGGTTTGGAGGTGTCTGTGGTTTTGCACGATCTATGGTCCCATCCTCTGACGACACTGGGAAGTCATCTTCAGCTGCATTTGCTACCTGTCTTTCCCTTGTATGGGATCAATTTCAAAATGTCTTTGTGTAAAGATTATTTCTATTGGTATACATATTTTGGAATGAGTTACTAAGATACAGTGCCTTTTGGTCCGGGGAGGGGGGAAGGGCAGGATTTCTTTAAAAATGAAACCAGGATCACTGGACATAAAGAAAAATATTTATGTAGATTCAAGATGGCCATGTGAAGTTGACGAATACAGTTTGACAGAAGTAACAGTGCTTTGCAGAAGTGCTTCCTGTAGCCATTGCACCCCCCCGAAGGCTAAGCCAGCCTGATGCTCTAAGCTGGTGATGGGTGCCCCCCCAGGCTAAGTCAGCCTGATGCTCTAAGCTGGTGATGGGTGTCCCCCAGGGTAAGTCAGCCTGATGCTCTAAGCTGGTGTTGCTGTCCCTTGGTCTCACTGAGTTCTGCTTCATTGAGAGTATGTTCTTTAGAGGATGTGTGGAGTGAAAGGTACTGTGTAATTTTAGCTACGCTCACGGTAGACAGCTCACCTCTTCAGAGCCAGAAGTGACTCGGCAGTGTCTAGTGAGATGCCAGCAGCACGCGCACCATCATTACCGTGAAGAGATGCCAACGGCACGCACACCAGTCATTACCGTGGTGAGCCAGCGTCCTGCACTTTATGAAATTGAGGTTTTGAGGATTTTTCTTTTTGGTTTATAACACAGAGTCCTCCATGTCGTGTTAACATGTGCTTGATTCATATTCAGCCTTATCTGACTGGAGGCTGTCTTCCCCACTCTCGGTTTGTTTTGAGTCAAAAAGTTTCACGCAGCTGTTTGAAAACGCATTTGCTTGTTGGCCTACAGAATTTATTTCATGCATTTATCTTGTGTTACATTCATTTTCGTCTATTCAAATAGATTAAAACAAACATTCACGATGGTTTGTGTAAGATTTTTATTGCTCTTATTATTTTACTCTAAGGGCACAGAAAGCAAAAACCAATGCTAAAAATGGATTCTATTGCTCTATTTTAACTTTGGTTGATACATCGCCCATAATTATTTGCTTGAGGGTCATTTGCTTGATGTATAGAACACATATGTGAGTGTGGTTTTATAAAAATCCTACCATCTTTCCTTATTTTCTGGAGCAGGCACACTTTCACTCAGGTCTGCTTGGAACAAATACGGAGGAGACCTTGAGAACCGATGCCGGGAAATCCCGGAGAAGCTAGCTGGGTTAGTTACCCCTTCTCTGCGGGGTTTCATGGCCTCCTGTAGACAAAGAACTTGAGTGGATGCAAATGAACATCATGGAAGTTTTCTGAGAGCCCAGAAAGAGAAGGCGTGACGTGCAGTGATGCCATGTGCAGGTTGAGGAGACCAGAGACGGATGATGTGGTGATTTGGGGCAAACAGACAGACAGACAGACAGACGGAGAGAAACGCTTCGGGGCGTAGCAGAGGAGGCTGCTGGCTGTGTCTGCTGTTGATGGAGACTGGAATAGCTTCCCGAAAGACCCATTGACCCTAAACAGCCAGGAGAAGGAAAGGGGTTTGCACCTTCTCTCTCCTGCGTAGGGCTGGGAGGTTGAAAGGGAAGTAAAGGCCTAAACCACAGATAAAATAGAGTTTAAACTAGTGCTACAGATGAACTTAATGCATATTCATACTGTAAAAGAAATCTAGCAAAGGGTTCCAGGCATTACTTTTCTTGCCTCAAAGGTTGGCTAGTGTGTGTGGGTCACATTGCTGGTGGCCATCTCAAGCTTCCTTACTGAGGTTGGAGAAACTGGACTGACGAGCCCAAATTGACTTTCTGGAGCAACGTTGATAGCATGATCAGCAGGCTGCAGCTGCACACATCTATCAGGCCCTTAAATATTCCATTACTTGGTGTTAGGCTAACGTTGGGGAGGAGACGCTTTCTAATACAGTTCTGACCTTGGAAACGGCAGGAGGTAAAATGTGACTTCTAAGCCCCGCATGAAAACGTACCACGGCCTTAAGGTGGACAGTGTAAGAAGTAAAAGCCTCTTCCAGGAAGCAAGCCGTGATCTTCAAAAGCCCCCGCTTTTAAAGGAGGCCAGGAGGGAATTCAAGAAGAAACACCCCCTTTTAACCCTTCAATTTAGATAACTTCTTTCCATGTGCTCTTTACTTTAGAGTCTGTGGCCAACTTCAAGGACACCAGCAGTTGATAGCTTGTCCTTCTGCCTTCACTACCCTGGTCATCTTGTCAGCATGGGCTGCATTAACCTACGCAGGTCTGACCGTAAGGACACTTCCCGTTCCTGTGGGAACCGTGAAAGTTTATCAAAGACAAAGCTACTGAAGCCACGCTCTCCAGTTTGCCCTAAGTCTGTATACAGAGAACTGTAGTGCCTTTCATTCAGGACCTATGTTTACGACTTAGCCTATTTCTTACAAATTTAGTTAGATGGTTTTCCTCAACAATGACCATTGTTACAATGTTTTACTCAAAATATGGCTTCCTGACCTGTTGTTACAAATACAGAACAGACTGAACTTTGATAATCATGTAACAAAGTATATTGTAGATTATGTATTGATTTTTATAAAATTAAAGATGTATTTCAAATGGTTCTTCCTGTGCTCTGGATTTACATCTTCTTGTGCAAGGCCTGGGGCCTTTTTTTCTAAGGTGTGAAATCAATTTTAATAACCTTAAATGGTTGACTTTCTGTCAGGTGTATGCACAGGACTTCACTGTTGAGTCTCTTGAGATGACATGTCAGCATAACCCAGAAAATAAATACGACCAAACTCTAATTGATCATAATGTAATAGATGATTAAGAAAATAATTAAGTGAGTGAGTTGTCCCAGAAGCAAAAAGACACGCATGGTATATACTCACTCATATAAACATACAATATAGAATAAACCCACTATATCTGTACATCTAAACAAACTAAGCAAAAGAGAGGACCCTAACTAAAATGTTCAATCCCCATCCTGAAAGGCAAAGAGGATGGACATCACAAGAAAAAGAAAATAGGAAACAACCTGGGAACCTGCTACAGAGGGCCTCTGAAAGCCAGAAGAAAACAGGAAACAACCTTGAAACCTGCCACAGAGGGCCTCTGAAAGCTTCTGCAGTATAGACTGTCAAAGCAGATGCTGAGCCTGATGGCCAACTGATGGGCAGAGTGAATGGAATTTTATGTAAGAAGTGGGAAATAGTAAGAGCTGGAGGGGACGGGAACTCCACAAGCAGAGCAACAGAACAAGATAATTTGAACACAGGGAACTTCCCAGAGACTTATACTCCAACCAAGGACTATTCGTGGAGATGACCTGGAACCCCTGCACAGGTGTAGCCCATGGCAGTTCAGTATCCAAGTGGGTTACATAGTAATGGGAAGAGGGACTGCCTCTGACATAATCTGATTGGCCTGCTCGTTGATCACTTCCCCCTGAGGGGGGAGCAGCCTTACCAGGCCACAGTAGAGGACAATGCAGCCACTTTTGATGAGAACTGATAGACTAAGATCAGAAAGAAGAGGAAAACCTCCCCTATCAGTGGACTTGGGGAGTGGCATGCATGCAGAAAGGGGAGAGAGGGTGGGATCGGCAGGGGAGGAGGGAGGGGCTTATGGGGGGATACAAAATGAATAAAGTATAATTAATAAAAAAAAATAATAAACCTAAAAAAAATGGGGAACAGAGCTAAACAGAGAATTCTCTGTAGAGGAATATCGAATGGCAGAGAAACACTTAAAGAAATGCTCATCCTCATTAGCCATCAGGGAAATGCAAATCAAAATGACCCTGAGATATCACCTTACACCCATCAGAATGGCCAAGATGAAAAACTCAAGGGACAACACATGCTGGAGAGGTTGTGGAGAAAGGGGAACCCTCCTCCACTGCTGGTGGGAATGTAAACTGATACAACCACTCTGGAAATCTATCTGGCGCTTTCTAAGAACTGATAGACTAAGATCAGAAAGAAGAGGAGAACCTCCCCTATCAGTGGACTTGGGGAGTGGCATGCATGCAGAAAGGGGAGGGAGGGTGGGATCGGGAGGGGAGGAGGGAGGGGCTTATGGGGGGATACAAAATGAATAAAGTGTAATTAATAAAAATTAAAAAAAGAATCAAATAAAGCATATACAAAACAAAAAAACAAAAAAAAATAATTAAGCTGGGTGCGGTGGCACATGCTTGTGATCCCAGAACTCTGGGAGGCAGAGGCAGGTGGATCTCTGTGAGTTCAGGATCAGCTTTGTCTACAAAACGAGTCTAGGATAGCCAAGGCTATATGGAGAATCCCTGTCTCAAGAAGACAAAAAGAAAAAAAAAACCATTTATGCTTGCATATGTGCACATGAGTGCAGGGTGGGGGAGCCCAGAGGGGTGTTGGAGCCCCTGGAGCTGACGTTTTGAACAGTTCTGAGCCGCTGGGTGTGGGTGCTTGGGAACTGAACTCAGATACTTTGAAAGAGCAATATGGAGTCCTAACTGCTGGGTCATCCCTCTGATACCAAGAATGTTTTTGTTTGTTTGTTTTTTATATAATCATGACACATAAGGATGTGGAATTGATCTGACTGCCTCCTCCCTAAGGCTAGCTTTCATAGTGCTAGAAGGCACCTCACAAGCTTCTAAAAGAGAGGCTACCAACAGTTCTACTTGGCTATGATGCCTAAGGACCACATCCATGACTAGCAGGGCACAGTGACCCTGAGAGTACAGCAGTGATATTCATACCTTTTTGGTAACCAACAGCTCTCTAATTGGACTTAAGATTTGCTCAACAAAAGGGAGACTATGCCTGGTACTAGAAACCTGGCTAATACTCAGTGCACGTGAAGTCATGGATGCTGGAGGACAGCCTATGACTACTACTTTACTGAATCCGTATAATTCACTGAACAGTCTAACCACAACCTAAGCATTTATCTTTGTCTTAGTCACTGTTCTGTTGCTGTGAAGAGACACCAGGACCAAGGCAACTCTTCTAAAGAAAAGCATTTCACTGGGGCTGACTTACAGTTTCAGAGGTTTAGTCCGTTATCATCATGGTGGGAAGCATGCTGGCATTCAGGCAGACAAGGCACTGAAGCAGTAGCTGAGAGTTCTACATCGGCTATGAAGGCAGCAGGAAGAGAGAGAGAACCTCTGAGCTTGGCTTGGACTTCTGAGACCTTAAAGCACACCCCAGTGACACACTTCCTCCAACAAGGCTACACCCACTCCAACAAGACCACACCTCTAATCCTTTCAAATAGTGTAACTCACAACTCCCTAAGCATTCAAAACATATGAGCTTATTGGAGCCATTCTCATTCAAACCACCAGAGCCTTTACATATAGATAAATGTAGTATAGATCCCTTATCACAGAAACTTCTCTCTGTAACAGAGGAAGAGCACTATCAAAACCACAATCAACCAAAATGCAGAGTTGTGGAGTCTGGTCCCAGAGGCTACATCTACAAAAATATTCTGCACCTGAGGCTCAGGGAACATTGCAGAGGGAGCTGGCAGAATGATCGAAAGAGCTAAAAAGTCAGGGAGTTTGCAGTGAAATTACGTTCCCCAGTAACATTGAAGCTGTACCCATAAAGTCCCACCAACATGACTGCCCAGACATGAGCAGAACAGAGATGACACCGATAGACATGCCTACACAAAGAATTAGAGGCAACTGAAGAAAGATGAGAACAGGAGGATGTCCTCCATGGAAGAGTATATGTTCCATTGTTAATCAGTACCAATTGAGCAGCCCAAAAACCATACATCCAGGAACATTATGCTGATGGAGCAGACTATATTTAGTAGCACACACACATATATACCCATATACATGCAATAACAATTAATAAAAAAAAGAAGCCATGAGTTTGAAAGACAGCAAGAAGGAATATATGGGAGAGCTTGGAAAGAGAAAAAAGAGAGAAATGTTGTAGTTACATTATACTCTCAATATTATAATCATGACACATAGGATATGAAGTGAGCATATAAATATGATTTTATTCTATTTAACTCATTAACTGCTGAGGAAACTGGTAAGGTGTGGAATAAATGGCTTCAAAAAGCATCAAAGAGCAGAGACCCCATAACCAAGCCTTCGGCAGAGTGTAGGGAATCATAGAAAGGAAGGAAGAATTAGTATAACCTAGAGGGGACAGGGAGCCCCACAAGGTCCAAATATATCTGGGCACAGGGGTCTTCTCTGAGATGGTTTATCCAACCAAGGACCATGCATGGATATAACCTACAACCCCTGCTCAGACATAGCCCATAGTAGCTCAGTATCCAAATGGGTTCCCTAGTAAGGGGGACAGGAACTGTGTTTGACATGAACTCAATGTCTGGCTCATTGAGCTTTCCCTCCCCGCTGAGGGAGGAGCAGCTTTGCTAGGCCACAGATAAGGACATTGTAACCATCCTGAAGATACCTGATAAGCTAGGGCCAGATGGAAGGAGAGGAGGACACCCCCTTTCAGTGGACTTGGAAGGGGGCAGGGAGGAGATGAGAGAGGGAGGGGAGGATTGGGAAGGAAAGAGGGAGAGGGCTACAGCTGAGATACAAGTGAATGTATAAAATTATTTAAAAATAAAAAAAATATTAAAAAAAAAGAGCAGAGACACATATAGGAAGCCAGAACTTCTGAAACAAAGCCACAAACAGATGCTGGATTGGCAGTTCTCAACCGTTTGAATCTCTGCTGGGTGGAGCCTCTCAGAGGACAGCTGTGCTTGGCTCCTGTCTCTAAGTGTAGCAGGGGCTGGCTCTGTCCCATGGGGTGGGTCTCAGATTGGTCCAGGATTGGTTGGACATTCCTTCAATCTCTGCTCTTTCTTTATCCCTGCACGATCCCTGTGGATTGTTACACTATGACTCACAACTGTAGCAAAATTACAGTTATGAAGAAGCAACAAAACAATTTTATGGTTGGGTGTCACCACAACATGGGGAACCATTTTAAAGAGTCACAGCACGAGGAAGGTGGATAACTACCATGCCAGATGCTCTGAGCCTCCACTGATAATGGTCACTAGTTCTTCCTATCCTAAGACAATTAATTTGCGTTTCTGTGGAAGAGGATCATGTTCATTAATATCAGGTTTTTTTTTTTTTTTTTTTTTTTTAACTTACAGACCTGATAAACAATTCTAAGATAAGGTGTGCTGGTCAGTGTTTTTGTCAAACTGACACAAGCTAGAGTCGTCTGGGAAGAGGAAACCTCAGTTGAGAAATGCTTCTATATAATTGGGTTGTAGGCATGTCTGGGGACATTTTCTTGATTAATGGCTGAGAAGGGAGGGCCTGGACCGCTGTGGGTGTACCCCTCCTGGGCAGGTGATCTTGGGTTGTATAAAAGTCCAGCTATGGGGCTGGAGAGACAATTCAGAGGTTAAGAGCACTGGCTGTTCTTCCAAAGGTCCTGAGTTCAATTGCCTGCCACCACATGGTGGCTCACAACCACCTATAATAAAATCTGGTGCCCTCTTCTGGTGTGCAGGTGTACATGCAGACAGAATATTGTATACATAATAAATAAACAAATCTTTAAGAAAAAGTCAAGCTATGAAAACCATGGAGAGCAAGTCAGCAAGCAGCACTCCTCCATGACCTGCGCATCAGCTCCTGCCTCCAGGTTCCTGCCTCGAATTCCTAACCTGCCTTTCTTGGATGATGGACCAGCATTGGGAAGAGTAAGGCAAACAAACCCTTTCTTCCTAAAGCTGATTTTTTTTTTGTTTGTTTTTGTCACAGCAGTAGACACCAAATTCAGACATAAGGAAAAGTGTTGATGGCTTCAGTGAACAAATTGGTTAGGACTCCAAACTCCTTTCACCATTTTTCTTTTCTAAGAATTAAAAAATTGAATTTTTATTTATGTATTTTTATGTCTTTGTGTCTCTCTGTTTCATCTCTGTGTGTGTGTCCAGGGGTTTAAACTCAGGTTGTTAAGTTTGAGGGCATGTTCCTTTACCTGCTGAGCCACATCTCCAGGCCTCCCATTTTTCTAGACAATAGTACAAATTTTATCTACTTACTGGAATCATACACTGTTATAATATATAAACACTGTGTATTTAAAAGCAAGGTTTTTAAAGTTTAGAAAAACCACTGTTATACAATTGTTGCAGAGAACACTTCAGAGAAGGTGTGAAAGGAGGAGTGGGGCGTGGGTTGGCCATGACAGACCTGAAGACAACTCTGCTGATTTAAAGTCAACAGGACGGAAACACAGTCTTCTGCATGTAGCTCTGTCTGCCCTGGAGTTCACTCTGTAAACCAGGCTAGCCTTGAACTCACAGAGATCTGTCTGTCTCTTTCTCCCGAGAGCTGGAATCAAAGGTGTGCGGCATCATGTCCACAGGATCCACATTGCTCCCCTCAAGCTGTCCTCCGCCCTCGCCAGGTGCACTGTGCCACTCACTGGCCAAATAAACTAGAAATGAACAAGTAAATAAATGTGAAAAAGCAAAACAAAACAGAAACCCCCCCCCCCCCCCAGCCCTTCACAGGGACCAGGCTGTAGAGCATTCTTTTAGGCCCTCCTTGCAATCATAAGACTTTGCTTGAACTGTTCAGGAGCAGACAAAGGCCTGAGTGCCATAAACCGTCCATATTTGCTCTCTGCCAACCAATTCCTCAACCACCCTCAGCCAGCTTTTTCCAGCTTCCTGGTCTGTCCTGCCCCGTTTGTATAGAGAGACAGTTATTTCTATGTCATCTTTTCTACACTCTCCCCCTTTCCTGGACGTAGCTACTCCTTTCCATGGTTCTAGTGTGGAGTCGTGTGTATTTGGTGAGGCATTTACCGGTCTGCATGTCATGAATCCAACCTGATTGCCTACATATTTCCCTGGATTAGATGAAACAAGGTCCTTTTTTTGTTACAAGTAAATTAGTAATTTTCTGCCCTTAGTGATACTGAAATACAAATTTGTCTGTAATTAATTTTTGGAATATTGGGGTTGAACCCAGGATCTTACACAACTTGATAAACTCTGTGCCTCAAATTCATCATCCACAAACCATAACTAATTTAAAAAGAATAGGTGCTGGTTATGAAGCAAATAGCTGAGTTCCAAAATAAAATCTGATAGTTTATAGTGTGTCTTTAAAATCATTGTTGTCCATGTTTTGCAGGCTTAAAGCTGAAGTGAAGGGAATGAAAGGCACCATTCCACTTTGCGGTCTGACACTTACCTTCAGGTATCGGCACCAGCGTTGTCTTCCATACCTCAAGAGGAAACGCCGCTTTTAAAGTAACACAATTGTGTATTGACACATCCCTAAAAAAAAAAAAAAAAAAAAAAAAGTCTTTGTTCTAGCCGCAATTGCTGGGAAGTCCAAAAAATTGAGTTGCAGTACACACTTGGAACAGCAGATGGCGCTATCGGGCAGGCCTCTGCCACCCAGCGTCGGAAGCAGTGGCGGAGCTGGGTGCTTACATTTTGATTAATAAAAGATCTTGAGGGCACTCTACAAGCATTTCAAAGCATTGGGAGTCCGGTGGAACATAATTAAAATTAATGCAGTAGACAATCTCTTTAAAGTATTCCTAATGCCGTGTCTGAAAGTGCTGTTGAATACAATTTTACACATCCAAAAGATTTAAATACTACGCTTATCTCTAAGCATTTCTAACTATTAAAGGGACAGGAAAATACTGTTCTTTTTCTTCATTTTCAAACAAATGTTTTATCATCAGTTATATGCTAAATCCTTCTACTGAAAAGCTACTTGTACAGTAATCCATTGATCCCCTTCCCTGTGTCTCAGGGGCAGAGCAACTGAATGCTTGCTTGCCAAATACTCCACGCTGCCTTGACGCAGGGCCGAGCCTCTGCTCGCTTCGTCCTCAGGAAGCTTTCTCCCACACCCAGGAACCTTCCTGAGCGGACTTAATCATTTCTTTATTAAGCACATCTGAACATTTTCTTTCTAAAATTCTGTTCATCATGAACAAGCCTGTAAATATAGTCGAGCCATTCCTAAAGGTGTCTTCCACACTGTGGTGCCAAGAGTGGCTGCTATGCCACTCTGAGCTGTCTCAAAATGCCATGTCATTGCAATTAGACATCTTGCTGGTCATTCAAAGGCTTGTCCGGCTTGCCATCTTGTGTCTGCATTTTCTTAGTTGTTGGGAATAAGCAAAGACAAAACAGTGAACTTCTGCTCATATATAAAGGGCATATAACACCGGAGGAAGCAGACAAGCAATAGACAGCAATGTGTGATTATTGCTGTGCAGAAAAATAAAGCAGGCTATGGTGACAGAATGGCAGAGGCTTGAAAGAAAGAGGGCTATTCACGGCCTGCAGGGTAGAGAGAATCCAGCAGAGGGCGCTGCAGGAACACAGACGTTGGAGCCGGTACCAGTCACTAGCAAGCAGTGCAGTTTCCAGGGTGGCTGGGACGCCCCAGGAGCAGATTGCAGTTCGGAGGGGTCGCCAGTGGGTTCCGATGGACATGTGCTAAGGCTATCTGGGGAGTTGCCACAACTTCAGGTGTTGTATGATGTACAGAGGTGGCAAACTATGCTAAGATTAATCTGTGAAAATACTGCGGTGGTGATGCAGAGATCTTACAGAAAAACCCAGATTTCTTTTTCTTCTCTCTCTTCTCTCTCCTCCCTCCCTCCCCTCCTGTCCCCTCTCCCCCTCTCTCCCCTCCTCTCTCCTCCCTCTCGCTCCCTCCTTTTCCCCTCCCTCTCCCCTCCCTCTCCTCTTTCTCCTCTCCCTCTCCTCTCCCTCTCCTCTCCCTCTCTCCCTTTCCCTTCCCCCCCCCCCTTCCCCCCCCCCCCCCCCCCCCTCTCCTCCCCCTCCTGTCCCTCTCCCTCTCTCCCTCTCTTCTCCTTACAGGTGTGTGCCACCACACCTGGCTTAACCCGCATTTAATTTGTTCCTGTGGCAATCACAAAATACATTGGACTGTGTAATTGATAGAGCACAGAAGCTTATTTCTCATTGTTCAGGAGGCTGAGAGGTCTGAGGTCAAGGTCTCAGCATCGTTGGTCTGTAAGGGTCCTCTCTATACCCACAGTGCTTCCTTACTATGCAGTTACATGGTGGAAGGGGAAAAAGACCCCTCAAGTGTCTTTAAAGGGACACTAATCCCATTCCTAAAGATGGACACCCAGCATCTTTTTAATCTCATCCGCTCAAAGGATGGATTTTAGTGTGTGAACTTCAGAAGGACACAAACATTTGGCTCAGAGCTCCAAGCTTGAGGTCATGTGATCAGGAGTAGTGCTGGGAGATGGAAGATGCTTAGACTCAGAACATATTTGAGCTATAGAAAGAACAGCATTTGTCAGTAAGTTGGATGTGGGATAGGAAGGGAGGAAGGGAAACAAAGATGATTCCTACATTTCTGGCCTGAAAAACTGGAGAGTGATGGAGCTTCCTTTTATGGAGAAGGTGATTTGGGAGAGAAGGTTTGTTTGAGGAGATAGCTGGCTGACAATAAGGTGGGGGAGAGAAGCTACCATCCACGCACTTCCTTGTGGTAGGCGCATCCTGACTGGGTAGGTGGGGAGTTGGAGCCACACCTGTGCTATGGTAGCTGTTTTTCTGGCTGTTAAGATGCTCCTCTTGTGACTCCACAACCTTGTGGCTACAGTTTTGTTCTTCCCACTGTATCAGAAGTTAAGATGCCAGGACACTTTCTCAGTGGGCACACATGGCCACCAACGAGCATCCTGACAAGCACGGAGGAAAACTGCAAGGGCATCTTGATCCTGGGGCCTGCACAGCAGAGTCTGTGAGACAAAGACGGTCTCCACCTAAAGTTCCTAAAGGGAGGAACTGAACGTCACAGCAGGGAGAGCTCTGGCCATAAGAAGCGTCTTAAAACCCCGCAGTGCAGAAGCTAATGGACTTACTTATTCTTAACTAGTGTTTTGGTGTGGGTGTGTGTGCTCTCATGGGTGTGGCCGTGCGTATCATGTGATGTACAGGTTGGAGGACAGTTTTCACATGTTGGTCCTCAGCTTCCTGCCTTTCTCAGGCAGTCTCCTGTTGCATACACCCCGCTAGCTGTCTGTCCATCAGGCGTCTAGGCCAGTGGCTCTCAGCCTTTCTAACGCTACAGCCCTTTAGTACAGATCCTCAGGTTCTGGTGACACCAACCATAAAATTATTTTTGTTGCTAATATTTTTGTTGTTCATAAGTGCAATTTCGCTACTGTTGTGAATTTTAGTAACTATCTGATATGTGACACCAATGAAAAAGTTGTTTGGCTTCCAATCAGGCCGGGCCCGCAGGTTGAGAGCCACTTGTCTAGAGCCTCTGCCTTAATTTCAAATGGTTGCACCAGGCTTAGCTGTGTTTGTCTTGCTGCCTCTGGCTTTTTTTTTTAAACCTGGGTTCTGAGGCTCTAAACTTAGGTCATTGGGCTATCACAGCAAGCGCATTTATCTATTGATCCATCTCCCTAGCCCTGGCTTATTCATTATTATCGAATTTTGTCTTACTGCCATAACTTGTGCTAAAGTGTTCGTTGCCTCATTTGTTTTTAGAGCTGAGTAGAAGTTTTGTGTCATCTTCCAGCACACACCAGTCTGCTTGCGGTCTAGGTGCCTGGGGTGTGCCAGCTCACATTTCTTCAGCACCTTGATTGACTCTGTGCATGATGTCACAGTGACCACAATTTCAAAATCAAGTTAGTCATTTCTTCAATCACTCCCTATTTTGTTTTAAAATTATTTCTTGATTGAGCTTGGCTAGGTGGGTGTCATGTCATTTTATACAGAAACTTTAAGTTTTGCTATTAAATTCAAAGTCATGGTGAAGAAGTTGATGGGTTTCAGCCTTCATCATACAGACAGTTTCTTGCAGAATATAAAAAGCACAACACTCAATCTATAGTTTTTCTTTCTCTTCTTTTTTTTTTTTCTGTTTGTTTTGGGACAGAGTTTCTCTGTGTAGCAGCTCTGGCCGTTTTGGAACTCTCTCTGTAGACCAGGTTGGCCTCAAACTCACAAAGATCTGCTTGCCTCTGCCTCCTGAGTGCTGGGATTAAAGGTGTGTATCACCACTGCCCAGCCTGGTGTTTCTAACAGACCTTTTTCTCTAACAATTTTATACATGTAAGCAGTGTATCCTGATTATAGCCACACTCAGCTATCCCTTCCCACTTCTCCCAGTTGCTGCTGAACATCTTCTTACCCTTCATATCCCCCAGCACCCCCTTCTCCCCCAGCCACCTCTTTTTAACTCACTGAATTAGTGTTGCCTGCGGGAATGTTGGCTGATCCTTTTGGTTTGACCTTGTGCAGGTCACCACAACTGCAGTGAGTTCACGAGTGTCCACACATTTAACACAGTGTTTCAGAACGCTGTTGCCCTCTCCCTCTCACACGCTTTCCACTGCCTTTTCTGCTCAGTGTTGGACGGATGCCCCACGTAGGGGTGAGCACTCAAGAGTCACGTGTTCTCTACACTGACCAGTTATGAGTCCCTGCTTTAACTTCTAGACGCCGCAGAGACAAGTTTCTCTGGCCAAAGTTGAGGGCAGCACCAATGGTAGTTTGATAACATTCTCATTTAGTAAGAAAATATTCATACCCTCTCCCTCGGGCTGATGACCTCCCGAGTCATGGGATTTTGACCAGGTTTACAGTACTGGACACGAATTTTCTCCTGTGGATAAGTCTTCACATCCAAGAGCAGTTGCCTGTCATCATATCATTCATGCCACTTTTGCACCAGTGAGCACAACTCAGGTCAGTGTTACAGCATGCAAGGGCCACTGCTGAGCAACACCACCGATGGCTTTTCTTCGCTAGGACATTGCATCATTGAACCTTCCAGTATGAAAACTGGACAGCAGAGGTGACGTCTTCAGTTCAGTTACAGTTTGACTTGCCTATGTTAACTTGGAAGACAGAACCTCATTTGAGAAAATGTATCTCTCTGATTGGCCAGTAGGCAAGTCTCTGGGGCATTTTTAAATTTGTGATTAATTATTTATGTGGAAGGTCCCAGCCTATTGAGGCAGAGCCATCCCTGGGCAAGGTGGTCTTGGGTGGCATAAGAAAGCAGTCTGCACAAGCCTTGAGGAGCAAGCCAGTGAGCGGCCCTCCTCTACACACTCTGCTTCAGTTCCTGCTTCCAGGTTCCTGCCTTCAGCTCCTGCCCTGACTTCTTTCAGTACCGGAACTATAAGATGAAGTAAGCCTTTCCTCTCCAAGTTGCTTTTGGTCCTGGTGTTTCTCACAGTGACAGAGATCAAGCTAGGACAGATGGCATCAGAGTGATGGAGATACCTGCGATGACGCCTTTACCGGAGAACGCAGGATTGGCTGCAAAGGCTACAGATGTGAGCCACGTGTGGCCCTGCTCGCTCACTTTTAACTCTCCAACTTCCAGCTGCAGAGAGCAGGCTGATGGCCCTCAGTTCTTAGGTACATATATATGACTTATATCTATATCTATACCTGGAGTCCAGTGGTGGAGGTCAGCAGCTCACCTGTAGGGTCTCATAAGGTGTGACATACCACTTGCAGGCTCTTAGTATAGCATAATATCACTCACAACAAATTATGTATTTAGAGTCCTTTCAAAGCTACATAGCAAAAAACTTCCTATTAAAATAAAACAAAAGCTAATTAAAAAAATATAACTTGGATTGGGAAGACGGTTCAGGGGTTGGCATTCTTGTCCTGTATGTGTGACAACTAGAATTCGGATCTCCAGAACTCATGCACAGAGCTGGGCCATAGCCCACCTGCAACCCCGTCCCACAAAGCCTGGTGGTAGCAAACCTGCAATATCAGCTCACAAGAGGCAGAGCCAAGGGATCCCCAGAGCCTCCGAACATACATGACACCAACCTCCATCCTCCATGTGGACATACACACACACACACATCACACACACGTGCAAAGATATTGTCAGTAAAATACAGTAATGTATAAAGTGACCAAACAAAACTTAACAAAGAAAAATATATCCTGTGACTCACAACCTATTTTACTCTTTTAAGTTTAAAAACCACAGTTAGCACTGCACAGGTCCCAGAGAATGGCAGAGTTGGTGCACGCTAAGCCCCACCGCTTCATGTTTACAACAGCTGTCTGTTAGAAACCCGTGGCTTAGCTCTAAGGACGTGTAGTGTCAGCGAGAAGCGGGAGAACAGCAATGGGGATGGTGAGCCATTGCAGACTGTTCCAGACTCCCTGAGGGAACATGAATGCTTGAGTTCTTGGGTATCAGGGTCTAGCTGGGTGGCTGGGGTTTCTCCTTATCATAGCCATGTAAACACAACATTTAATAAATGCCAAGAAGTTAAGATATCCTTGAGTCTTATTTGAGTTATTAAAATTCAAGTTCAAGAATTATTGAGAGTGAATGGAAATAAGATCAATTAGGCATGGTGAACATTTCATTGTGGGTGCTGCTTAGAATCATGAGCACGTGCTAACAATCAAATGCGGACTGACTTCAAGCTGCTTTATTATCATGTTTAAATTATGGATAGACCATCCAGCCCATGATTGCCTGGGCCAGGGCTGAATGCCCACACTCCCATCCTTGGTACTCCACTGGATGGTGATGGTGGATTTATGCATATTAACAGTGGCGCAGTGGTGACAGGGAAATTAAAAATGCATGAGAGACAGAGAGAGGGGTCAATTTGCAGTGAGGTGTCTCAGAGCAGACAAGCAGGCACGGGGAGTGAAGGTCACTAGTTGACTTAGGTCTGAGAACAGCTCTCCACTGGCAAGGGGGAGGTGGAGTGCCCAGCACAGAGGGATGCAGACTGGCGCCACGAGCTGTTACTTCTTAGTTCTTTTTCCGGCAGTGGATCAGGGTTCGCAGACTTTTCACCACAGAAGGTGTGTGAGGTCTATAAGCAGCACTTTCAACTGGCTCCAGCTTCATGGTCTCGAAAATGTTGGGAATCTCTTTCAGTATGAGTTCTTTTATGGCATCGGTGCTTGAATACTGCAATAGTGAGGTGTGAGTGTCTCCCATAGACTCCTGTGTTTCATCGTTGGTAGACAGCCGGTGGCGCTGTCTGGGGAGGGGCCTTTAGGAGGAGGGGCCCTGGCTGGAGGAAGTGGGTCACTGGGGCTGTGTTTTGAGGATTAGGCCACCTTGCTTCTGACTGGCTCTACTCCATGCTCTGCTGAGACATGAGCCCACAGCTGCCATGTGGTCTTCTTGCTTTGAAGACCCTGCACTATGCTTTTTCTGCCATGATGGACTGTGTCTTCTCAAACTGTAAGTCCCTGTAAATCCTCTCTTCAGATGCTTTCTGATGAGCACTGTCACAACAGTGAGAAAAGTAATTAACTTACCAACTACATTGACCCCAACTAGGGCATTCTTATGTCCTTGAAACTGAGGTTGACCATTCCCTCTAAGGAGGATAAATAAAGGGTAAGTTATCTCTGAATAGTGCACGTTCTAGGTTTTGGCCTCCCTCTCTCTTCAGGGAGGTGCTGCAGGCCTGGAATGGCTGGGAGGAGTGGGAGGTGGCTCCTAGCTGTGGCACTTCTGAGGGGTGGGAGGTGGTGTCTAGCTGTGGGACTTGTCTTTTTCTTTGGTGCTTTATTTTGATATTTCCACACTGTTCAAAGTGAGTTTCACCCAGAGGTCCTGAAGTGCTGTGAAAAGGACAAGGAGAGAGCATCTCCAAGAGCGGCACTGTTAAATGCCAAGGGCTGGCCTCTCACTGCATAATTCTGAGATATTCTGAAACACTTTTCAAAGGCCTTGCTAAGTACTCATTGTGGGAAAGGACACACTCTATATTAAACTTGTGCTGGGATCAGAGTTGGCTGTGGCTAGAATTGTCAGCTAGATGCTTGTAGCTGCCTAGCCCAGCCCTGTAACCCTGAATTTCCCTGAGGCTCTTGGGGTCCTCTTCTCTTTCTTTCCACTTCGTGTGACTGATACCCTCCACTCAGATCTCATCCCTTGGATGGTGCTTCTGCAGCTTTTCAAATGGAGTTGCTCATGCTTCCACAGTCTCCAGCTCTCAAGTAGTATCTTGGCCTCCAGTGTGGTCACTCTGGGCTCTATCCTGTGGGTGGGGTACACTCCCTGCACCCTGAGCCTATGCTGTAGTCAGCGTGTGTGGATACACCCTGAACCCTGAACTCTATGCTGTAGGTGGGGCTGACCCTGCCCCCTGAGTCCATGCTGTAGTCAGCGTGTGTGGGGAACACAGGCTAGCCTCAGCTCTAGAAGCAGGTTGCCCTGTTCTCTGCCCTCTCTCCAAACTGAGTTGCTCTCCAACCCAAAACCTTGGGCTTTGGCTAATATACCAACCCCCTCCCTGACCATTTTTCCTGGACCCTTCCTTTGTCTCTTATAGTTCAGTTTAGGTGTCCTATCCTGGGAAACCTTGCTGGATTTTCCTATTCAACCCTTGTAATTAATTTTTAACACTGACCACATTACAATTATTTGCTTATTTTTTTTCTCATCTCATTCAGTCTGGGATTTGATTGGGTGGTTCTGCCCGCGGCGATTTTCTATTTTGTGGGAAGGTTCACATACTGTAACAGGCCCGTAGCTCTTAGCACAACTGAATCCATGATGGAAGTGCCATTTAGGTTGTAAAACTCAGCACACAGACAGCACCACCTGCCAAAATGAAAACAAAGACCATCAAAGTCCATCAAACTCTCTAAGTGTACTAACCTTGCTTTTGGGCTTCTCTAATTCTGATTCTGGTCAACAGTTCTTGATAACTGCAATGTGCCAACTCATAGTATGATTTTTGTGCTTAAAAGCTCACCCCGAGAAAGGCTCACGGCTGCCGAACAAGCTGGTCACCAGCTGGCTAATGAAGACTCTTTACTGGCTGAAACTTGTGTCTGAGTGGTCTGCTCTGGTGGACACCGCACAGCCACACAAGAACGGGAACCGGTAGGGATAACAGTGACAGCAGTGTGGGACAGACTCCTCAGCTGAGCTGACGACCCGTGAAAAATGCAGGAATGACAGGATGAGTTTAGATCAGTACATTTTTTTCTCTAGTCTTAATTCTTCCACCTTTAGGCTAGTGCTTGCACACTGTAACAGTTTAAATAAGTTCAAACCGAGAGTACTTAAAGGGTGATTCCCATAGTCGAGGTCCTATGACAGGAGCCCAGGGGGCACAGAAGGTTGAGTGATGTGCAGTCCCAGTCCTCACAGTTACAGTTACCATGTGGTCTTAGAATTCACATTAGTCATACAGAGAATGCACAGATCTTAGCATGCACATATAGTCATTCAGAGAATGCACAGATCTTAGCATGCACGTATAGTCAGGAAAAGATTAAAGTGCTTGTTTGAAATTTCATTTAATCTTGTCTTTGAAAGCTGCCAGGGGTTGAGAGGGACCACCTGCTGTGTGTCACAGACTTTGTCATCTTATTGAATACAGGCCACGTGAAAAGTGCTACTCTCGTTCATTTCTTGTTGCAAGTGTCTTGGAAGTACCATGTAGCCGTGGAAGGTTAGCGTTTCAGCATTTCTTGGTCTTGAAACATTACTAGTCACTTGATTTCCTTCACATAAAGAAAAAAAAATGTATCCTCAAATGAAAAACATCTGGGGAAGGAATTATTAGTTCACCCTGAGTAAATACACATAAGCGGACAGGCTATTTGTTAGAAATCCCTTATGTGGCCAGGCCAACAGGAAAAAGTGGAGGCTGCCAGTAAGTGTACCTAACCCAAAGGACCATGACACTTGTGACTTCAAAGCCTAAAGAAAACAGCACAATGGGAGAAGCAGTGTCTTTCTGTTTATCTGCAGAGGAGTGTGGTCATCATCTAAAAGCTTCCTTCCTTCCTTCCTTCCTTCCTTCCTTCCTTCCTTCCTTCCTT
>NW_026585644.1:51886769-51931019 GCF_907164565.1 Psammomys obesus
CTTCCTTCCTTCCTTCCTTCCTTCCTTCCTTCCTTCCTTCCTTCCTTCCTTCCTTCCTCCCTCCCTCCCTCCCTTCCTCCCTTTCTTCCTTCCTTCCTTCTCTCTGTTGTTTTCTTTTTGAGCCAGGATATCTCTATTAATTCAGGCTGTCCTGGAACTTGCTGGCCTCAAACTTAGAGATTCACCCCCCTCCCTGCTTTCTGAGTGCTGGAGTTAATGGCATGAGCAACCACACCTGTTCTTTTTTTTAATTTCTGTTTTGGATTTATTTTGAGACAATGTCTTGCTCTGTTGGCCTCACACTCCCGAGGCTCTTCTTGCCCCAGAATCCACCGCTGGGATTACAGTGTGCACAGCCACACCTGTAATTGAAACAGTTTTCTGTTTCAATGCCTCTTTCTTAGTCCTCTGGCACAAGAGAGTAGGTTCCCCCCCCCCCCTTGTTTGTGATGTTTGCTAATTCCCATATCAACAGCTTCCCCACATCTACCAGCCCAGGATGACGGAAACAAGAAGATCTGGGAACTCGTCCCTGGGGTTGTAAGGCTCCTAACTGCAGTCTCTTTATGATTTTAGTGCTTCCTTGTGTTTGCTTTATATTTGATGTCCAGAATGCCTGTCTGTCCTCAGGGGGATAGGACAAAGTCTGTCCACTAAGTGTTGCCTTCCTGCTACTTGAAGCACCTAAGGTAACAGAATAGACTGTTTAGGTTGTTTTCACATCTCATAAAATGCGACAGCTTAAGCAAGAGGAAAAGCAGAATTTCTGTGAGAACAAAGCTGTGTGGCTCCATGACAGCCTTTAATTGATATAATTGGCTCTACCTACCTTCTTTAAACACATACCTATGTTGTTGGAGAATTAGCAGACAGTGAACATCATCCTTGCTAACATTTCATGTTCATGTATAATTATACACATTATGACAGAGAAATGAACATGGAAATTTGTTAACTAGGAAATTACAACATCCTTATCAAGACGTTGGTAAGAGAATTGGATAAGCAGTGATGGGGAAAACTGAGTCTGAGGCAGTCTTGAATGCTTTCCGTGAGTTATGGGTAAACTTACAGATGTATACAAAGGCGACCTCTGTTGAATATTACAGAGCTGACTGACTGTTTTGCTGTGAGATAGGGCTAGACTTCAGCTGGCCATCATGGTCTGTCCTATGTTCCTGTTAACTGAATTCATGTTGGGCTGTGGGGAGGGATTCATCACAGTGGAACAGCATCTGATGTTCAAATAATGTAAGGTGATTTTGAAGTTGTATTAGAAAATGGAAAATGTTACAAAGATGCAGACAGAGTCTAAATAAATCAGAACTGTCAGCACTGGAGTCCTTTCAGAGTTACATGGAGGTACAGATTACCTGGATTCTCATTTCCTGTAAAATGTGAAAGTTGAAGCAGAATCAGGGAAACAGTAATGCTGGGTTTAATGCATTTATGGCAAAATGTTCAGAAGCTAATTTTGATATTTGCTGCCTTAAGCCATATGCCCAAAGACTAAGTCACACTTTTCATTACAGATAAATATATTATTAGAACCTGTGCCATTACTGAAAAAGAAAACCACATTTGACTGTAAAGTTTAATATGTAAAAGAAATGGGTTGTCTCTAAAACATACACATTTTAATATCCCTATTTAAGGAGGGGATCTCAGTGATACATCCTTTTCACAAAGTAAACAAATTGAAATGCTTTCTTTACTTTTTGGAACAATATCATAGAACCTCCAGGCAAAAATAATGAGAACATACAGAATATAAAGAAATTAATCTGATTATTAAGATTTTCTTAAGGGTGCAAGTGCTGGTGTTGATTGCCAGTGATATAGAAATAGGCATTATAGTTTCTAAACGAAGTAAGAAGGAATAAAAGGCAGATGCTCCATTCGTGAGGGGTGGCTGGTGAGAGCTTCCTGCTTTTTTACATGTTTAATTTCAAAGAACTAAGAACCTCCTCACCCTCCCCCCCCCAAAAAAAAAAGGGTTAGGGGTTAGAAGTCCCTTTCTGTTCTCCATTTACTATGATAAACTATTGTCCCTGTAAAATTGCTGCACCACGGCTTTGGGCTCTTTAGATTTCAGTTTGGCTATCCAAAGCACTCGGTGTATGCAACACTTTACAAGTCTGGAAAAACTGACAAGAGAAATGTGGCTACCACGTGACTACAGCAGTCTGCGTGTTCCATGATAATTCTTTGTCAAAGCCATCAAGCGCCGGTCTCTACAGACTGCCTTCTATTACATCCTTTTAAAGTGCTCTTGTGCCTGATGAAACTTGAAACTCCGAGGTTACCATGAGGCGAAGACACACTTCCACAGGCGCAGTGCAGTATCACAAAGGGCTCTTGCTCTAGGACTCTAGCACTTAAAATCCTTAACATGGTAAGCACCATTTCCAACCGTTTCTGAGAATTAGAAATCCAGGAAGTCCTGAGAAAAGGCTTCTGGGTCATCCTCAGGAGGAAGTATTCATGCTCTCATTGGGGCCTAAGTCACATGATCGATCGATCACTGGGGGAGATCCAGATCCATGCCCATTCATAGGACTGTTTGAGGTTTCTAATACCAGCTGTGGATGTACAGCACCTAAGCTCCTTATCACATGGATTTCTCCATAGGTGACATGAATGTCCTTGTGGCATGGCAGTGGTGGGATTTAGCTTAACCCGACTGTATCCATCTCGGTTTGTGATTGTCTTTTGGTGGTCGGGTGACCACTGTGATGTGAGTTCTACAAGATAAACACAATTATTAAGACTGTTTTAATGCAAGGCTGTTTTTGACTGGTTTTCTGAATGGAAATTTGGGTGAGTCTCATTTGAACTGCCAGATGATACTGGGGAAATTGCGGTCCCCCTTTGTGGTTCTTAGCCTCGCTAAGAAAATGATGTAGGACTCAAGGAAAGAAGAGCTGGCTCAATGGTTAGGGGCACTGACTGCTCTTGCAGGGCAGGGTTTTATTCCCAGCACCCACAAGAAGGCTCACAACTGTCTGCAACTCCAGTCTTAAGGGATCCTATCCTTCTCTGATACCCCCCAGGCACCAATTATGTGCCTGGAGTGCGTATATGTAGGCAAAGTATTCATACAAATAAAATTAAATCTAAAAAAATAAATAAATAAAGGAAAACCCTCATGGCAGGCAGGTAAGCTCAAGAGCTGCCCAGAGGAGGAAAGTGAAGAAGATAAGGGATGCTGTTTGAGCTAGGTAGCGTAGAGGTGAACCATAGGGTGCTAGGGAGGCTCCTGTGGGAACGGGAGCATTAGGAAAGAGTAAGGAATCCCAAAGCACTAGAAAAAGTTTACCTAGCACCTGAAAGAGAAGGAGGGGGGAGAAGAAAAGGAAATAGTTTTAGCCAAAGCTTGGCAACTCATAAAACAGCACCACGTAAGAGGGCCACACCCCAGCCAGCCTTTACCTCCAGAGCTCTCTGGAGAGGTGGGGGACAAGGCAGCTGGTTCACTTCCTTTGTCAAGTGAAAAGAGCCTCATTTCCATCACTGTAGATCTAGCTTAGCTATCAGATCTGTTGCTCTGCTTATTTGATTGGCAGGACTGTGGGTGGGGTCTTCTGCAGTCAGCATTTCTTCTGATTCCTTGATACCTTACGTCCTGAGGAGCCTTCTCTCTCGATGCTGTCAAGGACTTAATTGTGCCCATCAATCCTTCATAATTGCACTCGGTAGAATTCTGGGTGTGCGTGTCCTTTCTTAAGTCTCTCCTTCTGCGCTAGTTTTTATGAAACAGCTGGCTTCCTCCACAATGTCTGTCAGCTGAGCAAGCAATGCCTCAACACTGTTCCCAACAGTCGTGCAAGAGAGACGCTATTACTTCTGCTTTATTCACATATAACACAGAAATATTATGGCTCAATGTGGGAAGGATGACACCAGCTTGTGAATAGCAGGGTTTGGGGGTGGGGGTAAGGGAGTCAACTGGGGCTGTCCAAGTGTTCAGAGAAGATTTGTATTCTTTCCGGCTTTGTGACAGGGAACCCGAGAAAATCGATGTGATGGAGGGATGACTCATTTTGGCTCATAGTTCGTGGGTTTTAATCCATGGTTTTTGGTCCCATGACTATGGGCCTGTGGCAAGGGAGAATGGTATGATGAGCAGGGTATGACAGACCAAAGTTGTGTATCTTATAGTATCTAGAAGACAAAGAAAACACCAAAGGGAAAAAGCGTCAGGAGCGGACTGTGTCCTTCATGGCTTACTTCTTCCACTAGGCCCAGTAAGCTATGAATTAATCAGTGGAATAATTCAGTGATGAGGTTAGAACTAGTGATAGCTAATGGTCAGCCAACTTGACTGGATTTAGAAATACCTGTTAGGTCTGGACAAATGGCTAACTAAGGTTCCTATTTAACATATCAAAGTGGACCTGACTGCCAGGTTCTCCCAGCATCCCTGGGTCCCTACCTGTTACATGGTCCTTTTGGCTGGCATACTCCTCCCTTTCCCCTAAACTTCCCCAGCCCAGGGGTTGGGCTGCCCTTCCCCCCCAGCTGTCTTTCCCTATATAATCCAATTATTTTAGTTACCTGTACCTTTTTGACTACCGTTTAGTCTCCTGGCTCTCCCCTTCTCTCCTCCTCCCTTTCCTCACATGCTCTGGCTCAGGGTCATGTCCACTCTGGACTTTCCTGCTTCTGGCTCTGCTCTGCTCTCCCTTTTATCTACAATACACCTTCTCCTCCACCATACCTAGGAGCTGTCATGTCCTTCTTTTATTCCTTTTTTTTTTTTCCTCATTCAGTCTAGAAGACTGAAGAAGTACTGAACACCTGTGGGTGTGTCTTCCTGAGCATTCTTAGAGAGGCTTAACTGAGGCAGAAGAGCCATTTTGAACATGGGTTATGTCACGCCATGGCTGGTGTCACGCCATGGCTGGGAGTACAGCCAGAGTAGAAGAGGCTACAGGGGCAAGCAAGAGAGGGTGACACTCCCGTTTCTCTGCTTTCTAGTTTGCTAAGGCCATCTGAGGAGAGGCACCTATGTTCCACCCTTCAGCTATGAGGTTGTTGAGACAATGGATCCTAATTAAACTTTCCCAGGAAGCTCAAGGCGGGGAAGAGAAAGGTTAGGACTGTGGAGCCAGAAGGGAACTTGTCCCTGACAGTTGTCAGGCTACCTTGTAGGGAAGACTGGGAGCTGAGGCAAAGAAGGGTCAGTCATGGGTGGGACTGCAGGTTGGACAAGACCGCTTAGTTCTACACGGCTCTTGTTCGCTTTGAAACTAAAACTCACATCAAGACCCGTAAGGTGGGCGTGGGCGCTGCAGTCACTTCAGGTGTTCCTCATTCCGGTGTCATCACATCCAGCATGTCTGTCTCCTGTCTGTACTTGTCACCATTTTTGTCTCTCCAGTCAGCCAATTGAGGATGGGTGGTGGAACTTGTCTTGTTAGGGTCGCCAGAGTCCAGGCTTTGACCCTAACAAGTCCAGCAACAAACTGAATTGTTTTGCCTTGATGGACCGAATCCTTTGGACCGACAAATAAAATAATAAGTCTTCTTTAACTTCAGTTGTTTCTGTCATATGTTTAGGTCTGAATGATGACAGAAATATAATCAGCTCCTAGAAGCCACACCTGTGCACACTGCTGCACGGGCACCAAGCTTTAAGACCCGTACTTTGGAGACCTTTCATATTGAAGGTGTAACAACTTAGATCTTGGATTCAGGCAGGTGTCTTTTAATAGTCATTGCGATTATTGGGAAGAACCCAAAGCAGAGTCTACCAGTGACCATTCAGATACACAAGAGGGCAACCAGAAAGTCACTGAGATACCTTAGCCAATGTTGTATAGCTTTCTATAAAAGGTGTATTGAATGTATTAGGCAGTAACAATTCAGTTGTTAGTCACACTTTTTATGAAAACCAACATTCAAATTTAAATTAAAAAAATACACATGGCTTACTTTGAGAAAGGGATAATGTATAATGTAGTACAATGAAACAGTGTGCTGTCACAAAATGTTAGACTGTTACCCATTCTATGCATTTAGGATTAAAATTGTAAAAACTTGCAAGGAGAAAGATGGAAAACAAGAGACCTTTCAGCTTTCTTATTTCCCAGCTTGAATAATCTAATTGGATTTTATAATATCAGAAGGAATCAATGCTTGCTTTTAGCTTTTCCATTTTGGGTGAAAGATAAGTCACTTTGAACATTCCCAGGAGTAAATTGCCACGTAGAGAGATGTAGCCATTAAAAATCACCACACATACTTAATGGCTTTTTGTTAAAGAAATTCCCAGTAGTTTTCAATTTAGGAAAAGTCTTTTAAATGACACGGAATGAATCAGCTGCTAGAAACTTACACCTGGTCCAGGCAAGCCTATTTGGAGTGGGCCATCACATACAGCTCTACTGCACTTACACCACAAATAAGACAACAGTCAACTCCAAACCCTAACAGGATTTTAAATCATCATACAACCATCTGTTAGGTCGAGATCTATCTTCAGATTAGAAAGGCGGTTTGAAGGCAGAGCGGTGGAAGTAGATGGCACCTTCCTTTTTGAACTAGTGGGGAATGCGTGCTTAAATCTGTCTTCAGCTTTAGCTAGTTAAGAGCCTCTATGCCAGGGAGAGAGAGAGACAGAGAGACAGAGAGAGACATTACAGGACAAAGATGACTTTTGCCTGAGGAGCAAAGGAGGCAGGATAACTCTGGGAAGCCAACTTGCTTTAAATGGTGGTTTTCCATCTTTGCTGCATTTTAAATCATCTGTTTTGGGGAAGATTCAGGCATCAAACCTTTAAAAAGAAAAAGCCCTTCAGGTAATTTTAATGTGGACCCAATGTTGAGTGCGTTTTAGGACTCATTTTAACGCCCATCTGAACTATTTGGAGAACATTTTTGAAGTCGCTGTATGCTGGGCCCTAATTGTCAGTCTCTGATTCAGTAGAGATATTTGTGTTTATAAATGCTTCGTCGTTTGTATTAATCTCCTTTGCATGCATCGAGGCCCGGATTGCGCACCTTCGGCGATCACAGACAAGCGTTCAGAGCGAGGGGGTCAGGTTTGGCAGCGAGCGTCCTCATGACTCTCACTTGTATTGCCAGGTGAAGTTGCTGCTGCTTTTGCCCACACTTCAACAGCTAATTATAGAGAGTTTGGCTCTTGCCACACCTGTACACAGCAGCATGGCGTGCGGCTGTGAGTGGTGTTCAGAGACATGGCAAACTGCTAAAAGCAGGAATAACTCTGCCTTCTTTCTTCTCCCTACAGTCCTCAAAGAGGAACGTGTCCCATCTGTCACTGCGCAGCCCCACCGTTGCAGGCTAAAGCTGTCGGACACCTTACACCCGAGCCAAACTTCATCCCTCCAATCACTAATCTTCTTTCAATTCCCGCTCTACTCGGACCCGCCCCTAGCGTCCTCGCGGTTGCGCAGCAACGAGAGCCACGGCGGCTCTGCCACACAGGCACAAACGGTCAGGCGCAGAGAGGTCGGCATGGCCTTCGTCAATCTGGTGGTAAGGAGGCGGGTAGGCTTTGCCGACACCCTTTAGCCCTCCATGACAAGTCGCAGACTTTGATAGCCCTCCCCCCCTTCTCACCAAGGGTTAGAGGAAGCTGAAGACAGCTGAAAACAGGCTCTGGTTCTGCTGAAAAAAGTGTGCTTCCCACTCCAACTGAGGGCACCTAGAGTGAGGATACCCTCAATCAGGATGACTTCCTCCCTCTGTGTTCAGGAAATCCCTACATTTACTACTCCTTCTTCCTTCTTCTTCTTCGTCTTCTTTGTCTTCATCTCCTCCTCTGCCTCTGCCTCCTCCTTCTCCTCCACTTCCTTCGCCCCAGCCTTTTACCACACCTCCAGCCCTAATTCTAGTTCTTTATTAGGACGTAGCTGGCTCACGATAGATTACTCCGGAATTATAGGTGATGCGATTTGGATTGTTGCCCAACGATCTTACCTTTCTTTGTCCTGTAACATCTTACCACTTAAATGTGAAACCCACAAACACTGCCATAAGGGTATCTAAACCTCACGGTTAGAATTTACAGGCTAAATGGTGCTTGTTATATCCTCCATCAAATTAAAAATCCCCAGGTTAAAGGCAAAACCATTATCAACAGATGCACATTTCCAGAAAGACCATGAGCAGCCAAGATAGGTCTGTGTCTGTAAAAGTCCATGTGTAAAAGTCCAGCGTAAAAGGTTCCATTTTTAGAGACATACTCATGTGTGTTCATTTTACGTTTTAAGAAGTGTAAAGTACATATACTGGAATATAAGCTTTCCAAGCATACCAGCTTGCCTGATTGATACTGCCAATGAGAATGTTTTAGGGACACAGGCAAGATGGAGGTTCAGACTATGTACTTTTGAGAAAGATAACAGAGAAAGAAATGTGAGTGTAGCAGTAGTCCTACAAGAGAGACAATGTTCAGTACTTATTTTGCTTTTGAGAACCTGCATCTTATTGGCTTCTTTTGGACTGCTGCTGTTACACTTCAAGGGCAGGTCTTAAAAGATGTTTTTGCCCTAGGAATTCTCCCCTCCAGCTCTTAAGTGTGCTCATCTAGCTGAGGTTAAGACAGAGGCCTCAGCTTAGAAGCCTTTATCAGGGTTGGCTGGTTTAGAAGCAGCAGCTCATCTGGGGGCACTTACTCTTAACGCTTATGCCTGTGAATAACATTTAAATGGTACTGATTGGCCCATTCATAGACTTACCCTGGCTCTTTAGAAGGATTAGTTTAAAATCTTGTTCCTGGAGTGAGAACTTTTTTTTTTTTTTTTTTTTTTGTGGGAAGCATGGAAAAAGCATTCCAAGAAAGCCTCAGTTTTCATTTGGGCTAGATTAAGCAATTCAGAGTAAGAGCAAATGAAATTCTTGTTTACTCTAAGTTATCTGTGGCCTTCACCTGGATCTCAGTGTGAGCACTGGAGTACACACACACACTCAGAAACATACACCCTGGAAGGGCTGATATGTTTCACATGCTTTTTGTGTGTTGGTATACTGTATGGCTCTGGGTAGATTCTGCCTGACTTTATTTCCTGGCTTGGTTTTAACATCTTGGGTTTGTTCATGCACTTATTAATTACTATTACAGGAAACACCTGGACACAGGAATGTGGTTGAGCTTTTGCTTGACCATGTTCACAACTGCCCTCCCTCCAGGTCTACTCTGGAAGCAGGGTAGGCTTTGATTTGCTCACCTTTAAGGTCTGAAGCTCATTTACATCCATGGTAGTTGACTAACAGTGGCTACTTTGAGAAAACGGTAGATTGAAAGTAGGAGCTTAGCTCTGAATGGTGGCACACGCCTATAATCCCAGCACCCAGGGATGCAGAAGCAGGCCAATTGCTATGAGTTCAAGGCCAGTCCAGGACAGCCAAGGCTGCCCAGAGAAACCCTGTCTCAAAACGCCCTGTGGACAGGGGCCTCAAAGGGATTACAGGCTGCTGATACAATTTATAAGGAGCTAAGACTATACTGGGATGTACTTAATAACCTTGTGTTTTTTCCCCTTAAACTGAGGATTAGAGCCTGTATCTGCATGTCTTTTAAGGCAAGCACATTCTAATCTGAGAATTAAAACCTCTAATAATTGCTTTCATGCAGCCCAAACTCTATCGATCTGTAATTGAGGACGTAATTGAGGGTGTGCGGGACCTGTTTTCGGAAGAAGGCATCGAGGAGCAGGTGTTAAAAGACTTGAAAAAGGTTTGTGCTCACATCTCTCCCGTTTCATCTTCACAACCTGAGAAGCTTGTCCTTCAGTTGTGTTACTATATGTTCCTTGAACTGTGCACTGAAAGCATAAACACTTAAAAATAGTAAATATTGCTAGTGATTTTTTTAAAACAAACAAATATACAAAAGTATTTTTTTCCTTGCAGCTCTGGGAAACCAAAGTTTTACAGTCTAAGGCAACAGAGGACTTCTTCAGAAGCAGCGTCCAGTCGTCCCTGCTCACCTTCCAGCTCCCTCATGGCCTGCCACCAACACTGCCGTCCACAGGTGGGGAGAGCTGGTCTGACTGTGTTCTCAGAACAGACTCACATTCGACACTGGTTTTTAGTCAGGATAATGAATATTCTTATGGTAGAGGGCCTCACCTTTTGATGATTTAATCAGAGGAGCGCAGTATACATGTTGATTTAAAAAGACAGGATATTAAAACCAGTCTTTAAAATATAATTTGGTAAAACTGACAACTCTAAAGAAATGAACTAGCTGTAGTTCATAAGTTGAGAACCTTCACTGTTATTTCTGAGACATTGGTTGGGTGCTGAAGTAACAGTGGGAAAGGTAGTTGCTCCAATGTCTGTCTGTTTGCTTCTCTCTTCTCCCCTCCTCTTCCTTCCCCTCCCCTCCCCCTTCTCTTTTCTCTGTGCACATTAAAAATCTAGTATTGTATTGGAAGCAAAACAGAGTGAAAAGAATATGGAGATAATTCAGGCTACCTTATAGTTTGGGTCATATAAAGTAGTAGCAAGGGATTAACTATATGCATTTTATTATTATTATTATTATTATTATTATTATTATTATTATTGGTTTTACTAAGTTCAGAGCTTTGCTTTTAAGGGAAAAATGTGCCCAGATTTATGTGTGTCAATTTAAACTAGTTAAGACGAATAAAAGATGAAAGGGATGCTTATCTATCTGGCCTTTGCTTATTCTATTTCTTTCAGATTCCTATAAGCCCTAGGTTGCTTGAATGCATATGTCTGGGTGTGTACACACAAACACATTTTGTGAGTCTTAGCTGAAGTTTGATAGAATAGTATTTGTAAGAAGGACAGGTAGTGTTTAGATCACATTGTCAGTAGTAAGTGGATTATTCTTTGCACATTTGGGAAAATTCTTAGAAAGTCATGTTAGCCACAGTGAAAAGAAAAGTCTGTCAGTGGCAACAGGAACAGAAACATAGCTCTGTGACACCACCACAGGCTGAAGACCTCTGTTAGGGACCTCAGCTCAGGGAAAATGGGATCCTTGGCTCCAATGCACAAAGGAATGTCAGAGTGAGGCAGAACGAAGCAGAGCTGTGGTTTATTAAAACACTGTGTGTGTATATACAGATATACACACATACATATGTACACATATATATCCTTTTAAATGAGTTTAATTCAAGGTGACACTTAATTCAGAACAAAGATGAAACAGTAGGTGCTGGCAGGATCTGAGACAGAATTTACTTTATGATATTTATTTTTATTCATTTATTTATTTTTACCAAAATATATTACTATGTTCAGTAGGCTCCAAGACAGTGATCCACAGCAACAGATGTGCTAGCAGGGCCTGGAGGCAGAGCTTACGGTTGGCTAGACTTCTTAATTCCTCCTTGGCCAGAGGCCCTTCACTGCTGGTTTCTCTTTTCTTCCATTCCTCTGTTTTGTAAAAAAAATTTTTTCCCTCCTGAAAATATTATCTTCCCCACCCATCTCCTTGGCCTACTTGTTGGGTTATTTCAGGGGCTTCTGGCCACTGTATTGGCCATGGTTCCCACTGTCATACCTCAGACCCTGATCCTGAGCCACAGCATTTTATAACAGAGATGTTAATAGGAAGGTTGAGAGTAGAGGTATAATACACCCCGAGGAGGTGGGGATGGGCTTCTCCAAGAGCTGCATTTTGTTTGCTCTGTAATAGTCAGACACAAGATTTTGGTGGGTTCAAAGCTTTTATCTTGGAAGCATTGCTAAGGACCCAGATGAGGTCATAAAGTGGTTCCTGAGGGGCCTCCCTCAACAGGATTCCAGTTGATAAGGTAACTCTCTAGATCAGGGGTGCATGAAGGCGGGAGATCGCTCTGTAAATAGACAATAGTCTTGTTTGAGGTTCCCAGAAAATGTCTTGGAAAAGGAATAAGGTCCCACCTGAGATCATATATATCCAGGCCTTGGGCCTGGCTTGTTGCTACTTTAACAAAAATATCTCTTTAGAAAAGAACTATTATCCTGTGCTGGCAACCTACACAGAAAGCACTAATTGTTCTGGAATTTTTGAAAATTATTATTTTATTTAATGTGCATGGGTGTTTTGCCTGCATGCTTGTCTGTGCACTATGTGTATTTTATGTATGATGCCAGTGGAGGCCAGAAGAGAGCAACAGGGTCCAGATGGCTGTGAGCCACCACGTAGGGCCTGGGACTGAACCCGGGTTCTCTGGAAGTGCATCCAGTCCTTTTGGGCCCTAAGCCATCTTTCCAGTGGCTATGCTGGGTTCCCAACTGGCAAGAGGCTCCAAGTGAGACTCTGGAATGAGGCAATCATTCCCTTTTATGTTCCTAGGCCCCTTCCATTAAAAAACATAGTTGAGCTGAGAGTGGTGGGGCGTACACCTTTATCCCAGCACTCAGGAAAGGCAGAGGCAAGCAGATTGGATTGCTGTGAGTTCGAGGCCAGCCTGGTCTACAGAGTGAATCCAGGACAGCCAAGGCTGCACAGAGAAACCCTGTCTCAAAAAACAAGAAACCAAACCAAACCAAAACAAAAATAACAAAAAGAAAAAGAAGTATGACAGCAATTATGAAAATGAAAGAAATTAGTAAACGACTATTGGATTACCAAGCACAAGTGTTTTTACTAAGCGTAAAAGCACCTTGCTCTATAAGGGTCAGTCAGTCACAGGAGGACGGGAGAGCAGGAAAGTGGGTACGGGCATGAGGACCCCAGGTTCCATCCTAGTACCCACGTGAAGAGCTGCGTGTGACCCTGCAAATGCCTTCTAAACCCTAGGGCGGTGAGGGGTGGGGAGAGGAGGCTTGCTGGGACTAGCAGAAGGTTCCACGAGAGACTGTCTCCCCAAAGAGACAGTCAGAGAGATAGAGTGGGACACAGGATGTTCTCCCGTAGCCTGTCAAGTATATATACAGCACACATACACGCATGTGCATGCACCACGAGTGTATATCACACACGTACACCACATACACATGCTCACGACCACACGCCCGCCTACCCATACACACACCACGTGTGTGCATTCATTGCACACACACAGTCATAATATATATATATTCTATACACACATGAATGTACTGCGCACATAACACACACACGGAGTCATGGGAGTTTTCGCTGTGAAACTGACATCATTTTTAAACATCAGCAATTGTTCCTTTAGATGTGCTTTCATTTCAGACACTACTACTTCATCACAACAGTCCCTTCACTACCAGTTAGCACTTTCGCAAACCTCAATAATTCTTTCTTTCTTTTTTTATTTTTATTTTGGAGGCAGGAGCTTATCCTGGAGCTCACTATCTTGGCCCAGGCTGGTCTTGAACTGGGTTATTCTCTACCTCAGCTTTTAAGGGATGGCATTACAGCTGTGAGCCCCTCTGCAGGGCTAAGTAGCCTCTATTTTCCAGTTAAATAACCCTGAAGCTTTTTTCCCCTTGAAGTTGGTGACAGGGTGTGATGCGGGGGCGGGTGGGGGGGGGGAAGGGAAGTATTTGAATGTCTTTTATCAAACCCACAGTTAAAAACTTCTCATTTTTCTTGCCATTCAAAACTGCAATACTCTAGTTTGCCCGGAAGATGGTAACATTACCAGTGATTTAAATCACAAAGCAGCCTGACAAAGTCTGGATCTAGCTGGTTTTCACTCAGCACCTTATTTTTTATTCTGTCTTAGAAGCTAGAATAATAGAAATAATTACCCTTAAAATAAGACAGTTTTTCTTATTCTCTTCCTTGAAATTTACAATGAAGAGGCTTAAGAAGAAGGGTGCATTACAGATCCCATTCTTCCTGGTCTTCATTTCTGGGAACCCTTCAATAAGAGTCTCAAAATAAATAGCCTCATAAAATTGAAGTACTTCTTAATTGTATCTTCTCGTGGTATGCTTTAAAAAGCCTGATTAAAATAACTTAAACTTCTACAATCTTTTTATTTCCTTTGCTAATGAGCTCAAACAAAATCCACAATTGAGTAAGTCATTTACGACTGTCAGCTCTGTTTTTAAAGCTTATTTGCTTTGTGTGTATGTATATATATATGTATGTATATATATACATACATATATACATATATATACATACATATATATATATATACACACACACACATATATATATGCTATATTATTCACTTCTTAGGAATATCCTGTGTTACCAGTTTTTTTTTTAATTTTTTATTAATTACACTTTATTCATTTTGTATCCCCCCATGAGCCCCTCCCTCCTCCCCTCCCGATCCCACCCTCCCTCCCCTTTCTGCATGCATGCCACTCCCCAAGTCCACTGATAGGGGAGGTTCTCCTCTTCTTTCTGATCTTAGTCTATCAGTTCTCATCAAAAGTGGCTGCATTGTCCTCTACTGTGGCCTGGTAAGGCTGCTCCCCCCTCAGGGGGAAGTGATCAACGAGCAGGCCAATCAGATTATGTCAGAGGCAGTCCCTCTTCCCATTACTATGTAACCCACTTGGACACTGAACTGCCATGGGCTACACCTGTGCAGGGGTTCCAGGTCATCTCCACGAATAGTCCTTGGTTGGAGTATGAGTCTCTGGGAAGTTCCCTGTGTTCAAATTATCTTGTTCTGTTGCTCTCCTTGTGGAGTTCCCGTCCCCTGCAGATCTTACTATTTCCCACTTCTTACATAAAATTCCATTCACTCTGCCCATCAGTTGGCCATCAGGCTCAGCATCTGCTTTGACAGTCTATACTGCAGAAGCTTTCAGAGGCCCTCTGTGGCAGGTTCCAAGGTTGTTTCCTGTTTTCTTCTGGCTTTCAGAGACCCTCTGTAGCAGGTTCCAAGGTTGTTTCCTATTTTTTTTTTCTTCTGATGTCCATCCTCTTTGCCTTTTAGGATGGGGATTGAACATTTTAGTTAGGGTCCTCTCTTCTGCTTAGTTTGTTTAGATGTACAGATTTTAGTAGGTTTATTCTATATTGTATGCTTATATGAGTGAGTATATACCATGCATGTCTTTTTGCTTCTGGGACAACTCACTCAGGATGATCCTTTCCAGGTCCCACCATTTACCTGCAAATTTCATGATTTCCTTATTTTTCATTGCTGAGTAATACTCCATTGTATAGATGTACCACAGTTTCTGCATCCATTCTTCAGTTGAGGGGCATCTGGGTTGTTTCCAGCTTCTGGCTATTACAAATAAAGCTGCTACAAACATGGTTGAGCAAATGTCCTTTTTGTGTACTTGCGTCTCTTTTGGGTATATGCCTAGGAGTGGTATGGCTGGATCTTGAGGAAGCGCTATTCCTAGTTGTCTGAGAAAGCGCCAGATTGATTTCCAGAGTGGTTGTACAAGTTTACATTTCCACCAGCTGTGGAGAAGGGGTCCCCTTTCTCTACAACCTCTCCAGCATGTGTTGTCACTTGAGTTTTTGATCTTGGCCATTCTGATGGGTGTAAGGTGAAATCTCAGAGTTGTTTTGATTTGCATTTCCCTAATGGCTAATGAGGTTGAGCATTTCTTTAAGTGCTTCTCTGCCATTCGATATTCCTCTACAGAGCATTCTCTGTTTAGCTCTGTTCCCCATTTTTTTTTCAGTCTCAGGGTTTCTTTATGCTCTTAATAACCGAGGACCCCAAAGAGCTTTTAAGAATAAGGATTTTGGGATGAGAGGTGGCTCAGTGGATAAGTGCCTGCTATGCATGGGTGAGACTGGATCTCTGTGAGTTTGAGGCCAGTCTGGTCTACAGAGCAAGTTCCAGGACAGCCAGGGCTACACAGAAAACTCTATGGCAACAAACAAACACAGGTTTTCATGTTGCTCATTTCACCTTTAGACTTCAGATACTCTGACCAAGTCTCAATTCTTGCCTCCCCTGCATCTGGTAACCCCCTATTTTATGCCTTATCTCGGCATGTTTTTCTTTCAAAATAAAAAATAACAAAACAAAACATCTTTGACTGTGTGTGTATGTACGCAGGCACACACATGCCATGGTACCTATGTGAGGTCAAAGGACAAGTTTTAGGAGTCAGTTCTTTCCGTCCACCATGCTTTTACAGGATCAAATTCACTTGTCTGTCTTGGGGACAAGTCAGTGGCTGAGCCATCTCACTGGCTCCTTTTCTGTTTGGATTCTAAATATGAGCGAGAACACACAGCTTTTCTTTTTTCCTTGTGTCTGGTATGTTTCATGTAGTATCAAGTCTTCCAGGTCCATCTGTGTGGTGGCAGTGATGTACAGAGCTTCCCCGTCAGATCTGAGCAGTGTCCATAGAGATATAAAGAGTGTTTGTGCTTCTTGGGAAGCCTGCGGACTAGGTGTGGTGTCAAAGTGTAATCTTAGCAGGAGATACACCCCGCAGATGTATCTTTTAAGAGTTCTGTGCTGGTGAGAAAGGCCTGCTTTGTGTGTTGGAGGCAAGCCACTACCACTGACCTACATTCTACCACTGCTTTTTTGGTTTGTGTTTCTCGGGTGAGCAGTGGGGCCATGCACCTTTTCAAGTGTCCATTGACCATTTTGGGGTCTCCCAGGAAAACATCTGTTCAGATATCCTGCTCATTTTAAAACCGAATTGGTTTTCTAGTACTGAATTGTGTGAGCTCTTCACATATTTTAGATTTTAGCCCTTTATCAGACACATGGAGGTATTCTCTCACCTGCCTGTTGCCTTTTTGTTGACTGAGTCTCTTGCTGTGCAGAAGCCCTTCCATCTGACATAGCCCTGTCGTGGTTAATCTCACATGACAGCTTTTCAGCAGGGAGGGAGAATGCTTGGGGATGGGTGGAGCCCACATCTGGCTGTGTCAGTGTGTGCATTCTCAGAAACGATTACGAGATGGGAGAATGTCCATCCTGAGTGTGTGCATCCCAGCTGGAGGCCAGAGCCCCAGGCAGACTAAAAGAGTAAGGAGGAGGTAGTTTACTCTTTGCTTCCTGGCTGTGATGAGGTGAGCACATCTGTTCCATCATATCCTTTCCCCTACTAACCTCACTTCAGGGTCAAAACAATGCTGAAATGTGAACCAAATCAGTTCATCTTTTGTGTCTCTTGGATATTTGTCTTACTGATAAAATCTGAGTAATAAAAGTTCCATTTATTATTGTATAGTCCAAAGTTTTGTTATGGAATGTTGTCTTCTGAGAGTATTAGGGCTCAGGTCTATTTATTCTGAGTGGTGAGTTTTTTTATTTTTATTTTTTGTTTTATTTTTGTGTGTGTGTATGGTTGTAAGAGACAGGTCCAGTGTTGTTATTTTACGCATGAAGATTGAGTTTTTCCAGCACCATTTTTTTTTCTGAATTGGTTCACATTTATTGAAGGAGGTGAGTTTATAGTTGGAAATCTTCCCACAAACTTTAACCTGAAGTCGTGGGGTAATTTATACCAGTCTTAAATCCCAGAGCGAACAATTGGAAAGTTTATGGAATATGAAAAACTGTTATCTCCATTCATTGCTGCATCGTGTATGGTGTGATCATGGGAGAGAATACTGATGATCATGGGAGAGAATACTAAGAGGATGTCACTGTAGATCTGTAATTTGGTAGACATGAAAAATGAATAAAAGAAATGTCATAAACCACCAAACCATCCTGGAAACTTTGATAAAAGTCAAACATTTCTTATAACATACAACTGATATATTCAGCATTCAAAAACTGAAATAGTGACCTCTAACATCTGCAAAACATGTGTCTGCTCTAATTAATTATATTCATATACTGTTTTCTAATGCCGAGTTCAGTGTGAGAGGAGGAATGCAGTTCAGAAAAGCAGCACGTGATGTGTAATAATCAGGGCACAAGAAGAAATTTCTTTTTAAAATTTATGTAGCAAATCAAGATTTTGAAAAATCCAACCAGTTTTTAAGGAGACAGTGCTTTCCCATTGTTCCTTTTAGTGCCTTGTTGGAAACTAGTTGGTCATACATGTTTGAATTTATTGTACATGTCTCTCTATACCCACGTGCATGCACATTTGGGTCTTCAGGCAGGCATGGAGGTCAGAGGACAACTTTAGGTGTTGGTCTTTTCCTTCAGCCTGGTTTGATAGAGGATTCATTTCCCCTGTGTATGTCAGGCTAGCTGGCTCTTGACTGTCGGGTGGTTCTCCTGCCTTTGCCTGCTGTTACCTGTGCATGTTTGCATTGCTGGCTTTCTGGTCTGTTCTGAGGTTCAAACTCAAGTCCTCATTCTTGCACAACAGACTCTTTACCTACTGAACCATCAGCCTAGCCTTGATTGTGTTTTCTCAGGACTGCCTTGATTACTGAGGTGTTTTTTTTTTTCCTATTTCTATAGGGGTACTATTGGAATTTTGATAGATAATGCAAAGCTTTTACATGTTGTTTTGGATATTGTGGAGATTTTAACAATATCAACTACTCCAATAAATCCATGAATAGGAGTATCTTTTGTTTGTGTCTGTTTACATCAGTGATTCTCAACCTGTGGGTCTTGACTCCTTTGGGGTTTGATTAATGACCCTTTCACGGGGGTCACATATCAGATATATCAGATATCTTGCATGTCAGATATTTATATTATTATTGATAATATTAACCAAATTATAATTATGAGGTAGCAATGAAAATAATTTTAAGGTTGGGGGTCATCACAACATGGGGAACTGTGTTAAGGAGTTTGAAGCAGTAGGAAGGTTGAAAACCACTGGCTTCAATCAATCAGTCCCTCTCCCTCCCTCCTTTCCTTCTACCTTCCACCTTTTCCTTCTCTCCTTTCTTTTTTCTCTCATAGGCTCTCACTATGTGTCTTAGTTACTTTTCTATTCCTGGGATAAAACATCATAGCCAAGGGAAAAGAGGAAGCATTTAAGTTGGTGTACGGTTTCAGAGGTTAGAGTCCATGATAGCAAAGTGAAGGAATAGCTGAGAGCTCACATCTTGATCTAGAACCACAAGGCAGAGAAAGAGATCCACTGGGAATGGAGTCAAAGCCCACCCCCAATGTCACACCAACAAGGCCACACCTTCTAATCTTCCCAGACAGGCCTGGGGACCAAGTATTCAAATGTATGAGTTTATGGGACCATTCTCTTTAAAATTACATACTGTGTGTACCAGATTGGCCTCAAACTTGTGATCCTCCTGCCTCAGCCTTCTGAGCACAGAGATTTTAGGCATGTGCTATGTACCTTTTTCTATTTTATTAAAAAAGAAACTTTTCTTGATTAGAGGTATAGATCATTTACCTTCTTGACTGAATTTATTCATAAGTATCTTATTTTTTTAGATGCTGTCATGTTTTGATTCCTTTTTCAGATAGTTTTTTTTTTTTTCAGAAATACAACTAACTTTTAAAGATTGATTTGAATCTAAAACATACAGGAATCACTTATTCTTTTTATTTGTGAACTCTTATTTTCTGTATGTAGATTCATAGCACTTGCAAATAGAAACAATTTTGCTTTCTCATTTTTGGTTCGTATAGTTTTTATTTCTTTTTCTTATCTGATCTTGGTTTAGTATTAACAGACATGGTGACATTAGACCCTTACCCTGTGGAAGATCTTGGAAGAAAAGCTCTTAGATCTTATTATGATGGTTATTATGTCAGCTTTAAGTTTTCATAGTCCTTAAACAATTTACTGTTTATTTTTCATTGTGTGTGTATGTATGTCTTTGGGTGGATATATATATGCATGTGAATGCAAGTGCCTGAAGAGGCCAGAACAAGGCACCTCCTCTGGAGCTGAATAACAGGCAGTACTGAGCCATCTAATGTGCATGCTGGGAACTGACCTCAAGGAGCAGCAAGCACTCTTAGTGTTGAGCCATTTCTCAAGCCACCATAGACATTATTTTCTTAAGAAAATATCCTTTCTTTGTAAACTGTTGAGTTTTAAAAATTTACTTATTAATGTATCCATGTGTGTACAATGTGTATGTATGATGTGTGTGTGTAGGTCAGAAGACAAGTTTCAGGTTGGTTTTCTTCTTCCATCTTGTTGAGGCACAGACCTTCTTATTTCTGACATGCTATGTAATTAAGGCTAGCTTGTCTTTGAGCTTCTGGATGAATTTTTTTTATCTCTACATCCTATCTTGTTATAAGAGTGCTAAGATTACAGATTCATGCTACCACATCTGGCTTTTTATGTGTATGGGTTCTGCAGATCAAGCTTATGTAGTCAGAGTTGTGAGGCAAGTACTGTTCCTGCTGAGCCATCTGGCTGGCTTCTTTTTGCTTGTTTTAATCAAGAAAGGATTATAGTGGGTTGACCAGATGGCCCAGCAGGCCAAGGTGTGTTTCCTACTAAACTCTATGACCTGAGTCCAATCTCTGGAATCCATGTGGGAAGGAGAGGACAGATTTCCACAAGTTGCCTTCTGACCTCTGCATGTATTCAGTGGCACACACAGACACACACACAGACACACACACACACACACACACACAGACACACAAACACACTAAATGTTAAAAGAGGGCTTTGTGAAGCATGCTTTCTATGTGAATTGATATGATGTGTGTTTTTTCTTCCATTTGTTAGTATTACACATCACATTGACTTGTAGATGCTAAGTTGTCCTTCCATGTCAAGCGTAGATGCCCCTTGGTTGTGGTGTTCTCTTTTTTGCATGTTGTTGCATTTGGTTTATTGGGATTTTATTAGTCTCTCAGAGGCATTGACCTGTTCTTGAATATTTTTGTTTTGCTTTGGTTTCAAGGTAATACTGGCCTTGTAAAAAGTGTTTGGAAGTGGTTCTCTATTTTGAAAGAGCTTAAGGAGACTTCATATTAATTCTTATTTGAATGTAATCATGAAGCCACCTGACTGTTGATTTTTCCTTGTTTGTATGGGTGTGTGTATCTTAATTTATTACATTTTTAAAATGTTGATTAACATGTAATGACTGAAGCATCACACATTCCCCTTGTACATGCATGATACCTGTATCAAGTATGTATAGAGCACTGCGTAAGTAGTGAGATCTTGTAGCATTCAAACTCCTAAACTGTAGCAGATCCAAATACAAACACTATCTATGAACTTAAATCTGGAGGGAATGCCTGGACTGGCCCTTTTGGTGACTTTGGGGTCTGTTTCAGTTACATCATCAGGAAACACCCATGTGCTAATGATTAGTTCCAAGGAAGAAATTGGCCAGATATTGAATTTTTAAATTATTTGGTATGATGAGTAGTTTATGTCACTTTGATAGTCACTGGAGAGGAGGAGCTTCGGTTGAGAAAATGCCTCCATAAAAATCAGACTTTAGGCAAGCCTGTACAGCATCCTCTTAATTACTGATTGAGGGCCCGGACCATTGTGGGTGTTGTCATCAATGGGCTAGTAGTCCTGGGTTCTCTAAGAAAGCACTCTGAGCAATCCAGTCGCAGCACCCTTCCCCGGCCTCTGTATCAGCTCCTGCCTCCAAGTTCCTGCCCTATCTGAGTCCCTGTTCTAAGTTTGTTCAGTGATGGTCTATGATGTGGAAGTGTAAAGTTGAATACACAGTTTCCTCCTCAAATTGCTTTGGTCACGGTGTCCATCACAGCAACAGTAACCCTAACCAGGACGTGTGGCTCACATATTAATGTTTGTATAGTCTCAAAATGAGATCAGGAATTGTAAAGCAACTGCCTTAATGTTATCAGAATTTTTGGTTGTGGTTTAGAAAAAGGTGCTTACAAATTTTAATATGGTTAAACCAGATTATCATGTTGAAAAATTTTGCATTTGTTTGTAGAATTGAATTCTTGCTATTATAAAATTTATTGTTTTGAGTTTAATGTTCCTAGAATACATCTATGCAATATGAAATTATATTACTTCATTTGAGTCAAAATACATATTTAATGAAAAGTTACTTGGTTATGAAACGAGGTTGAATATTTTAAAATTTCAGGCAAGTTTAACGATAGCTTGTGAACCTCATATTAAAATTAAGTGGGGGCTGCATAAAACTTTCCTGTTCTGTCAGTTCTGGCTTTTATTCTGATGTCTATGAAGAAGTGTTAACAGCTCTCTTATAGCTTTGTCTGATTCCCTTAAACGTGGAGAATTGTCCTTTAGGATTTTTTTTTTTTTTTTTTTTTTTATGGGGCTTAGAAGAGATGGTTCATTGTTGGCTTTCCTCAGGACTGAAATGCCAAAGAACAGCATTCTGTTTCTTCACAGGCTGGGGCTTAAGTGGAGCAATGTCAGCGTTGCTCACTCCAGCTAATTATGACTAATACTGTTGAGTTCCTGCCACTCCAGTACTTTCTCATTTGCTTTTTCTAATAGAATGCCTGCTAATAAGCAAAGCCATAGATGAGTGGAGGATAAAAATAATTGTGTGCTTCATTAACCATCAGTCCATAGCCTCACTTCTATTTAATGTAGGGAGGATGGTTAGCTTTGAAAAAAAAAAAGAACTATTTGTTGTGTGTGATGGAGCCATTCTAGCGTTAAAAACAGACCTTGGGGCAATTTTCCTTATTGTAATATGTGAAAAGGAACCATAATTAATATCACACTCAATACATACATGGCTGCATAAGCATGCTAAAAATCTCCTGTTTTTATTAAAGGCAATATAGCATTGTTTTAGAAATTAATTTAAATTTATTATGGCATATTCATACATAAATGTCATTATCCTTTGATATAATTCACTCTTCCCCTCTGACCTCCCTTGCACTGCTCATTCTCCAGCTGGTTCCCTCACCATAGCCCTCTCTTCTGCTTTCATGTCACACAGTCTGTTATCCTCTATGTCCCCTTTCCCCTGAAGGTCTTTCTCACCCATGGTCCCCTTTTCTAGTGTCATCACATACATACATCTCACAGCCATGGGTGTGTGCACACACAGATTTGAAATCCAGGTTTCCCGTGAGAGAAATCCTGAGCTATCTGTTTCAATGAGTGGCTTTGTGTATCATGGAAGGACTTTCAGTTTTAAGTATTTTTTGGCAAATGTCATGATTCCATTTTTCTTTCAAAATTCCATTTTGTACATGTACCACGTTTTCTTTATAAATGTTTTAAATTATGTCTCTATGTCTGTGTGTATGTTTGTGCATAGGAGTGCAGGTAGGTGCAGAGGCCAGAAATATCACTTCCTCTTGGAGCTGGAGTTACAGGTGAGCCACCATATATGGGAATAGAACTCAGGTCTTATTGAAGTGCGGTTCGTGCTCTTAGCTGTTGAGCTATTTCTTTACCCACTTACCATGTATTCTTTATTCATTCATTGTTGGTGTTTGTTGTGACTCATGTACTTTTACCAGTCTTATTATTTCAAATATGTTGTAACATTATTCTCTCCTGGGGGAGAAGTTGGCATGCAGAGTTAGAGCTTCCTTAGATTTACCAAAGACAATTTATATGGTTCACTATGGATTTCTGAAGTACAGTCTGTTTGATTTTAATGAGAGATTTGGCTTTGATACTACATTACTTAAAATAATTTAGTTGTGAAGTCTTTTAAATTGCCAGGAAAAATATAGTTCAATATTTTTCTCTTTAGATTGAGCAAGTAAGTTTAGAATTTAGCTTGGTCTACATGACTCATTGAAAATATGCTTTAAAAATTTACAATTCACTATGATAAGAATATATTGTATGAAAAATTAATTTCAATAATATATTAAAAATGAAATAGTCTACATGTGGCGATGTAAAGAGGTAAATTCTAATGGCTGTGTCCCCCTTGTTCTCTGTGCAGCCTCGTTGCTAATCCCAGCTGGTAGAACACTCCCAAGCTTTATGCCAGAAGACCTGGTATGTAGCCCTTCATCAAGCAGTGGCAGAGGGCTGTGCATACATATAGCTCGTGGTACTTAGCTTGCATGGGAGGAGACGTGGGAAAGCAGGGGGTCAGCAGTGGTTACTATGCCTGAGGAGCCTCACGGGAATGAGTCTCCCCTCACCCGCATCTCCTGGCTCTCAGCCTTGGTTAAGTTATGCATCAAAGTTAGGACATTCCTGAAACTACAGTATGCAGGGTTTAATGTGCTGTGTAATAGTACATACTCGGTGCCTCTTAAGTAGATAATTTTGATGTATTTTTTTTCCTGAATTTTTTTCAAGAGTAGAGTAATAGTTTTCATTTTATTTAAATGGAATATTTTGCTCTTTTTCTTTTTTGTTGTTGTTTTTACTTTGGTGAAGTAGAATTATTTTTTTCTCTCTAGGACTTGGAAGCAGGTAATAAAACCTTATAGAAAATTGAGTAGCTTTCAGATAGAAAGGAACAACACTTTTTCACATTTCTTTCTTTTCTGTGGTACTGACGGTCATAATCCATGAACTATTTTACACTGTGCTTTAGCCCATGGACTGCCTTTTCAGGGTGTGAATCTCAGTGGGCCAGCCATTTGCTTTTCTTCATTAAGATCTCACTCCTGTGAGGGTTTGCTTGACAATGGCTCTGCTCTGATAAGAGACTGATGGGACACCTCTGTCTTTGAGATTTATGGAAGCATCATTTTCCTTGATTACAAAAAGACTATGTTGTAAAAAAGTAAAAACAAATTCAGAAAGCAAACTGAAAAGGCCTGTTCCTCAAAGATAGCCATTGTAATTGAAATGTATCCACTAACTTATTTCTTAAATGTTGCGTTGCCTTTCAAGGTTCACAGTAGAATTGCTTTCTTTACAGTTTCTGTGATTTTATTCCTTTTCTCCCTCCCTCCCTCCTTTACTTCCTTCACTTCTTTCTTCCTTCCTTGTTTTTTTCCTCCCTGGTTTCAATGGTCCCTAGTATAGAAGAACCCTTTTTGCTAATAAATGAAGATCTGACACAGTTTAGTTAAGCAATATTTTATTGATGGACATTTAAATTATTACCATTTTCTAATATAGAATTTTACTGGTTCTATTTATAGCATGTGTCTGTTTTTTGTGAGATAATCAGGTAAATTCCTAGAGGCTGAATTTCCGGGACAGTTTTCAAGCATGCTTTTAATTACTGCATTTGCAAAATTGTCCTTCCAAAGAGCTGTACAGGCCAGCGTGCAGTCTGTACAGATAGTAGCCAGAGAAAAGCAGTTCTTATCATACCCTCACCAACACTTCATGGTACTTATAACACAGGAGAATATATCTCTTGCTTCAAAGGGGGGGAGAGTTTATTTTGAGTCAAATGTAAATAACCATAGTCTAAGAGCATAGGTTCAAGCTGTCATGAATGACATGTTCACCACAGAAATGTTTATGTGACCTTTGATAGTCACAGAGCAAAAGACACAAGTCAGTGTATGTAGGAAATACATGACAAGGACATCAGGCAGGCAGGTTCCACCAAAAAAAGTGACATCTCTGTTGTAGATTTTAGGTGCTATTTGAAGACATTCTTAGCTTCTGAGTTGGGGGAAGTTAGTGGCCTCATATAGATTTCAAAGGTTCAACCTGTCAGTCAGAAGATGTTAGAATCAGTTAGGTGATGATACATGGTTATTATGGGGACTAGAGAAAGTCCAAGATAATTTTGGTTTTCAATCTGCAGCATTCCAGTTGTCCACAATGATGAAGTTCTAACCAGACAATCAGTTTGCCGATTCCTTGACAGTAACCTGGCTTCTGCAGGAACTTAGTTCACACTTATCTCTTATGCTTTTGCAGATGTGATATATAAAAATGATAAATGCCATGATATAATAGTTTTTAAAACTCTAGGTTTAATTATATAAAATTATACATTATAGATGCACTATTATATCTACTTAAAAAAAGCTAAAGATCAATTTAAAGTCTAAAAGATATTTTTTAGGGCATTTTAAAACATTCACTTTACATCCCAATCATAGCTACCTCCCTTCTCTCCTCCTAGTCCCACCCTTCCTCCCTCTTCCCTCTACCCCCCTTTCCCTACTCCTCAGAAACGGGGAGCCCCTCACCAACCTACCCCAGCACATCAAGTCTCATCAGGACTGAGCAAATCCTCTTCCACTGAGGCTAGGCAAGGCAGCCCCACCAGGGAGTAATGATCAAAAAATGGGCCACAGAGTCCATGTCAGAGACAGACTCTGCTCCCCTTACTAGGGTACCCACATGAAGAGTAAGCTGCCCATTGGCTACATATGAGCAGGGAGCGTAGGTCCAGTCCATGCACGGTCCTTGGTTGGTGCTTAAATCTCTGTAAGGCCCCTGGGCCCAGGTTAGTTGACTCAGTTGTTCCTGTGGAGGTCTTATTCCTTCTGGGTTCTTCTGTCCTCCCCCCAGCTCTTTCACAAGGCTCCCTGGTGCTCTGCCTAATGTTTGGGTATGTCAGCATCTGTTTCTATCCGCTGCTTGGTGGAGCCTTTCACTCATATATAAGAATGCTGGGAGATTCTTATAAGCAGTTTTGGCTCTTTCGTTCGACCTCTTGAGCGTAGCTGTGCGTTGTGCCAGTGTTACCACAGTATTCGTTTTAGTCGTTACGATTTACCAGTCTCATAGCTAACCGCTGCAGTGAAACTCCTCCTGACGGAAGGAGCCAATGCTGACGTGCCCTTTAGTCAGAGAACCCAGCCTGCATTTTATGTGTAGTCAAGCTGTGCTCTTCTCGAGAATCGTATTTTTGATTCCCTGTGACAGAATTCTGGTCCTTTTATAACTTTCTAATATACACTTCTAGAATGCCGCCAGCTGTGGTGCAAACTTCACATTTCCTGGATATCCGATCCATGTCCCAGCAGGCATGGCCCTGCAGACGGCATCTGGTAAGAGCTAGTCTAAGGGTATTTGGTTTTAGCATGGACATTAAGTTGCATGACTTAAAAAAAATTATTTGTTCTTTGAGAAGTTCATACACATACTTGATGTTTTTTAATGTATCGACTCCTACTTCCTGAAAGGTTTCATGATTTTTAATAAACGGTACACTAGAGGTGATAGGAACTTCTAATAAAACTTAAATAAAAATAAATAGCAGTTGCAGTCGTCAGGAAAGCAGTGCACCGCAGACGGCACCGAGCTAGGCCCAGCTGGTGCTTCCTTCCCAGCTCTCTTCCCTAGCACTAGAGACTTAGCAGATTTATCTGCAACTTAGATTAGCTAGCTTAATTTTACTGTTTTTAATAAAAAAATTAAATTAGGGGCTGAAGAGATGGCTCAGTGGTTGAGAGCCCTTGTTTTCCCGGAGGACCGGGGTCTAATTGCTAGCACCTACCTGACAGCTCACAGGCATCCATTACTCTGGGGATCTGACGCCCTCCCCTGACTTCCGTGAGTGCCGCATTCACATGGTGCACATGCAGCACGTAGGCAAGCACTCATACACTTACACTAAGCCTTAGGAAGTTAACGAGAAATTCGCAGTATGTTTAAGTTAGGTTTCACCGTGTTTGCGGGGTGCGATGTACATGTGGCACCGGTGCACGTGGAGGTGGAAGGTGGCTTGTGGCCGCTGGTCCTCTCCTTCCGCCCTGCGAGTCCCGGGACCTGGGCTGAGAGAGCGCCCCTTCACCTCAGTGTTCGCAAGGATCTCCACCGCTGCAGTGCTAATCAAGGCTGACCGTTCTTGCTGGAGAGTTCATGGCTTAGGGCAAAGGACATGGCTTGTGGGATCTTCTCCAGGTCTGAAAAATGTGCAGGCTCTCTTGGGTTCCTGGGAAGTTTAAGTGTCCAATACAATGCTGAAAATAGTTTCCTTTTGAGTGTTATTTCAAAGGAACGACAGACGAGGTTTAAAAGATCAAGCTCCTCTTTTTGGACGATTTTGTATGATGCAAATCTTAAGTACATGAAATACACTTTCCATGACTGTTAAAATTCCATTGTGTACCACTAACATTAATTTTTTAAACAGAAGAGGCTCATAAATTAAATATTGGTGGCCTGTATGACCAAAATATGGCAGTTAAAAATAGGGAGGAAAGGGTACAGTTAAAACAAAACCAAATATATTTTTAAAAAGTAATGGATATTTATTACAAAAAATATAAAATATCTTAAAATAGATATTTTACTGCAGGTTAGGTTTTTGGGTGTTTTGTTTTGTTTTTTGAAATGAGAATTCTCATACTGGGCTGGGGAAATGACAGTGGGTAAGAATGGCTGTACAGAAAGCCTAAGGACCTGAGTTCAAATCTCCATCACTCATGAACAAAGCCAGTGCTGTGTGGGGCAAAGACAGGAGGATCACTGGACTTTCTTGTTTCCAGGCTCACTCTTGCCTCAAGGAAGCAAGGCAGAGAGCAAGAGCAGACACACCAGTGTCCTTCTGTGGCTTCTGTGCGCACACCTGCACACAGACACCCCCCACAACATACCACACACACACACAACACATACACATACATACACATACTACACACACACACATACACACACACACACATACTACACACACATATACACACAACACAAACACAGACATACACATATTACACACACACACACAACACATACACATACCACACACAGATATACACATAACACACAGACATACACATACTACAACACACCCACATACACACAAAACACATACACATACATACACATACCACACACACCACACACACATACACACACACCACACATACTACCCACACATCACACATGCCACACACACACACACACACACACACACACACACACACACACGCACACACACTCAGAACGAGAGAGAGAGAACTGTACTGTCCTCACCATTTTGCTTTTTCCTCTTTCAGGTCACCTCTACAAAGTCAACGTGCCAGTCATGGTGACACAGACTTCTGGAAGGACAGAGATTGTCCAGCACCCGTTTCAGCAAGTTCTCCAGCAGCTTGGGCAGCCGTCGGTGATCCAGACCACGGTTCCCCCGTTGCACCCATGTTCTCTTCAAGCAGCTGCTGAGAAAGCACACGGCATGGAGGCTGTGCTGCAGCCGCCTACCATTCTGCACTCCGCCCCCGTGGACAGGAAGCACCTGGAAGATGCCGCCAGTGAGAGGCTTGTTCTGCCCGGAAGTGAGCCTAAGACCATGCCCGAGGCCTTGCTGAGGCCGCAGGAAAGCTCTCCGTACCTCGGCCTCCCGGGAGTGGGCTTTCCTCCTCAGGTCGCTCTGAAGGAGCCCAGCCTGGAGCCGGTGCTGGGCATCTCGGCAAACCTGACGCAGAGTCTGCACGCTGGTCCTTTCGCTCAGGGCCTGCAGGCCACTCTCCACCACCACATGCTTGACGCGCAGCTTCACGGCCTCAAAGACAGGATGTATGGATGTGACTCCATACAGCAACTGAGAAAGTCAGAGGAGCCCAGCAGCCTCTCTGCCTCACAGAAGGTACAGTTCTTTGCTCTGGAATCAGGAAGTAGACTGTGGCCTTTGCTTACAGTTTCTAGGTTTTCCTTTTGAGGTGTAAGATTAATCAGAATTATATTTGCTTTGTTTTTCTCAAAGAAAATTGTTTCTTTTTTTTGTAGTGTCATGGCTAGTTTCAAATGTCAATTTGAGTTAGGGGAAGTGCGAAGTGAGTATAATAAAAACGTATTTCTTTACTTCTTAAAGAATTATAAAAATAATATATTAAATTTAAAGACAATATTGTATCACCTTTTTACAAACATAAACTCTTACCACCAAATCCACTTGTCCAGCTTAAGCATCGGGCTCACCTAATAGATTAGTCACGCTTTAGCACAGTTCAAGGTAGGTTAAGTACCACCTGAGCATTTGTCTTCAGAATATCTAAATTTTCTTTCTTCTTTCCTCCCCCTGCTTTCTCTTCTTGTCCTCCTACTTTCCCTCCTTTTCCTCTCTCCTTCCTCTTTTTCCTCTTTTCTCCACCTCTCCTTCGTTCCTTGCCCCTCCCCCTTTTTCTCTCTTCTCTGTCTTTTTTTGTTGCTCGATCACAGCTGGGTCAGGTAGATGCCAGGCAAGCGCTGAGCTGCATCCTCAGCTCTGATACTTCTGACCTAGAGGGGGTGGGGTGCAGTGATGGACTGTATTCAAGTGTGGTATAAACTATTTTGAGAATTTAAACAACTGATGACCGTGAGAAACAACTTGTTCTGTTTGTGAATATTTCAGATGTTTCATGACACTTGTTCCAGGCCTTCTAGAAAGTTTGCAAAAGGCTTCAGCTAGACTCTGGAATAAGGCATTCTTTCTCTTTTTATGTTCCTCTTCTTTCTATTTTGCCCAACTCCTTCCATTAAAAAAATAGTTTGGCTGGGCATGGTGGTGCATGCCATTAATCCTAGCACTCAAGGAGGCAGAGGTGGATCCCTGTGAGTTCAAGGCCAGCCTGGTCTACAAGTGAATCTGGGACAGTCAAGGCTGCACAGAGAAACTCTGTCTCAAAAAACTAAACAAAAAAAGAAGGAGGAGGAAGAGGAGGAGGAGGAGGAGGGGGGGGAGGAGGAGGAGGAGGAGGAGGAGGAGGAGGAGGAGGAGGAGGAGAAGCAGCTAGAGTGCTTTACTGCCAGGCCTGTGTGCTAGGCAAGGCTCCCTATCTCACCAGGTGGAAATCTCATTTCCACCTAGGTATTACAGGTGGCTCTTTTAAATGAGATTGCTAGTGGCAATGGAAGTTCAGGCATCCCAAAGCCTATGACAATACCAAAGTGTTACAGCCTTTTGGCTAAGTCACTGTATTAATGGCAGGGATGTGGGCAAAAGCCTATGCCTAGTAGGCTTGCAGCTGAAACACAGGTCTGGTAAGGCCCAGGACCACCAGGCCAGAAGGCCAGAAAGCAGGTCCAGTGAGGCACAGACCCAGTGGTCTTGAAGGCGGGTCCATGGCACTCTGTTCCTTGGAGTCATATATGCAGGCATGTCCTTTACCCCATATTAATACAGGATCGGGACCAGACCATTTATAAGTCAATGGGTCTTTCCACATAGCCTGCGCATAGGTGTCAGATGTTGAAGGGTGCCAGAATCTATCAGCTGCAGTTTTACCATGCTTATCAAGGGTAAGGAAATTTAAAACAAACAAGGCATGATTTAAAAGGGTTTATGATTTCCTGTTAGAGGATATAGGATACCTCCAGAGTGTTCTAACTTTTGGATCATGTTTTTAAGGGTCTGATGTGCCCTTTCTACTATGCCCTGGCCTTGTGGGTTATAAGGTATACCAGTGAGATGTTTGATTTTTAATTGGGCACAGAATTGTTTAAAGCCATTGCTGGTATATCCAGGGCCATTGTTTTTATAACCTTTGGTAGGGGCGTAAGGGCAGAACAGGCCAAGATGTGGTTTATAACATGTTTAGTAGCCTCTCCAGTCTGGAGGGAGGCAAAAATAAACCCACTAAAGGTATCTATAGATACATGGATGTATTTTAATTTTCCAAAAGGAGAATAATGAGTAACATCCATCTGCCAAAGTTCTCCCGGCATAAGGCCTCGGGGGGTTGACTCCTAAGTGAGGCTCAGGCAGGAACACCAAGCAATTTTTGCATTGGCGTACGATTTGTCGCGCCTGATCTCTCGTAATGGAAAACATTTGTCGGAGGGTCTGAGCATTAAGGTGATGTAGGCGATGGGCTTCCTGGGCTTGTAGCAGAAGGTCAGGTTGCTTAGGCAACGTCGCGAAGAGGGTTAGCTTAGGCTGAGTAGCTTGATCTACTTGGTTATTGCCCTCACCCAGAGGTCCGGGGAGCCCAGAGTGGGCCCGTATATGTCCAATAAAAAAAGGATGCGAGCGTTTTAAAATGAGGGATTGTAACTTTGAAAAGAGGGGGGAAGCATTTGTGGAGGGTTTAACACATGGGACAGTCTCTAGAAGTGGAACAGATGCAGCAACAGGTCCAGGCCAAGTGGGTGCTTTGGTGGCCCTCCTCAAGCTTATGGAATTCCCAGGCCCTGAGATTTCAGCCATGAATTTCTAGGGAGGAGGGAGGCCATCCCTTCTCCAGAATAAATGATGATGGAAGGCTGATGGTATCATGCAGCATGCAACACCTTTATTTAATGTGAAATCAGGGATTTACAAACTTTGGGCAGTGGGAGGGATTTCAAGGGTGAATGTGTTTGATTCGCTGGAGCTAGAGATTCTAGGGATACTTGATTTACTTGTAGTGGTACAGTACCTCATTTACATGCATTAGCATGGTCCTATCACAAGAAGGAGAACACTACTTAATTATCCGATGGTAGGGGGAAATCTCCAAGTACAATTGAAGGTCATTGCTGAAAACTAAGATCTTTGTGACAGAGGGTGGGGCATTCCAGGAATCCCCAGGTGCTTACTGAGCAGTTTCTTATCAAGAAAGGGTTCAGTTCTGTAACCTTATAAGAGCTGGGGTTACCAGATCAGACATAGAACTCCAGTGAGAAAAGGGAGTCCACCATTATAGACTTAGCACAGAGGCTATTAGAAAATGTCAGACTTCAACTTTATCTAGCAGAGTCCCACATAGACTGATGATATGCTTCATGCTTGGACTGTATTATGTAGTGTTGAGGTGGTGGTGTGGTTAGTCAAAAGAACTGGAAGTGCTCAGCAACATGCTGTCTGGAGCATGGTGAGTACACTGTACATTAGCTGTTCCTACCTCACCTCCTGGCTTCCAGAGACCTGTGTAAAATGAAACCCTGTCCTTCCATTGTCCAACACATCACCTTGATAGGTAAGCTCTGGTGCCTTCCTGTGTGTACATAGACTGTTGCTTTTCTCCCAGTTTCTTATTTATTCTTTCTTTTATGCCTAATATTTTATTGGGGACACCAAAGATGATGAGTGATTATTTTAATTTGATAGTTTTTTTAATATTGTATTTATTTACTCCCACCTCGTATGTGTGTGTGTGTGTGTGTGTGTGTGTTTGCAATTGTGCAAACCATGGCGTGTGAGTACACGTCAGAGGACAACTTTAATGAGCCAGTGCTTTCAGCTGGTTGAGGCAGGTTCTTTCTTGTTTCTGTGGCAAGGCTGTGTATACCAAGGTAAGCTGGCTCACCAGCTTCTAGCAGATAATCCTGTCTCTACCTTTCATGTTGCTGCAAGAGTACCAGGATTACAAATGCACAGCATTGCATCTGGCTTTTTATATGGATCTCAGGATTTTAATTCAGCCCATTTGGTTCACAACATCAGGGTCTTTTATCTGCTAAGCTGTCTCACCAACCCTGAACAGTTTCTAAATCTCTCTATAAGCCCTGCCTAGTAAGTAAAGAAAACTGAACATTTTCTCATACTCATCAAATATACTAAAGTATTCCATGTTATAAATAGTTTTGATGAAATTATGTTGGTTTTGATGGTCAACTTAGTTGGGCTGAGAGACCCGTAGGAGATTGTAAATTTCTGTGTCTATGAGAGTGTTTGCAGGGAAAAAGATGTGCCCTGCACATGGCTGAAAAATATCTATAGTTCAGGGCCAAGGCAGACTAAAAGGTGAAGAAGGTAGAAACCAAATAGTAACATGAGCACACTTTCTCAGCTTCCTGGCTACTGAGGTGAGCAGCCTCATCCACAGTGTACTCCTATTGCCATGATGGTCTTGTTCACCTGAGGTCCAACCCAGTGAACTCAAAGCTCTGAAGCCATGGGGTGAAATAAATCTCTGCTTGTTAAATTGTTTCTCTCCAGTATTTGTCACAGTGACAAGAAGTCTGAGAAGCACATGTGGCAGATGGGAGTAGTGTGGCTCAGGGTATTATTGTCATAGCCTGCTAATGTGTAGCCAGTGTTGCCATATTGTGATAGATCTAGGTTAAATTTCAGTTAAGAATAAGAGAAGTTTTGTCCTGCTGCTGTGAGCAACTAGACTGTACATAATTTAGCTTGCAGATTAGGGGATGGGTATTGAATTGTAGTTTAGGTTTTTTATGGTTTAAATTTATTACCTTGTATTTTGAAGTTCTATCTTACTAGTCACTGGGATAATGTAGCTATTTCTTAAATTGTAATGGCTGGAAGCTGGATTTGGTGAAGCTTTATCTTAAAGAATCCTGTTTTTTGTTGTTTTGTTTTTTGCTTATTGTATTACTTAGCTGCAAAACTCACACATACTTTAATCACCCAGTGAAGTGGAAGATCTTGGTCATTGTGCAGCTGGTTTGCTCTAGAAAAGAAAGGCTGAAGCAGCTTCATTACATCGTCTGCAGCAGAACTGCTGACATTTTCTACTTTCACACAGAATTCGTGGAAGAACCAGCACTGACATTCCTTTAACATTCAACAGGGTAAAAATACCAGTTGCTTCTGAGGGCAGCTGGCATCTGATTTTAATCTCCATTCACACACTGACATCATTAAATAATTGCTATGCTGTGAGTCTTTTTTATTTTCAAGCTAGAAACTGACGTCTTTGTAACCATGTGGGGCTCATGCTTGGTGGAGTGGGAGAGCCTGCGTGTGAGGTGCCCTTCCCACAGGCTTTTTCCGTAGAGAGTCCATGCTGTGCATTTTAGCATGTGGCCAGCATTGCTACTAGCCCAAAGGCAGTAATTCCAGAAGAAGTCTTGTCTGCTGATATAATGCTCAAAAACTTTTGAGCCAAGGTTTTGAATTTTTTTTTTTCCAATACATGTATCAAAAATTTGGACAAAGTGTTAAATTCTCCTTTCTGCAGGATTTTTCCAGCTTTCTAAAGAACAGTGCTGAAGCCCTGTTTAATCTCCGGGGAGATGTCTGCTCTTTTGGGAGGGAAGGAAAGCCCCTTCATAACATTTCAGTCTGGAGGAGTTTTTCGTGGGTGCTCTTGAATATCCCTATGCATGGTCCTGAAGTGTTCATTATGTATGCTGTTGAACATTATTGACTATTTTGATTGTCTAGCTAGCAGGACATCAGAGCCAGTAGCCATGTGAACTTTCGAACGTTCTCTTCGAAAGACAGAAGGTAGAAATGGGAAAAGAAAAAGAAAAAGACTGTTGAATAAAACAGGACTTTCTTTGAGCTTGCCAGTTGATGGAATAATGACACAGAGACCTTTTATATTTACGATAAGCTTATGGCAGATTCTTAGCTATTTTAACCCGACTTTACTGGCCTGGCCTATGTCCTGCCACATGGTCCTTTACCTGTCCATCTTAGTCTTCAGTCCCAGCTTTCTCTACTTCCTCCATCTCCTGGTGATTTCCTTCCCAGAGACCCTCACTCTGCCAGAAGCTCTGTCTCCCTCTCTTACCTCAGCTCTTTAGTAAACCAATCAGAAGGGGAGGGAGAAGTGCAGGCTGTAATCATATCTCTGCTGGAACAGAAACCCACATTTGAATAATATAAGGACAATCTTTACACAATGGACAAAAACATCCCTTCAACAGTTGAGGTTATTGGTAAAGAATTTGAGTTTGTAATATTTCTTCTCTCTTGGAGTAAAATGAGTTTTCCTAGTATAACAAAAATAGGATTTTATTTTAATTCAATTGGAAGAGTCCTGGAGAGAGGGACAGGGAGGAAGAGAAAGAGAGGAGAGGGGGAGAGAGTTGAGGAGGTGAGGTGGAAGGAGACATGGAGGGGGAGAGGGTAGTGTGGATAATGCTGAAATTTGTCATATCACTTAATAAGCTTACACTCATTTGACAAAGTCCTGTAGAGGCTTTGATTCATTTTATATAAAAGATATTTGTAACTTCAGGTTGTCTTGTTGCTGTTAAAATGAAAAACTGTATTTGGCATGTGATTCAGGACTAGGACTGACTTTAGTAAATTCCATTTTAAAAGTTAGACTTATTGAGGCATAATCTAAATATAATAAAATTCAACTTTGTACAGTGTAAACTTTGACAAGCACAGGCACTTGTACAAAACAAGGAGAATGGTAGAGAACATCTGTATTAATCCTAGAACTCCCTTTATGCATTGGTGCCTTTCCTCTGCCCCCAGTTCCTGCACTCCACCACTGGGTTTTGTTTTCTTTCAGCATGGAGTTTCCTTTCCAAAATGTCAGTGTGCAGCTTCAGCAGTGGCTTCAGGGTAACCTGTGCCGCCACATGCAGCCCTGTAGCCACTATATAGATGAATCCTAGTTCATCACTTGAACATTTGGGTTCTTTCCTAGTTTTGGAATTTGTGGAGCAAGTATTGCATAAAGACTTCTCTGTCATAAAGGGACCTGAATGGAAATATCTAAGAAGCCCTGTGAAAAGCAGGTTGGCTCTCTGGGACTGTTCATCTTCAGTGATAATTGTCTTATATTGGTTTATTTCTGGGTGTTTTCTCCACTGCTCAATCCATGCCTATTTGCTTTTCACCAGTACTTCATTATCTTTATTGTAGTGGTTTTAAAGTAAGCTGGATATTAGAGAATAAGTTCTTAAAATTTGTTCTTTTTCAGAATAATTTTGGCTATTCTAATTACTCTGTATTTCCATATAAATGTGATAACGAGCTTTTTAACGCAAACAAACAACCAGAACAAAAAAACCTGAAACCCAGATTCTGGGATTTCTTTTGGGTTGTGTTGACTTTATAGATATACAAGGAGAGAACTGACAACCATAGCCTGTTCAGAGTGTCTGTTTCTTTCATGGTCAGTCTTGGTAGGATCTAGGTTTTCAGGGACTTGTCTATTTTATCTACTTTTCCATTTACTCTAAAGATTTATCTTTAATATTGTGAGTGTATATGTATGTGTCTGTGCACATGACTACAGGTGCCCCTGGAGGCCAGTAGGGGGTGTCCAGTCCCTTGGAGTTGGAGTTAGAGGTGTCTCTGAGCTGCCCAGCATGGACACTGAGAAGAAGACCACATGCTTTTAGCTTCCCCTCTAGCTCTCCTTGGCTTTTCACTTGTTGGTGGATGAGTGTTGATAGCAGTCTCTAAAAGCTTCTGTGTCTGTAAGGTCAGTGGTGATGTCCCTTGTTTTACTTATGATTTTAGTCTAGATAAAAAGTTACCTATGTCATCAGTCGTTTTGAGGAACCAACTTTTTTTTGCATGTTATATTATTTTACTTATAATCACAGGGAATAGCATCAACAAACAATTATCTGTACTAACAATTCATTTCTTCTAAAGTAGATTGCAATTTGAAGAAGGAAGGATTTGTTTTGCCCAGAGGACATGACACAGAAGATATAGTGGCTGGGATGGCTCAGTTCATGCTGATTATATTGTGGTCGATGCCTATGAGGCAGAAAGCTCATTGTCAAGAGAGATGGGTATTATCTTCAAAGGTTCACCCCTAAGTATCCTTTTTTTTTTTTTTGCCAGTTATGTACCATTTCCAAAGGTTGTTTGACTTCCCCAATCACTAATGCTAGTTACAAACTAATGCTAGTTACATGAGCCTCTGGGTGACATTTTACATTCAATCCATAGTGGAGAGTAACTGAAGGATGGGAAGACATACTTAATATATAGGATAGAAAACTAGAGAACTTGGTGACTGAAACAATGTAGTTGAAAATTATCTTTGTAGTTTGTATACTGGTTTATTTGGTGACAATGAAGAACCAACTTTTAATTTTATTGATTTTTTTTTTTTTTACTATTTTTCTATTCTCTGTTTTATTTCTGTTCATTATTACTTACTTCTGATAACCCTGGATTTCCCCCACCCCCTGACCTGGGTTCTATAACATATTAGATTAGATTGTTGATTTGAGGTTAGTCCTTTAAATGTAAGCATTTAAAAGCTGTAAACTCCCCTCTAGGTCCTGCAAATTTTGGAATATGTATTATGTGTCCTTTTTTCCTTTTCAATTTTTATTGTTTATTTATTGAGAGCTCAGGCTGGCCCTGAACTGACAATCCTCCTGCCTCTGTCTCTCAAGTGCTAGGCTTCATACTGACCTGTCTTTCATTTATCTTAAGATCATATAATTTCTTTTTTAACTCAATGAATTTGAAGATATGTTTAATTGACACATGTTTATAGATTTTCTAGTTATAAATTTCTATTATTTATTCTACATTATTTGTTTTTCATAGCTTTATACAAAATTTTTCTAGTATCATGATCAAACGATGCTTAGTATGATTTTTTTTTTTGCTCTAAGTTTGTTCTGCATCCTAAAATAGTTAATTTTAGAGATTGTTATTATGACTGAGAAAAATGTGTTCTGCTTTTGTTGAATGGAGAATTCCTTTGTGTCTTTGTGCTGGGTGGTTATTTTTTCTTGACACAAACTAGAGTTATTTTGGAAGAGGGAGCTGCAATTGAGGAGTTGTCTCCATTGACCCATGTGTCTGGGGCAGTTTCTTGTTGCTAGTTATGTGGTTGGGCCCACCCCACTGTGGAAGGTACCATCCCTAGGCATGTAGGTCTGGGCTGTATAAGGAAAATAGCTGAGCAAGCCAAGGGAAGTGAGCTAGTAAGCAACACTTTATGTTTTCTCTCAGTGCTCCTGTCCTGAATTCCCTCAGTGACAGACAGAGACTTGGAGGTGTAAGTCAAATCAACCTTTCCCTTCTCCCAGCTGCTTTTGGTCATGGAGTTGATAACACTAACAGAAAATGAACTAGAAGAAGAAAGAGTCTCTTAACTCCTATTGATTATATTGTTAAGTTCATTATTTTGTCATTGATTCTCTATTTATATACCACTCAAAGTGAGGTATTACAGTCTCTTCCTGTCCTAATACTGTCTCTGCCTTCCAGTCTTTCTATGTTTGTTTCATATCATTTGGAAGCTCTGACTTTTGTTTATATTACAATCTTGTTAATGAGATTATCTTTTTAGGATTCTGTACTTTTCTTTCTCTTTATTCTATCCCTCCTCCCTCCTTTCCTTTTGTAACAGTTTTTAACTTAAAGCCTGTCTTTTGGGGGGAGGGAGGGGGAAGTGACATAGCCCTACAGCTCTTTTTTTGCAATTGTTTCTGCCCTTTCGTTTTCAGCCTATGCATGGGTAGCAGATGGTTGGATTGTGCCCTTTCCCATCCATTCTGCACTCTGTATCATTTGTCTGGAAAATGCTATGATTTGGGTAGAGTTTGTCGCCCACTGGTTTAGTCTCCACAAAGGCGGAGATGAGGTCTTAGCAGCTTTTGAAAAGGGAAGATGCAATCTGTCAGGGCCTAGAGTCCACCACCAGGATCCATCCTTGCTGAGCTGCTAGAATGAATGGTTTTGAGAGTATCTCCATGCTATTCTGTTATGAAAAAACAAACAAACAAACAAACAAACAAAAAAAAAACTTAACTTGATTCCTCCCTAGGCCCTAGTGTTCTGTCTCTTCTCCACAAGGTCCCTTCATTGTGGTTCCTGTACCTGTGACATCCTTACCAGAGCCAAGCAGGTGCTGTCTCCTTTTGAAGTCTCCATAATCATGAAGTAAATAAACCCTTTTCTTTATAGATTTCTCAGGCTTAAGTATTCTGTTAGAACAACACAAAATGGGTTGACAGAGATAATTTAATCAATTTATGTTTTAGGTAATTATGGATGGGAAATAAATGGCAATTTACTTTGTTACTTGTTTTCTGTGTGTCTTACATTTCCCCCCTTTGATTCCTTCTTTGATGTCTTCTTTTCTATTTAATTGGCATTCTTGTATTAATGCATTTTGATTTCCTTACTGTGCCCACTGTGTGATATTCTATAGCTGTTTTTCTTTTGGTTATTATGGAGATTGCATGTCTTCACATTACTATCTTCACATGATGCCAAGCCCTTTGAGTCTGACAGCAACAAACTCAGCCACAGACAAAAGTGTGCTTCTTCATAGTTCTACCATTCTCTACTGTTCCTTATTATCACAGGTTGTATTTACATAGACACATTAACATAGATTTATACTTCTGTCTAAGTCCTAGAGAAAAATAAAAAGAAGTTAAACTAAAATTATGATAATGTAGGCTTCTAAAATTTGCTGTTGTCAACTTCCCTTTCCTGGAAAGTGTCTGACTTTTGTTTCCCAGTTACTCCCTAGTGTCCTTTGATTTTAACCCAAAAGGCTCCTAGGAGAACCCATGGTGATAAATTCCTTTGCCTTTTATCTGGGAAAGTTTTACTTTTGCCCTCTTTTCTAAGATGGCAGGTAAACTTTATGCAAGGAGAAGAGGGAGACTTGGCAGCAGCTATATAAATCACTACAACAGTGTTTTTTGTTGGGACAGAGATTGGAGTCAGAGCATTCCCTATTTTAAGCACTTTAAATACATCATCCCACTGGGCTCTGCCTTTCGTTGCTGTGCTAGAAACATGGCAAATGTGTTATTGAATGTAGAAAGCTGCTTTTCTAACTACTTTAAATGGTACTGGTTTACAATCTCAGTTTCTGATTATTTATTGCTATTGTGTAGACATACAATTGATTTTTGTAAAGTGATCTTATATTCTGTCATCTGTTAAAACCAGGAACTTTTGTATAGTCCTTGGAATTGTTTTATACAGTTAAAACCATTGTGAAAAGAGACAGCTTAATTGATTCTTTGTCAATGTCTTTTTCTTTGTTATTTTTCTTATTTTACTAAGACTTCTAGTACAAAATTAGGGTAGAGAGAACCAGCAGTTTGTTCTTTATCCTAAGGGAAAAACCTCCAGCCTTGTTAGCAAGTGCTGTGCTGGCTGTGGGCTTCTTGTGGACGCCCTTTACAGGTGGACAGAGTTCCCTTCAGTGAAAGTCTGCTGAGATTTCCACTGGGGTGAGGTGGGAGAAGGGGAAGAGGGAAGGAAAGGGGGAGGTATGAAAGCCTTTAACCCTGGCATTTGAGAGGCCCTGGCAAAGTCTTTGACTTTGAGGCCGACCTGGTGCTTCCTAGTGAGAGTCTCACTTCAGAAGCCGGGTTATCAAGAGATTTTAGGAGATGCTTTTGTATTGTTGAGCCTTTATAATGCTTTCCTCCATACACTGACATCAAATGTCCTCCTTCCCTCCCTCCCTCCTTCCCTCTCTCTCTTCCTTCCTCTTTCCTACCTCCTTCTTTCCCTCCATCCCTCCTCCCTTCTTCTTTCCCTCTCTCCCTCCTTTCCTCCTTTTCCTCTCTCCCTCCTTCCTTCTTTCCTCACCTGCTTTGCTGAAGTGCATTGATTTACTTTCCAGTGTTCCTTTTCTTTTTTTTTTTTAATTTTTTATTAATTACACTTTATTCATTTTGTATACCCCCATAAGCCCCTCCCTCCTCCCCTCCTGATCCCACCCTCCCTCCCCTTTCTGCATGCATGCCACTCCCCAAGTCCACTGATAGGGGAGGTTCTCCTCTTCTTTCTGATCTTAGTCTATCAGTTCTCATCAAAAGTGGCTGCATTGTCCTCTACTGTGGCCTGGTAAGGTTGCTCCCCCCTCAGGGGGAAGTGATCAACGAGCAGGCCAATCAGATTATGTCAGAGGCAGTCCCTCTTCCCATTACTATGTAACCCACTTGGACACTGAACTGCCATGGGCTACACCTGTGCAGGGGTTCCAGGTCATCTCCACGAATAGTCCTTAGTTGGAGTATGATTTTCTGGGAAGTTCCCTGTGTTCAAATTATCTTGTTCTGTTGCTCTCCTTGTGGAGTTCCCGTCCCCTCCAGCTCTTACTATTTCCCACTTCTTACATAAAATTCCATTCACTCTGCCCATCAGTTGGCCATCAGGCTCAGCATCTGCTTTGACAGTCTATACTGCGGAAGCTTTCAGAGGCCCTCTGTGGCAGGTTTCAAGGTTGTTTCCTGTTTTCTTCTGGCTTTCAGAGGCCCTCTGTAGCAGGTTCCCAGGTTGTTTCCTATTTTCTTTTTCTTCTGATGTCCATCCTCTTTGCTTTTCAGGATGGGGATTGAACATTTTAGTTAGGGTCCTCTCTTTTGCTTAGTTTGTTTAGATGTACAGATATAGTGAGTTTATTCTATATTGTATGTTTATATGAGTGAGTATATACCATGCGTGTCTTTTTGCTTCTGGGACAACTCACTCAGGATGATCCTTTCCAGGTCCCACCATTTACCTGCAAATTTCATGATTTCCTTATTTTTCATTGCTGAGTAATACTCCATTGTATAGATGTACCACAGTTTCTGCATCCATTCTTCAGTTGAGGGGCATCTGGGTTGTTTCCAGCTTCTGGCTATGACAAATAAAGCTGCTACAAACATGGTTGAGCAAATGTCCTTTTTGTGTACTTGTGCCTCTTTTGGGTATATGCCTAGGAGTGATATGGCTGGATCTTGAGGAAGCGCTATTCCTAGTTGTCTGAGAAAGCGCCAGATTGATTTCCAGAGTGGTTGTACCAGTTTACATTCCTACCAGCAGTGGAGAAGGGTTCCCCTTTCTCCACAACCTCTCCAGCATGTGTTGTCCCTTGAATTTTTCATCTTGGCCATTCTGATGGGTGTAAGGTGAAATCTTAGGGTTGTTTTGATTTGCATTTCCCTAATGGCTAATGAGGTTGAGCATTTCTTTAAGTGTTTCTCTGCCATTCGATATTGCTCTATTGAGAATTCTCTGTTTAGCTCTGTTCCCAATTTTTTAAGTGGATTACTTGGTTTGCTGCTTTTCAGCTTCTTTAGTTCTTTATATATACTGGATATGAGTCCTCTGTCAGATAAAGGGTTGGTGAAGATTCTTTCCCAATCTGTGGGCAGTCGTTTTGTTTTGATGACGGTGTCCTTTGCTTTACAGAAGCTTTTCAGTTTCATGAGGTCCCATTTATTGATTGTTGCTCTTAGAGCCTGTGCTGTTGGTGTTCTGTTCAGGAAGTTTTCTCCTGTACCAATGAGTTCTAGGGTATTCCCCACTTTTTTTTCTAGCCGATTTAATGTGTCTGGTTTTATGTTGAGGTCTTTGATCCACTTGGACTTCAGTTTTGTGCAGGGTGATAAGTATGGATCTATTTTCATTTTTCTACATGTAGACATCCAGTTGGACCAGCACCATTTGTTGAAGATGCTATCTTTTTTCCATTGTATGGTTTTTTCATCTTTGTCAAAAATCAGGTGTCCGTAAGTGTGTGGGTTCATTTCTGGGTCTTCTGTTCGATTCCATTGATCCACCATTCTGTTTCTATGCCAGTACCATGCAGTTTTTATAACTGTTGCTCTATAGTACAGCTTGAGATCAGGGATGGAGATACCTCCAGAAGATCTTTTATTGTAGAGGATTGTTTTAGCAATTCTCGGTTTCTTGTTATTCCATACGAAGTTGAGAATTTTTCTTTCCAGGTCTGTAAAGAATTGTGTTGGCAATTTGATGGGAATTGCATTAAATCTGTAGATTGCTTTTGGTAAGATGGCCATTTTTACTATGTTAATCCTGCCAAGCCATGAGCATGGGAGATCTTTCCATCTTCTCATATCTTCCTCTAATTCTTTCTTCAGAGACTTGAAATTTTTTTCATACAAGTCTTTGACTTGCTTGGTTAGGGTTGCACCAAGGTACTTTATGTCATTTGTGGCTATTGTGAATGGTGTTGTTTCTCTAATTTCTTTCTCAGCCCTTTTGTCTTTTGTATACAGGAGTGCTACTGATTTTTTTGAGTTAATTTTGTATCCGGCCACTTTGCTGAAGGTGTTTATCAGCTGTAGGAGTTCCCTGGTAGAGTTTTCGAGGTCACTCATATATACTATCATATCATCTGCAAATAGTGATAATTTGACTTCTTCCTTTCCCATCTGTATCTCCTTGATCTCCTTCAATTGTCTTATTGCTCTAGCAAGGACTTCCAGCACTATGTTGAAGAGATATGGAGAGAGTGGGCAGCCTTGTCTTGTCCCTGATTTCAGTAGGATTGCTTTAAGTTTCTCTCCGTTCAGTTTGATGTTGGCTATAGGCTTGCTGTATATCGCCTTTACTATGTTTAGATATGTGCCTTGTATCCCTGATCTCTCCAGTACTTTAAACATGAATGAATGTTGGATTTTGTCAAATGCTTTTTAAGCATCTAGGGAGATTATCATGTGGTTTTTTTCTTTCAGTTTGTTAATATGGTGGATCACATTGATGGATTTCTGTATATTGAACCACCCCTGCATACCTGGGATGAAGCCTACTTGGTCATAGTGGATAATATCTTTGATGTGTTCTTGGATTCGGTTTGCAAGTATTTTGTTAAGTATTTTTGCATCAATGTTCATAAGGGAGATTGGCCTGAAATTCTCTTTCTTTGTTGAGTCTTTGTGAGGTTTAGGTACCAGAGTGATTGTGGCTTCATAGAATGAGTTTGGTAATGTTCCTTCTGTTTCTATTTTGTGGAGTATTTTGAAGAGAATTGGAGTTAGCTCTTCTTTGAAGGTCTGGTAGAATTCTGCGCTGAAGCCATCTGGTCCTGGGCTTTTTTTGGATGGGAGACTTTTGATGACTGCTTCTATTTCTTTGGGGGATATAGGACTATTTAATTGATTTACCTGGTCCTGATTCAGCTTTGGTAAGTCAAACTGATCAAGAAAATTGTCCATTTCATTTAGATTTTCAAAGTTTGTTGAGTATAGACTTTTGAAGTAAGTCCTAATGATTGTTTGGATTTCCTCAGTGTCTGTAGTTATGTCCCCCTTTTCATTTCTGATTTTGTTGATTTGGGTGGTGTCTCTCTGCCTTTTAGTTAGCTTGGCTAAGGGTTTGTCGATCTTGTTGATTTTCTCAAAGAACCAGCT